>NW_011888958.1:2819446-2852935 GCF_000151845.1 Pteropus vampyrus
AGAGAGCAGATGTTGCCTGTCTCAAGCTGCTGAAAGGAAGCAAAGGCCTCCTGTTTATGCAGAAGATCCACAGGTCTCTGGCAAATAGAATTGCTATCGGGAAGACAGCATTTGTCTGGACACTGGCCAGTATGAATTGATGTCCTCTGCATTCAACAATCACAGGACTGTCTAAAACACTTAAGAGTATGTTGACAATAGGCTATGAGGTTAAGAGAAATACAGAATTTCTGGGAATGAGAACAGAGATTTGTTTCTTGGTGCCAAACAAAGCAGAAGAGTGGTAAAAATCTTGCCTTTTTTTTTTTTTTTTAAGTGTTTTCCAGTTCAACAAAACAGTAGCACATACCCTATTGTCGTGATCCTCACAATAAAAGGATGTGGTGGGTAGGAAAGGTTTTGGAGCCCTCATTTGACCAAGATGGACTCAGGGTCAGAGTGGCTGGTGGACTGCCCGAGGTCCCACATGCAGGAGCCTTGAAGAGAGTCTGGGAGCCAGAGAGTCACCAAGTGGGGCCCAAAGACCCTTGCATCAGGGTCACCTTAGGACATTAGCTAAATGGGCAGGTTCCCACCTACTCTAGACCTGGGGATCTGCAAGTTTTATTCATTTCCCCTGGGGATTCTTATGTGTTCAAGTTCAGAAGCTACCGAGTCACCAGAATAGTGCTTCCGTGGCCTGGGAAAATGAGAAGACCAGAGACTGATAATTTTTGAGGTCCTGTTCGCCAAAGGAAAAAGAAAAATTTCCTCTTGAGTCAAGAAGAGTGAAAGAGATGGCTGCTGGGATGTGTGCTGAAGGAAGAAGAGTAGAAAGGTCTTCATGGGGATCGAAAGGCTAAGTAGAGTGGGCATTGGTGGGTAAGAACCTTAACAGAGGAACCTGATTTAGATCAGCCCATGTGGGACCTTGACCTCAGAGCAACTTCAGACTTGCCGTACTGGTTCCAGCCATGAAACTCTGCCCCTGATAGTGGCCCCAAGGGGCTTCTGAGGGCTGGTCATTCTCGATGTCATTCTTAAAGAAGGTACACTGTGGATGCCAAGAGCATGCACTGGGTGGGGAATCAAGCAGTTTCCCCAGCCTCTCAGCATTTTGGTTACTTTGTCTGCTCTGGAGAATAGGAAAGGCTTCCCAGAAGTAGGGCCATTTGGGCTGGCCTTGAAGGATGAATAGAAGTTCAAGAGCAGGCAAAGGGCGGAAGTGGTATTTCATTGATTCTTTTATTCATATGTGAATTGATGGATTCACTCATTTGATGAGAGCTGTTTGGTGGAGAGGTCAGATTAGAGAGAAGGCAGACTGAATAGGTATCCCAGAAAGGAAGGGAGTGAAATTAGGGCAGTGCACTTCAAAATACTTTATGCATGTGAGTCACCCCGGGGGATTTTGTAAAAATGCAGATTCAGGTTCCAGAGGTCTGGGGTAGATGTTTCTAGCAAGCTTCCAGGTGCTGCTCATGCTGCTGGTCCATAAACCACACTTTGTTTAGCCAGAATGTAGACAACCTGCTTGACAGGTTTGACTGTGAATGGGAGTCGAGAGGTTGGACAGAGAGATCATTTGTGTGCAAAAGTGTGAAGTGTAAAAAGAGCGGGTGTTTATGTGGGGTGGGCAGGCGGAGAAGGAACATGGCAAGTACTTTTCTGTGTGACTGTTGCACAGGGAGAAGTGGTGATTGGATCAATGGCTGTGAAAGATGAATCTGCAAAGGGCAGCTATGACCAGACAGTAAAGAGGCTTGTGATGCTAAGGAGCTTACTTCCTGCTGAGGGCAATGAGAGAAATGGGAATTACTTAAGAAGGAGTGAGTTGATACCTCATAAGTGATGAAGTAAAGAAAATGTCAACCACTAATTTTTTAGAGAGGGTCTTTCAGATTATTTTCTGCAAAGACAGAAGTATCTGACTAGGAATCCCATCTGTTAGTCAAACCACAAAACAAGGCCACCGTTGGATTTGGGGCCCTAGTTATTCTGGTAGGGTTAAGAAAAACACGAGTTAAATATGTATTTGATCAGAGACCTGCTTAAGGTTTGAATCCTTAATTCTCATGTGAGGCTAAGCTTCCAGGTCAGAGGTAACCCGTAGGTTTCTTCTCGGAGGCAAACTCAGAATGGTAAAGGCTGCCTGAGTCCTGTGTTGAGAACCCTAAGGTCTCAGCAATAAGGACTGGAAGAGAATGTTGGCTTGATTCCTGATGTCTGCTGTAAGTATGGGTTGGAAGAGTGGCATACGTTTAGCTATCCCTGAAGGGAGGTCGGAGTTCTGGCGATAGATTCCTAATGCTCTCACACCTATTCCTCAGGTACCTTCATTTCCCTGGTTATGGAATGGAGTTGATCACTTATCTTGAAGGCCTTTTTGAATCTTCAGACGGTTGTGATGCTGTTGCTTACATTTAAAAAGTACCAGGAAAGGCTCTCCTTCTGCATTACTTTAATATCGATGAGTGTTTTTGTACTGAATGGGCTACATGTCTTAGGGCATCATTTCTATTAAATCTGAAGACAAATGCTGGTAACTGGAAATAGCCATTGATTTGCTTTCTCCTGTAGTATCTCAACTTCCTAATTTATCTAGAGGAAAAAAATAAAGCCCATATACAATCAGCTCCTCTAGCTTTGTAAATAAACAGTGAGATCAATTCTCATTCATGAATTTGTTGCGTAAATATTTGTTTGATCATATAGAAAAATCAGATTAATCTTAGACGACAGTTTGGCTGGTGGAAAATGATCTCTCAGTTGCACTGAGTGGCCAAAGATACAAGTCGAGTCCAGAGCTGGTGGTGGCCCTGGGTTAGTACAAGGCCAGATGGCTCTGGGTTTTGACATCTCTCACGGAGCCCAAGGATACTTCTCTTTCAAGCAGCGTTGGTTCAGCGTGATATTTGTTTCTATTTTGTCGAGGGTGGTGAAGGATATCAGGGACCTCACGGCTCACAGAGCCTGAGCGACAGGCTTCAGGGCAAGCTGGCTGTCACCATCACCATCCTCATTTTCCATTCTCCTGCCATCATAATTTAGAAAGTGAATTAGTGACTTGGAAGAATTGAGGGATAAAGAGGGAAAAGGATCGAAATGAGTGGTGAAACTTTTGGGGGCTTTGGAGTGGGGTTAGGGTTGTAGTTATCTTGACAGTGGTACAGTATGATGATGGCAAAAATCACATAAACGGGGGCCCTTTCTGTCTGCTCTTTTGTTCCTTTCCTAAGTAAGGTGAGTACGGAACATTCCTGTCCTTTCTTGTCTGACAATTTAATGGAGGTGTCCGGGGCAGCTGTGGAATTGGCTTTGGATGCCAAAGGTCTTTTTGTGTTCCTTTCAGAGGTTCCACGGGTAGAGCAGGTGTTGGGCCTTAGGGAGGACCAGGGCAACCAGCTCCATGTGGAAATAACCAGCCCAGCAAGACTGTGTGGGACAGTGAGGTAGGGAGAGGGGAATGACACCTCTTCACTCCAGCCTCTGGCAGAGGAGCTGTGGCCAGTGAGGTCTGGGGACCTCTGTTGAGATTCTCGGGAGTCGAAACCCAATAATGCCACCATCGTCTGCGGACTTCCTTCTGGCAGCTTCCAGGGCCCTTTTGTGTGGGCCAGACTGATTCACTCCTGGGCGATTCTTCCTCAGGGTTTTCCGGGATTAGTCACTGCCAGATGGTGAGGACTTGCTGCCCTGCCTGCCTCCTGCGAGCAAGCCCAGTTTCCTGAGAGACTTTGTTAGGTGCACAGAGAGACCTTAATAACAGGCAGCTAGTCCACCTTTGTGTGGTACAAGTTGAGAAAACTGAGGCCCAAAGAAATCCAGTGACCTGTATTACTATGCTGTAGCCAACTTGTGAATAAAAGGGGAAAATGTTATATCTAATAGCTTACAGTTAGGCTGCACTGAAGTTGGGCCTTTGGATTGGCCATCTTGGGACATGATGTGAGAGACAATGGGCTGGGGTAAAGAGTCCACAGCACTAGAGTGTGAAGGCCTGGGTTCGAGCCCTGACTCACTGCTTGCTGACCGTCTGAGCCATTCTGAGCCTGTTTCCTCACCTATAAATCAGGAGTGTTTATATCTGTCCTGCCTACCTCACAGGATTGTTGTGAGGAATCAGATGAAACCAGTGAGTATAAAGGTACTTACTTAAGAATGTTATGAGTGATTATCATTAAGATATCTCAGCACTTCTTTCCTTAGGCCTAAATACTGACTGTGGGTTGCTGCTCTGATATCAGTTTGTTGAACTTCCAGGAAGTCCCTGACTTTCTACTATGGAGGACTTGTTCTCAGGGACCCAAAAGGAAATCTCATTGGAGGTGGGGGACAGGCTCAGGAAGGTGGAAGGAGGGTGGAGCAGGGTGACGACGAAGCGGGGGAACAGGGGGCAAGACCAGAAGCCATAGGCGACAGCTTTTTCGGTGGGGAGGGTCTCCTCTGGCCCACACTGTGCAAACAGGTTGGGCCCAGGAAGCTGTGTGTGCACTCTTGTTGCCTTGTGAGGTTTCACACCTATTCACTTCTATTTTTAGTCATCCCCTCACTGTTGCTTAAATTATCTTAGTTTCTACTCTGAGCTCCTTTCAAGAAGATTCATTTAAAAGAAAAATAACAGCCCTCTCTGGAGGAGAGGGAATGAGATAAACTCCCAGACTCCACTTCCGCCCTTCATTGTTTATCCCAGGGCTGAGACGCAGCCTAAGCAGGAGTCCTGTCAAACGTCGGGTTTTTCTAGAGCTTTCCCCCCAGACCTCATACTGTTCCTCCTTTGCCACTGTATTCGTTATCTATTGCTGTGTAGCAAATTATCCCCAAATCCATCAGCTTAGAACAACACACATTATTATTTCATAGTTTCTGAGGATCAGGAATCTAGGAATGGCTTAGCTGGTAGTTTTCATGAGATAATAGTTGAGATGTTGGATGGGGCTGCAGTTATCTCAAGGCTTGACTGGGGCTGAAGGAGAGTCACTTCCAAGCTTACTCGCATGCTGTTGCGAGGCCCCAGTTCCTCTTGGGCTGTTGAACTGAGGGCCTCAGTTCTTTGAATCCGTTGGCCAGAGACCACTCTGTTTCTTGCCATATGGACCTTTCCATAGAACAGATCACAACACAGCAGCTGGTTTCCTCCATACTAAGCGAGGAGAGAGAGAGAGAGAGAGAGAGAGAGAGAGAGAGAGAGAGAGAGAGAGAGAGAGAGAGAAAGCGAGCAATCAAAATGGATACCTGAGTGCCTTTTTATAACTTAGTCTCCAATGTTGCAAATCCCCACTCCCTCTTTACTGTATTTGTTATGTCATTAAGTGCTGCCCATATTCAGGGGTTGGGGAACAGCCTCCATCTCTTGAAGAGAGGTGGATTAAAGAATTTGTGGACATTTAAAAAAAGTGCCACAGGCACTAACATTGCTGCCTGGTGATCATTTCCATCCTCCCCTCACATTCAGTCTGACTCGCAATGTTGCTCTCCTGCCTGTGGAACCAACTTCCCTCCTGGATGCGGGATTCCTGGAGAATATGCTGGACTATTGACCAGACTGGAGCTGTGGGAGAAACCTCCACCAGGACCTGTCCCAGCCTTGCAAGCAGGGCTCCGGCACCTAGGACTGAAGAGCTTCCATCCAAGGTCGGAAGGAAAGGCCTGGCTTTCAGAGACTTGATGCTTCTCCTGGAGCAAGCATGGAAACTGATGCTTGCAGGGCTGCTTTGGCATGGAACCTTCACCAGAACATGACCCCTGCTATCAGTAAATGGAATCAGATCAAGGCAATATTCCTAAGACTGTTTTAATTGGCACTTCCAAGCTCGACTATGATGGAAAAGCCTGTGGAAGGAGAAATAACTTGTGAGATAATCTTATGAGTTCCTCCCTCTACAATGCTGAAACCATCCTATCCGGAGAGGCATGAGGTCCTACTCCTGCATACCACTTAATCCTGTTCTAATCACCAATGACTTGCTCAGGGTAATACATTCTCTTCAGTTCTTATATTACTGCATCTCTCACTTGATGGTGGTAGCCATCCCTTTTCCCTGGATGCCGCGAGGGACTTTCTCCAGCTTCTCTTCCTTTTGTGACCATATTGTCTCTGTCTGTCTTATTAACTTCTCTTCTCGATGCCTTTTAATGCCTTCAGTTCCAGTAGTTACCCTTTTCCCTCCTTCCAGTGATGACCTTTTGATTTTTCACTCTGTTGTTTCTCCTCGAGTATCTCACCAAGTTCCAAGGCTTCATCTACCGTTCATGCCTGATGATTTCTAAGCCTTTTATTATCTCCAGCCTGGTCCTCTCTTCTGAATATAGACCCATATTTTCTCTTTGGCTCCTGGACGTCTCTACTGAACGCCTCATCTACACAACAAATGCAATGTGCCAAAATTGAATCTATTATTACTCTTTGCAAGCCTGCCATCTCCATCTCAGCTAACAGTGCTGTCATCTACTGTGTGGCCTAACCTTGGAATCTCGGTGTCATTTTTTGACTCCTCGCTTTTGCTCACATCCATGTTCAGGCAGCATGATGTCCTGTTGACCAATTCTACCTCCCAGATATTTCCTACATTTATCCCCACTGTTCCTGGGCTGATTCTGGACTAGTGCCCTCACTGGAACATAAGCTTCACAATAAAAATTCATTGAATAAATAAGTATTGTATTGTAACTGGTCTTCCTGCCTACCCTCTCCCCTACCATCAGTCATCTCTCTAAAACATGAGTACAAGGAAATCAGGTCCTTGCTTAAAAAACTCTGAGGATTCCTCACTGCTTACAGAGTCCAATTGAGATCTTTATGTTTGCATAAGGGACCCTTCACAGTCTTTCTCCTTACTTTTATAGCATCATCTTTTGCTACTTCCCTTCCCCCTTGCTCTCCTTGAGCTACTCCGCTTTGCCTGAATGAATCACGTCCTTAATTTCCTGCAATTTCCTCTCCATGTAATTCTTTTCCCTCTTTTTTTCACTTAGAAAATTCCTATTCATCCTTCAAGGCCCAGCTCAACTGCTACCTCTTCTCAGTAGCTTTCCCCAAGCTCTGCACTATTTATTCCTTCTCCATCTGTAAGCACTTTATTCATTCTCCTATTATAGCATGTATTACATTGTCTTATAGTCACTTTAAAAAAATATAACCTATAATAGTTATCTCTTTCTGCATAACAAATGACTCCAAAATGTAACAGCTTAAAACAATAAACATATATTATTTCATAGTTTCTATGTGTCAGGATGTATGGTTTAGGTGTGATTTAGTTGAGTACCTCTGGATCAAGGTCTCTCATAAAGTCGTAGTTAAGTTGTTATCCAAGGCTGTGGTCTCATCTGAAGGCTCGACTGGGAGAGGATCCAATTCCGATCTCATTCACATGGTTTTTGGCAGGATTAATTCCCAAATTGTTGGACTGAGGCCTCCTTTTATTTGTTGCCATATGGACTTCTCCATAGAGAATCTCTTAACACAACAACTGGCTTCCCTTAGAGCAAGTGAACAAGAAAGCATAATAGAGAGTGCTGAAGATGAAAGCCAGTCTTTCATAACATCCCATCACTTCTATCATATTATACTTGCTAGAGGTGAGTCAATAAGTCCAGCCTATGCTCAAGGGGAGAGAATTACACAAGCTTATGAATAGCAGCCGAGGGGGATCATTGGTGGCCATCTCAGAGGCTTGCCTATTGTACCTCCTAAACTCGAGTTCCTCAAGGCCAGATCCATGTCTCATTTATCTTTGAAACCTCAGCACCTAGTCTAGTTCCTGGCAGTTAGTAGGTGCTTGGTGAATTTAACAGAATTGTTTTTGTATAAAAACCCAATCGCAAGTAAACTGAAAAGTCAGAACCCTCAAAATTAGACTAAAATACACTTTAAAAAATAAAATGTAAAACCAAGTGTTTAAGTGTTATGGACACCCTGCTAGTCCTTTACTTCTAGGCACTTCTATGATTGCTTCCCAGTCTCATACAGAAAAAGGACAGAAAAGCAAGAAAATCTTTTGTTTCTTGTGACTTGGTACAACTCTGAAATATTTTCAAATGGAAAAAAAAATGGAAATACCATCTCAGACAACTCAATAACTTAGACCACCCATGAATCCATCTCCCCACATGGAAGATCAGCAGTTGGAGGATCCTAGGCCATTAAGTATTGACTAATCACTGCTCTTTTCCACCAGCTACCCATCAATTACACCATAAAGCTCTCCAGAACAGAAGGGAAAGCACAGGGATTATAGGGTCTCCAATCTGAGCAACAGTTTCTTCTTCAGGCTCACTTTTCTAAAGAAAACCCAGATCGTTTAGCCTAGGCGCATGGCTAGATGCTCCTGATGTGCACAGAGGCCTGAAATGCACAGCCAATGTCAAGGATTCGCATCTGATATTGATGTTGGGCCCTGGACAGTGATTTAGGTTGACTTCCACATACTGCGGCAGGGCAGTCATCACTTTGGCAGATGGTTGCCTATGATCTACATTTTCAGCTAAAGATTTAAAAGTAGAGTCAACCTAAGTTGCTCATATCAGTGACCCTCTGTCTGACTAGCAGTATCTGCTCACTGTCACATGACCAGCTCAACCCAGATCTGATATTCCACATAGATGAAACCTCACCCAAGACCTGCCTCTGCCTGCAGAATTATTGACAGCCCATCTGTTCAGTCCAACTTATTGTCTAGGGGTGAATTTAGGTGCTTTAGGTTTCTAGATTTCTTTTGCTTCCTGTCATGGTACTGGACTAGAACTGAGCTCGTCTGGTGGAAAAGTTGAGATGAATTCTAGCAGTACTAACTGTTTAATTTTGAAATCTTCTTAGTTTTTTTCACTTGCATTTTAGCTGGCAAATTTTAGAAGTCTTGTTTATCCCACCAACCAGATGGGCAATTTAGGATCAGTAGTATCTCTAAAGTACTGTTTATTGGTAGCATGGAAAGAGCCACAGCTTTGTAGATAGTAGATGCTTATGCTTTCACTTAGTGTTTTGGAAATCTAATGCCCAGAGGGGCAAAGGACTTGTCTAAGGGACTCGATGCTGCAATAGATCTCAAATTGTGGTATTTGCTCCCTGGGGACAAGGTTTGGGTTTTCTCACTGCTGCATTCCCAGTGCCTAGAAGAGTGCCTGCTACATTTATTTATTCAACAAATACTGCTGAGAGAATGAGTAAATGAATAAATTATCCTTGGTCCTCAGCTGCAGTGACTAATTAGGGGCTCTGGAATCATTACTATGGCCCTTGACATCTTTCTAGTGCTCTGCCTTAACCCCAACCTGGGCCAGTCAGGTAAATCATAAAAGTCAAGGTCAAGGCTGTTCCATCCCATTGCTTCACTTTAAGAGCAACAACCACCATGCCTTCAAGTTTACAGACGAGACTCTATCTTGGACCATACTTGACCGTGAAAACTTGGGGTATTTCTAGGGCCATTTGAGAATGGCGCATGAGCCCTTAGCTATTTAGCCCATTAAAAGTGCCCCTAACACTTTTGCATGGATGCTCTTTGTATGGTTATTAATGATAATGATTGGTGTGACGACCTCTATGGACTGCCTCCTGCATGGTACCTGGGTTCCCTGGAGTTTGACAGCTTGAAGGAAGATAACAGACCTCTAAGAGGAGTGGAATTTGCTGCATAGTTAAGTGTTTTTCCTAAGCGAAAGCAGTCATGGCCAACACCAAAATTTATTTTTAACACATTTTTGTTCGTTTGGTCCTTATCCTTTCCATGCTCTTTCTCTTCAATGTCCTCTTTGAAGTACATTAAATATGACAACAAAAAAAGGAGCCATGCGAGTGCCTCTGGGGTGCCACTGTGGTCATTGATTTTCAGATATCTTAGCATTAGAAGTAACACCTGGGGCAGATGAGAGGTGGGCCCGCGGATCACTGCAGAAGGTTTACAAAGCAGGCTTGAAAATTAATCCCAGTGAAGAAGCAGTGCCTGGTTAACATACTGGTCATAATACATATGTACAGAGGTTGAATTCTTTGTTTTCAATTAGAGCTGACATTCGATATTATTTTATCTTAGTTTCAGGTGTAGAGGTTGAATTCTTGATTGCTTAGAATTGGTTCATCCCTTTACATAGTAAGTATAATGACTGCATCTCATTCCTTCCACCTGACAAGCTGAGTCTCAAAGTGAGATGGGAGGAGAGAGAAAGTGAGAGAGTGTGAGAGAGTGTGAGAGAGAGAGAAAATTAGAATGAATGGATCTGATCGAATGAGATGGCTTCCCAAAGTGAGCTAGTAATAGTTTTTTCTCCTCAAATTACTCTTTAGCATGGATGATTCAGATTTGACTGCACTTTGCATAAATTCTCTAGCTAAAGCTTCTTATACATTTTTGCAATATGTAAATATTAGAATTTGTATGTGTGTATGAATATAGAGAACTGTTAGAAATTTGGGCCAAATTATTTTCTAATGAATGACCATGGGGACTTGTTTTTGGTGCTGTTTCAGATTGGAATTGATCCTATGTATTTTATATAATATAATTTCTATAAACCAGGCGTCAGACCAAGGAGCACAATTTGAGTTTTGTACTTTCTTGCCTGAGAACCATGGATATGTAGATTCTCCTTTCCTGAGAAATTAGTTTTTAAGAGCTCAACATTGATAAATAAAGTAATAAAATATAATTAGGTGTTTATAATTTAACAGTGAATAAATAATAGACCATGATAGTTCCACAGTTATTTGTATCTTTTTTATTTATATTTTTAGCACATACCTATTAAGATAATGCATTTTTTTCCTGGAGCTCTAATTTAATCAGTGATGTGGCTTAGCCTAGTCCAAATTAAATATTGGCAATAATAAAATAAAAAACTCTTTTAATAAGGACCGTAATATAAGAGACACATGTCATAGCAGTTTGTATACTTCTTTTTGCCCAGGGTTTGTTGAAAATGAACTGTTTTTCTCTCATTGTACTGAATATCTATAGAGTGACACTAATGTGAATTTAATCAACAAGGGCAGATATTTTTGCCCCTAAAAGGTTGGAAATATCCATGTGTGTGGGCAATTGTGTATGAGCATCTGTGGAAGTAGGCAGCCGTGAATATGAAACTAACACTGATTTTGCCTGGATATTTATCTGTGTGCCTTCTCACTCGAATACCACAAAATCCCACTTGCTCTCCCAGGAATATTCTCAGCATCTATGCACATGGGTTCTGAAAAGACACGAGATGTGTCCTTCAAGTGGTGAGGGGGCAATCGCTGCTTTTGGACGCCTCGTTTCTCTTTTTCACTGAGTCCAGCAGACACTAGCATATGATACCAGTCATACACACCAGCCTCATGGACAGTCTTCTCCCTTCTGAGAAGCTTCTCACACCCCATTGGTTTCCCTTTTCTTCCCATCCGCTGACAGAGCACCCTGAAGCCAAATTCCTATTGTCCAGAAGCCCCACCTATAAGTAAGATCAGTTACATTCCCTGTTTCAGCTTTTAGGGAGGATTGAGGTCAGTTATGGGAGGGGTTAGGGCTGGATTAAGAAAGCCTCTTTATACCAAGTTCATACTACAGAACCAACTTAACAAGCAGTCGGAAGATTTACTGAACCCCCCTGATTGATAGAAGAAATTTGGAGGAACATTTGGGAAGGACTAGATTTTTAATGATCTGGCTAGGATGAATCATGCACACTGCACCACTTTCTAAGTTCATTTTGGTAATTGGAATCTTATAAATGTCCTGTTGAATCATCTCACCCAGGGTGACCTGGGAATGGTTGTTTCCCCTTCACTCTACTGGGCTATTTAAATAGCAATACATGTATTCCTTGCTTTAAGAAAACAGGGACTATAAACAATCTAGATTTTCAAGCAAGTACATTAGAGAATGATAGTTAACTTTACAGAAGAGATTAAGATAGAAATCTTTAAGTAGCAAGTGACTACAAGTAAATTGCTTTACAACAAATGTGCCTCCTTTTTCCTACCACCCTTGATTTGGAAAGACTATCTCTATTATCCTCTTACCTCTAAGGATTTTAAGAGTTAGTTCTGAGCAAAAATAAGGAGTTCTAGCAGTAAAACCTATAAATGTGCTTCTAGCACTTTCTTAGAAACTTCCTTTTGTCCAACAGCCTGCATTATTTCAGTCAGTCCCATGATAGATAGTCTTATTCTTACAGTTTCTCTGGTAAATGGCTTTTCCAGTTTTTGGAGAAAGGCAGCAGACAGCCAACCTGTTACGGTGGTGCAGACGGGAGGATTTAGTTCTAGGCATAGTTTTTGTACCTGCTAATGGCTGGTTGGGTAACTTGGCTTTTGTGTCTTATCCTCTCCGGCATCCCTTACTTTCCTCTCATGCTTGAGTGATGTCTTGAGTTCTGAGCTGAAGGAACCTACAGCCAGAGCTGAGGCTCATCTTAGTCCTACATTTTATGGAAGAAAATTGGGGCAGTAGAGGGGGTGTTCTGTGTGAACCTCATTCCCTTCGTTTGTGTTGGAAGGTCTTTGCAAAAGGCTGATGATTTTCTCAAGACTGAAACACAGTGAAAACCCATGGGACTTTTTTTGGAGACTTCCAACAAGAGTTTCCAAAACCCACTTGTTACTGTTCCTTCATGGTACTGTTCTCTGGTCCAACACTATCCCAGAAAACATCTTCAGAGCTCAGCACAGAGGTTCGAGAGAACTTGAATGTAAAATTGGCTCTCAATATAAATATGTATTTAAAGCCTACAGCACCTGGTCTTCCTAGGTGGTCTCCCATTCAAGCACTACCCAGGCCTGACCCTGCTTAGCTTCCGAGATCAGACGGGATCGGGGGTGTTTAGGGTGGCATGGCCACAGACTTCAATAAATATTTGTGGGTTATTGTTGGTTGCATGGAACACACACATATCAACCCCCAGCCCCACCCATGGAGGCAGCTCCAGATGCACAGTTGGCTGCTGAGTTCCATGTCCTGCTCTGGAATGTGCTGACCTTCCTTCCTAGGGAAAACGACACTGCTGAAGAGTGTTATTATTAGTAGGGCAGCTTTTGCTCTGATCTGTGGATACTTCTTCACTCTGGGCCTTTATTGAGCAATTGCAAACCCAAAAACGTATGGCAGTCAACAAAGCCGACCTCATCTCTTTCTTGAAATTTCTTCTTTTGGTTGCCGTAACCCTATACTTGCTTGGTTTGAATCTTACCTCTCCAGCCATCTTTTCAGTTTTCTATGTTGGTTCTTTCTTTTGAACTTTAAATAGCTGAGTTCCTCAAAGCTCACTTCTAGACCTTTTTTTCCCTCTCATCTCTTCTCTCCTCATCCTTTCTTTTTTTCTCTCTTCCTAAATAATTTCATTAATTCTCATGATTTTAATGACCTTGTATTTAGCAAAAACTCTTAAATTTATGTTTGGTTCATATTTCTCTTTTGAGCTCTAAACCCCTATATTCGACCATTCCATCTGACATTTCTACCAGGATTTTCACAGATTTCCCATATTCAACGTGCTCAAAACAGAGCGAATCCTCCCCCTCCTCCATTTGGTCCCTGTATGCTTATTATATAGCCTTCCTCGTCTGAGTTAGTTTCACTGCAGCTCACCTAGTTCCTTAGGTCAGAAACTTGAGAATGTTTCTCATCATCAATGGGTAAGTCCTGTCAATTACAGCTTTAATATTTCTCAAATCTTTACCTTAGTTTAATCATAATGTCTCCTGGTAGCTACATCAACCTTCCAACTATTTCCCCCGACACGTTCCTCCCAAATTCTTTCCTTAGTAGCTCCTTTCTTCCTCCCTTCCCTCCTGATGATTTAAATTTTTATTTGTGTTTTCCTTATTTAAAAATATCTTTTCGACTTTTTATTTTGAAATAATTATAGCTTCATAGAAAATTATTAAATATATTACAGAAGTCCCATGCACCCTTTATACAGCTTCCCCCACTGGTAACATCTTACACAACTATAGTACAATCAAAAGCAGGCAATTGACATTAATGCAATCACAGAACTTATTCACATTTTATTGGTTTCTACATGCACACACATGTATAATTCTATGCAATCTTATCACATATGAAACCATCATCACAGTAAAGATACAGAACTGCTTCATCATTCCAAAGATCCCTGATGCTAAAGTACTTTTCTTTAAAACACATGATCTAGTTACTGCCTTGCTTAAAACCCTGTAATGATTTTAAAGCTCTGAATCTTTAAATAAAAGCTACGAGCGTAATCTGGCTCCAACTACTCTGCCTGCCGCCTCTTGCCTTTTCCAAAACCCACTTGTTACTGTTCCTTCATGGTACTGTTCTCTGCTCACTAGTCTCTGCTCACTAGTCTCTGCTCACTAGCTTTTCCCTTCCTTTTAATTTGCCAAGCTCCTCCACTGCTCAGAGCGTCCACGTGTGCTGTTCTCCTCGGTGGGAACCCTCCCAGCTAAATCCTCCTCACCTGCCAGACATTGTCTTTCTCAGGGAATGTTTCTTTGACACCTCAGACTAGGTCGGCTTCTGTGATTTGTTTGCATTATCAATTATGATTTTCCTTCATAGTACCTATCGCACATTTGTAAGTAAATAGATATGTGTATAGTTCATTAATTTGAGTTCTCTCTGACTAGAGGGTTTGTGGTGTCTAGCTCACCACTGTATCTTTTCTATATAGTCCAATGGCTGGTCTAACAGGTGCTCAACAAATACTTGTTCACAAACAAGTTCATGAATAATTAATTATTGGTAGCTCACTAGTTGTGGCTGGGGTGTGACCTGAGACCATGGAACTGGGCAGAGTCAATTTGCTTATATAGATATCTGCTCTATGAACTCATCTTCAGCCTTCCCAAAGATGCCCTATCTGAGAATCCGAGCATCTATGGCCCATACCACTCAGAATCTCAAACTAGTATTTTCTCTCCTATTCCATACTAGTATTCTCTCTGAGAGATTAGAGTAGGGAACAACCCTGGCCAGTGTTCTTCTTAGATCTTTGAGATGCTTTCAAGAATATCAGGTGAATGTTCATCTAGGCTTTTAATGTCAGGCTTCTTTCTCTGAGTCATTGCCAAGATGTCACTTTGAGAAGGTTACTACTCTAGAGCTATGGGAGTCTGTAAGTTGGATGGCACCTGAGAAGTACTTGAAAAGTTTTTACATCAGCCTTCTCCTTGATGCTTCCACCTTCTCTTTGCTAAGAGTCCCTCCCAGATCCCCCATGAATAAGTCATTTCCATCCCCACTCTCACTCAGAGATAACTCAATGTGGTTTGCATCGTTAGAGCCCCAAATTTGAAGGGTCTTTATATTGACCAAATAGTTTTTCCTCCTAATGATCATGATGCAACCAGCTCTCTGAGGAATTAGAAGGGAGGAAATGGGGGCCTCTTACTGTGATGTGGCTTTGCCAAGGGGTGGTGGTACCACTCAGGATCCTGACCATCTCTTGAAGGGCACTAGGTTAGTGAAACTCACTCTAATTGGTGTCCCCTGTCTCTAGTATCCTTCTTTGGAAGCACATAATCCCTTATGCAGAAGAGGCAAAGCAATGCACTATATGGTGGGTTTGGCAGAGTTGGGAGCTCAAGAAGGGTGAACCCCAGCAGTAGGCAAAGCTGTCAATTCTTTTGTGACAGAGTCAGTAATGGGCTTTGCCCTGGATCCTCTGGGCACATTCTTGTGTGATTCACAGCACTGGGAAACCTGGGATCATCATCCAAGTTTCCTTTCCCTGCCAAGTAGAAGGTCAAGGGTCTTCATATTCTATAGGTATAGCTGTCCTCACTGCCAGTGTCTCTCTTTTGGATGAGCTATGGCTGAGAAAAGAGTCCAGCTCTGTAGGCCAAGCCTTAGTGTTGGCCCACTGGGGCTGTGGGCTCTAAGGTCAACAGCTTAATGTCTCTCCCCGATCTTGCTATTGGCTTGGCTAACATAATACTTGAGATGAAGAAAAGAGTTAGAGCCAGCAACCAGCCCTTTTAGGATAGACCTGGCCATTGTGTGCCCTTTGCTGTGATGCTGCACTTTTTGGCCCTCCCTGCCAAGCCACTCACCCCTATGGTGCCTGGTGTTATGCAGAGTGTGGGCTCCTGCTAATCTCCTGGGTATGGTCATGGATGCTTTTGATGACAGTGCAATGCCTTACAGAGCCCCCTAAAAACCTCATATGCTCCCTCTGAACTCCTCCCCTGCTCCCTGAGGCAGTGTGAGCAACGTTGTAGATCAGAAAGCCCAATTCCAAATAAGTTTTATGTGTTGTTCCTGCCATAATTGATGCTGGACCGGGAGATAGTATGGGTGACTCTTACGGTGCTGCCTTGTGCGTGTGCTATGTAATATCTTTTCTCTTTCTCTCTGATCACCATTTTCTGACCTTGTAATTAACTATACCTCTAGGGAGACATGCTCTTAGGGCAGGAGGATTTGGATGGCACCTATCCCTGGTGAAAGGGTTAATGCTTGTCTTTCTCTTTAAGCCTTGATCTGATATAACTGGGTAGTGGTATGAGTGTGGGTAGGACACCATCAGGGCCCCTGGTCTGTTTCCCAATGTATGTTTCTCGTGCCCTCCCTCCAATCTGGGCACAAATGTGTTTTCAGTTAGTGGTCTTGAGGGATGACAAGTCAGACCCTCTGGCCCTAATGCTGCCATTTCTGCTTCCTCTAGGTCACCCGACCTGCCTGCAGTTTACCCTGAACATGACTGAGGCTGTCAAGACCTACAAGTGGCAGTGCATAGAGTGCAAATCTTGCATCCTCTGTGGGACCTCGGAGAATGATGTAAGTTTGGGGCTTCCTTTGCAAAAGGGAGAAATACAAGGAGCTGGGAGTTCTTTGAGGGGTGGAGAGGAAGCCAAGACTCTTGTCACTGGGCTCCTGGGGAAAGTGTCAGTCAAGACCTCCCCTTTCCCTCTGACTCTAGAACATCTGGGACCCTGGTAGCACAGGGACCTTCGTTACCCCCAAGAATAGAATATATAAAAAAGGCAGGATAAATACTTGATCTTTTCCTTTATATATTGCTTTTCAAAATAACAGGGTGATTCCAATACCTATTCATGATTAAAACACTTGAGAAAATAGAAACTGTGAGATACTTTCTTAACATGATAAACTTTTTATACCTTAAAACTAAAACCATTATCTTACTTAATGGGGAAACACTAGAGGCACTTCTACAAGATCAGGAACCAGATAAGGATACTCACTATCTCTACTATTTTCATTATTATTTTAGAGATATTAGCTAATGCAATTAGACAAGAGCTATCAACTAGAAGCATAAGAATGGTAGCAAAGTAGTAAAACTCTTTATTTCATAAACTATAATAGTATATCTGAAAAACCCAAGAGAATCAATGATAAAGCTAACTCAACAGAGGATGCTACATTAAAAGTAGCAGGATATAAAATTACCATACAAAAAATTAATAACCTTCATATACACAAATAATAACCAGTTAGAGGACATAACAGTAGAGAATCTCTACTTCCTATAGCAATAAAGAAGAAATACTTAGAAATAAGCTTAACAGTAAATGTGCAAAACCTATATGAATAAAATTTTAAAACACTTTTGAAAAGATATAGAAGTAGACTTGAGCAAATGTATGTTAAGACATCGTGTGATCTTGAATAGAATGACTCAGCATTATAAAGATGTTAATTCTTCTAAGTTAATTTACAAATTTAATTCAAGCCCAGTAAAAACATCAATAGCTTTTTTTTTTTTGTGGAATGAGACAAGGTGATACTATAGTTCAAATGGAAAAACAAACATGCAATAATAGCCAAAAATAAAAAAATAAAAAAAAAGCATTGAAAAACAACAAATTATGAGAGAAGACTAGCCCTTCCGATGTTAAAACATGTTATAAAGCCTCTCTAATTAAAACAGTATACTAATAGACCAATGCAATAGAATAGGAAACCCATAAATCGAATCAACTACATATGGACATTTCATGTAGAATAAAGGTTGCATCTAAAATTACTGGATCAAAGATGAACATTTTTATGAATGGTACTGGGGACAATAGGGTAACTATTTGGGGAAAGAGAAAATTAGGTCCATATCTCACATAATATGTAAGAACAATCTCCAAATGGACTGGGGATCTGAATATAAAAACTAAAACCATATTAGTACTAGAAGAAACGTGAATAAATTCCTCTTTATTTTAAATATAAAGAACGATTTTTTGACTCAAAATTCAGAAGCAATAAAAGAAAATATTGACAAATTTGACCACATAAAAATTTACATAGTAAAAGTCACGATAAAGTAAAAGGACAACTGACAAACTGAGAAAAAATATTTGCAGCATATACACAGATAAAGGACCAATATCCCTAATATATAAAAAGCTCTTAAAATGTGAGGGACAAGGGACCAGAAACTTGACAGAGAATGGGAAAGAGACATGAGACAATTCACAAATGATAAAAATGGTCCTTAAACATTAAAAAAGAGCTCAAATCCACTTTAATTAAAGAAGTTCAAATTAAAATAACATGGAGATTCTATTGCTTATAAAATTGAAAAGAAAAAAATTAGAAAGTATTACAATACATTCTGTTGATGAAACTGTGGGAAAACTGTCCCCTTTATACATTGTCACTGGGACTATAAAGTGGTACAATCCTTATGGAGGGAAATTTAGCAATACCTAACACAACTACTATGCACTTAACCTATTGACTTAGCAATCTCACCTATAGGAATCTACCCTAAAGGTATACTCACAACACTATGAAAATACACATGCATAAGGTTATTCAGGGTTGCATTGTTTATACTTACTTGCAATATATTGGATATGACCAAAATGTTCCTATGCAAAAGAATGGTTGAATAATCATGGTCCAGCCATACAATGGAGTACTATGCAGCTGTTAAAAAAAAATGAGGCAGTTATTTATTAATTAATATGGAGTGATTTTAGGATATATTGTTAAGTGAAAAAAGTTAAGAAAAAGTATCTATATCTATAGTATGCTACCATTCTTGAAAGAAAGACATAAAAATATACATACGTCTGTTCACTTGTGGAAAAGGAATACAGGAAGGATAACCAAGAAACTAAAGAGATTGGTTCTCCACAGGAGTGAGTGGGAATGGGTTAGAAAGATTGGGGAAAATGGAGTGGGATAGTGGGGTAAGGGAGGGTGATACTTCTCGGAGAATGCCTTTTTGTATAGCTCTGAATGTTAGAACCAGGTGTTGTTTCACATACCCTATGGTAGATAAATACTGAAAATCGACCAAGATGTTGGGGGAAATGAAAATGGAATATGAACAATAACCAATGAAATTAACTATAATATAAACAGGCAACATAATCATACTGACGTAACTTAAGTAACTTTGGAAAGTCTTATTTGTGTATTTTAAGACTAAAGACAGAAATAACTATACAAATTTTGTACTCTAGATAGTAAATTTGTTTTTCACTGGCATGTGAGTTAGTCATTCTGAAACTACGAGGATTTGGATGGCACCTATCCCTGGTGAAAGGGTTAATGCTTGTCTTTCTCTTTAAGCCTTGATCTGATATAACTGGGTAGTGGTATGAGTGTGGGTAGGACACCATCAGGGCCCCTGGTCTGTTTCCCAATGTATGTTTCTCGTGCCCTCCCTCCAATCTGGGCACAAATGTGTTTTCAGTTAGTGGTCTTGAGGGATGACAAGTCAGACCCTCTGGCCCTAATGCTGCCATTTCTGCTTCCTCTAGGTCACCCGACCTGCCTGCAGTTTACCCTGAACATGACTGAGGCTGTCAAGACCTACAAGTGGCAGTGCATAGAGTGCAAATCTTGCATCCTCTGTGGGACCTCGGAGAATGATGTAAGTTTGGGGCTTCCTTTGCAAAAGGGAGAAATACAAGGAGCTGGGAGTTCTTTGAGGGGTGGAGAGGAAGCCAAGACTCTTGTCACTGGGCTCCTGGGGAAAGTGTCGGTCAAGACCTCCCCTTTCCCTCTGACTCTAGAACATCTGGGACCCTGGTAGCACAGGGACCTTTGTTACCCCCAAGAATAGAATATATAAAAAAGGCAGGATAAATACTTGATCTTTTCCTTTATATATTGCTTTTCAAAATAACAGGGTGATTCCAACACCTATTCATGATTAAAACACTTGAGAAAATAGAAACTGTGAGATACTTTCTTAACATGATAAACTTTTTATACCTTAAAACTAAAACCATTATCTTACTTAATGGGGAAACACTAGAGGCACTTCTACAAGATCAGGAACCAGATAAGGATGCTCACTATCTCTACTATTTTCATTATTATTTTAGAGATATTAGCTAATGCAATTAGACAAGAGCTATCCACTAGAAGCATAAGAATGGTAGCAAAGTAGTAAAACTCTTTATTTCATAAACTATAATAGTATATCTGAAAAACCCAAGAGAATCAATGATAAAGCTAACTCAACAGAGGATGCTACATTAAAAGTAGCAGGATATAAAATTACCATACAAAAAATTAATAACCTTCATATACACAAATAATAACCAGTTAGAGGACATAACAGTAGAGAATCTCTACTTCCTATAGCAATAAAGAAGAAATACTTAGAAATAAGCTTAACAGTAAATGTGCAAAACCTATATGAATAAAATTTTAAAACACTTTTGAAAAGATATAGAAGTAGACTTGAGCAAATGTATGTTAAGACATCGTGTGATCTTGAATAGAATGACTCAGCATTATAAAGATGTTAATTCTTCTAAGTTAATTTACAAATTTAATTCAAGCCCAGTAAAAACATCAATAGCTTTTTTTTTTTTGTGGAATGAGACAAGGTGATACTATAGTTCAAATGGAAAAACAAACATGCAATAATAGCCAAAAATAAAAAAATAAAAAAAAAGCATTGAAAAACAACAAATTATGAGAGAAGACTAGCCCTTCCGATGTTAAAACATGTTATAAAGCCTCTCTAATTAAAACAGTATACTAATAGACCAATGCAATAGAATAGGAAACCCATAAATCGAATCAACTACATATGGACATTTCATGTAGAATAAAGGTTGCATCTAAAATTACTGGATCAAAGATGAACATTTTTATGAATGGTACTGGGGACAATAGGGTAACTATTTGGGGAAAGAGAAAATTAGGTCCATATCTCACATAATATGTAAGAACAATCTCCAAATGGACTGGGGATCTGAATATAAAAACTAAAACCATATTAGTACTAGAAGAAACGTGAATAAATTCCTCTTTATTTTAAATATAAAGAACGATTTTTTGACTCAAAATTCAGAAGCAATAAAAGAAAATATTGACAAATTTGACCACATAAAAATTTACATAGTAAAAGTCACGATAAAGTAAAAGGACAACTGACAAACTGAGAAAAAATATTTGCAGCATATACACAGATAAAGGACCAATATCCCTAATATATAAAAAGCTCTTAAAATGTGAGGGACAAGGGACCAGAAACTTGACAGAGAATGGGAAAGAGACATGAGACAATTCACAAATGATAAAAATGGTCCTTAAACATTAAAAAAGAGCTCAAATCCACTTTAATTAAAGAAGTTCAAATTAAAATAACATGGAGATTCTATTGCTTATAAAATTGAAAAGAAAAAAATTAGAAAGTATTACAATACATTCTGTTGATGAAACTGTGGGAAAACTGTCCCCTTTATACATTGTCACTGGGACTATAAAGTGGTACAATCCTTATGGAGGGAAATTTAGCAATACCTAACACAACTACTATGCACTTAACCTATTGACTTAGCAATCTCACCTATAGGAATCTACCCTAAAGGTATACTCACAACACTATGAAAATACACATGCATAAGGTTATTCAGGGTTGCATTGTTTGTACTTACTTGCAATATATTGGATATGACCAAAATGTTCCTACGCAAAAGAATGGTTGAATAATCATGGTCCAGCCATACAATGGAGTACTATGCAGCTGTTAAAAAAAAATGAGGCAGTTATTTATTAATTAATATGGAGTGATTTTAGGATATATTGTTAAGTGAAAAAAGTTAAGAAAAAGTATCTATATCTATAGTATGCTACCATTCTTGAAAGAAAGACATAAAAATATACATACGTCTGTTCACTTGTGGAAAAGGAATACAGGAAGGATAACCAAGAAACTAAAGAGATTGGTTCTCCACAGGAGTGAGTGGGAATGGGTTAGAAAGATTGGGGAAAATGGAGTGGGATAGTGGGGTAAGGGAGGGTGATACTTCTCGGAGAATGCCTTTTTGTATAGCTCTGAATGTTAGAACCAGGTGTTGTTTCACATACCCTATGGTAGATAAATACTGAAAATCGACCAAGATGTTGGGGGAAATGAAAATGGAATATGAACAATAACCAATGAAATTAACTATAATATAAACAGGCAACATAATCATACTGACGTAACTTAAGTAACTTTGGAAAGTCTTATTTGTGTATTTTAAGACTAAAGACAGAAATAACTATACAAATTTTGTACTCTAGATAGTAAATTTGTTTTTCACTGGCATGTGAGTTAGTCATTCTGAAACTACTTTACATGTATACGGGTCTGAACTAATAACTATATATTGTGAATAATGAAAGTCAGTTTTCTCAATGTCAGAGAAAAAATATTCAAATAAAGGGGGAAAGCTAAACTGAACCTTGTGATGTTGGGTCGGAATAGGGTGTATCAGTATGAATTTGTGATTTTTAATATAATGCATTATAAATATGTTTACATATATTATGTATCTATAGCTATCTCTAAGTATACATAAATATAGATAGATACCAAAATAAATATATGTGTACGTGTGTAACTACATATACATTTCTTTTCTAACTCTGTCGGCTAGGAAGGCCTAGAAACAATGACAACCCAGAAGCAATGATGACTCATAGCTTCTAGATATTGGTTTCTAAATACAGTTGACCCTTGAACAATATGGGAGTTAGGGGTGCCAACCCCCCATGTAGTTGAAAATTTGTGAATAACTTTTGATTCCTCTAAAACTTAAATACTAACAGCCTACTGTTGACTGGAAGCCTTACCAATAACATAAACAGTCTATTAACACATGTTATTATAATCAAGTGAGCTAGAAAAAAGAAAATGTTATTAAGAAAAATTAAAAGGATGAGAAAATACATTTACAGTACTTAATGAAAAAAAGTCCATGTGTAAGTGGACTCATCCAGTTAAAACCTGTGTTGTGCAAGGGTCAACTGCAGCATTCTCCAATAATTGGAACCAGGGATCTTTGGAGAAATGGCTGATGCCAGGGCTGGAGCTGGGAAAATACAAGAGGATCCTGGAGCATCCTATGGTATCAGAAAGTGAGGAAGTGCTCAAAAATTGATAGGGCAAGTCTAAAAGACCCACAAACCATTTGAAGGAACTCCTAATGGCCAGATTTGGGACATTTTGAGTAACAAAGTAAATAATGATAATACTGGATTATAACCCAAAGAACAAAACAAATATCCATACTGATATTTAAATGAATGAATGAATGAATGAATGGAGTATAGGTAAACTCTTCCTTAGAGAAGAATTCCAATTGATAAATATAGAGAGAAGAAGGAAATCTTCTTCAGGCAAATATCACAGTTACGGCTGTTGTAAGCAGAACCATCAATTAAGGCTAAAGTTAGTGGGCAAAAATATGATGAGAAACAGAATATTTGCATAATCTCAAAGTAGTTCCTCTACCAGGTTACTTATTACTATATTTCAAATGGAAAATCATAATTTACAGTGAAAAAACTGACAGACACTGCCTTAACTATATGATCAGAGTAACATTACAAGTAATAAAAGTATTAGTTTCCCCTGATACAATGCACTGAGACGGGCATAACATCTCTTTCGTAGTTGTTTTGGACAAACTCAAATTAAGTGACATTCCATAAAGTCACTGGCCTAGAGGTCCCTCTCACTCTCTGCCTCTGAGAGGAGACCATGCTCTGTCTGTGGAGTGTTACCTTTTTTCTAATAAACTTCCCTTTTGACTCTAAAAAACCAACCAACCAACCAACCAAAAACAAAACAAAACAAAACAAAACAAAAACACTCAAAACTCACTGGCCTAGAGTCTTCAGAAGTGTCAGGGTTATGAAAGACAAATCAAGGAATTGTCCCAGATTCAAGGACATTAAGAAAGCATGACAACTAAAGGCAATGGTGGATCCTGGGAAAAGGGACATAAGTGGGAAAACTGATGAGATTCAAATGAGGTCTGCAGATTAGTCAATGGTATCATGCTAATGGTGATTTCCTGCTTTTCATGGTTGTGCCATGGTAATGTAAGATGTTAACAACAGAGGAAGCTGAGTACAGTATGTACAGGAACTCTACCATTTTGGTAACTTTTCTTTAAGACTAAAATTATTTCATAATAATGAATTAAAAGATAATGGGAAGTTTTCTAGCATCTTCCAAAGGTGACATGACAAAGTTTTTTTTTAAGTATCTTTATGAACTCAAAGATTTAAACATTTTTATTTGTTTCAGTTCATTACAGTTAAAAATAGGCTCTTCTTTGGCCAGTGGGAACATAATCAGGTTAGATCCCGAGGTTTTTTTGTTTTGTTTTGTTTTTTGGTTTTTGGTTTTTGACTCAGACACACTAAGTCTTCATGATCCCAGTAGTTTGGTAGTTTCCTTGCTTTCCAATATGTAAAAATATTTATTCACTTCAAGCTCCAGATCTGAAATCAGCCATTTCTCCAAGGACTCTGATTCCTTTCAATGGGCAATGATCTTTAGAGAACATGATATGGGAGCTAGGGGTGCTAATTTTTACTGTGTTAGTTATTGTTTTGAGGCATTTTCCATGGACAGAGCTAGAAAATACGTTTTGCTTGTCTTAAAGTTAAATACACCATGAATTTATACTGATACCCAGGGTTTTTACTTAACCTCATCAATCTTACATCTATAGTTTCATATATATCTCTACGTCAAAATTGTTTCTTTTCAATACTAACATAATCACTCATTTAACACACACGAAGTCTCAGAATACCAATTCCACTATTACCATCAACAATATAATTTCTGAAAAGAAATGTATATTTGCATATTTGCTCTTATTTATGTCCTTAGATATATTCAACTACGGATGTACAGCGAAACTACTTGTCTTAAAGTCACTTGTAATAGTTTCTTTCTTTGTAGTTATGCCATCAATTAATGCATCATTAGATTAATTTGTATAATTTTTCCTTTGTTTTTAGGGATGATTACAATGTGAATTTTGCTTTATGGCTATGTAAAATATTTACTGGTTCCAAAATCAAATCTATAAAATAAACAATATATTCAAAGAAATCTAGCTTCTTTCACACTGTCCTCTTTCACACTATCCTCTCATTCTTTTTCTAGATGACAATTAAAAAAAAAATTACAGTTTATCTTTCCATTCTGTTTCAATGTAAGCACATGTATGCGCACACAAATCCAAAAGAAAATAAACACATTTTTTTTTTTTTAGAAAACAGTAACAGATATACATGTTTTCTTTACCTTTCTTTTCTACTGAATATCCTAGAGAATACTCTACAGCAATATATAGACATAGTCTTCATCTCTTCCTATAGCTGCATAGTTCTTCATTAGTTTATTCAAGCAGTCTTTTATTGATGGACATTTGGGTTGATTCTGGTCTTTTGCTTTATAAGTAGTGTCAATGCAGAGGTTTTTTTTGTTGACTTGGGAAAGCCTTAGGAGAGGAATCGAGGAGTGAGGCTGATTGGGGAATAGAGATCCTCTCATATAGTCAGGGACATATCCTGCACATCCCAGAATGGGAATCCCATTTTTCTGTAACTGCAGCCATGGGTACATCCTGGCTCTTGGATACTTGGGAGCCAGAGGCCCTTAAATTGTGTTTTTCATGGGGGTTAGCATGAGCTGGGGGTTCTTGGTGGTTTTGACAGGCAATTATCCCAAAAAGCAGATGGAAAAGAAGAAAATATGGTGCTAGACAATGATCAATCCAGGAAAAAAGCTTTTAAACCCACAGGTACATTATTTCCCTATGGGAAAGTTCAATCTAGGGGATTCTACCTTCTTGTATTTCTCGTGTCAGCACTATAGTAGGGCTTATCAGTGTCAGTGTCTTTAGAACATTAGTAATACCGTTTCTGACAAGTCTCTTCATATTTTCTGTCCTCATCCTAACTTGTTTTTCTTCACGTTATCCCTAAATCATATTGTCACATAGCTCACTTCTGCTCTGACAAGCACGGTGCAACTTTTTTGGAGTAAACCATACTGTTCTGTTTTCATCTTCTCTGACTGCTTCTTAGCCTCTTTTTTCTCTCCCTGTCCCTTGGTGTTCCCCGAGGGTCTATTCTTGGCTTTTTTCTCAGTAACTTTTTATGAGTCCTTGATTTTTCAAAAAATTCAATGACAGCTATGGATTCACTATTTCTTCAGAAAAATGTACATTTATTTCCACCTATACACAAAGTCGTGCATATAATTTCAAGGAGTTCATGAATACTCCTCTGTGAGCACAAGTTCAAGGACATCTGCTCTCACACATTCTGGGCTTCCTCTCCTATGACCTCCACTCTCATCTAATCACAAAAGACTCCCAAATCCTTCTCTCAAGCCCAGGGCATCTGCAAATGATCTGATTCCCAAATGCCTCCAGGGCATCACTTGTGGGTGATCTGTAGGTCTATAGAACTTGTCTATAGCTGAAGTCGCCCTCTCCTTCAGACAGGTCTGCTCCTCTGCCCATGTCTCAATGGGTAGCTGCATCGTTTGGCCTGCTGTCCAAGCCACAACCCACGAGATATTCTTGAGTTCTTCCCTATCACTCTCCACATCTAATCAATGACTCTTAAATGGGACCACGATACTTTTCTTTCTCCCATGCCATAGCCCTAGTTCAGACCAACATCATCTCTCACCTAGATGGCTATAGTAGTCTTTTAAGCAGTCTCAGTCCTCTAGAAGCAACCTCTCTCCACCTGGATATCTATTCTTGCACATTAGCTAGTGAGATCTTTCTAAATCACAAGTTTGACCATGTCACTCCTCTATTGCTAACTCTTCAAAAGCTTCCCATTGCCCCATGATATATATAAAAAAAGGTTTTCCTGCCTCGTTGCTTGCTCACCAGGGTTTCCAACTTCTATATCTACTTTTTTTTCAGGATCTCTGTACTTGTGAGAGCCAAGGTGAGATTTGATATAAAACTTTATTTTGCAAATATCTTATATGTCATTGAAGCAGGTCCAAAGATCACTGAAAAGAACAGGGCTGAAACTGGAAAATAGGGACCAGATCGCAAACACTAAGGAGATACAGATGAATAAGATAAGGTTCTGCCCCAAGAACCATATAGTCCATAAAGGAGTGGACTAAAGAAGTGTGTTCCAAATGAACTAGTCAACAGAACAATTATATGTAGATATCTACCACATACCAGGCTTTATAACATAAAGGAAAATGCAATTAAATGTAAATAAGAAAAGGAAAACACTGTGAGGATGCAAGTGGGGACAGAGAACTTCCAGGGGGTTGATTAGTGAAGTCTTTATGGGAAAAAAGGGCTTGGAAACTTGAAAGGTATGTTGGGAATGGTACAGAAGAGAAGTGGTCAGGAACTGGGAGAGCTTGCAGGCAGAAGGTACTGTAGAGCAAAAGTGCATACTGTATCCTTGGAAGTGAACCACAGCTGAAGGGTCCAGTCTCACCTGGGCTGCAGCCTTCAGCTCTTGAGGAGGATTTTGGGAACTATAGAAGGGCTTTGCTTGTCTTTCTCTACATTAACTCAATAAAATCCCGAAATGGTTCTGAGGTGTCATAGACGTTACCACCAAGTATGGTTGTTGCCCTTTTCACAGAGGGAAAGAGTGAGGTTTAGAGGAATTCAAGTAAAATTTTTAAACAATTTAAAGTACTTTCTATGTACTGGGCGATCATCATGGGGAATATAGAAATGTATAAATTTAGTTTCCTGCCCTTATGGAAACTGAGTTATTGACTATGAGAGTCCAGAAGAATAATGAATCCCTTTTAGCATAGATGTGAGGTGGTCCAGAAAGGTTTCTTGGAGGAGGTATGATTTGAGCAGAGCCCTAAAGTGGGGGTAGGATTTGTATAGGCGGTGGTGGTAGTGGGGGGGGGGTGGTGCGAAATTCCAGGTGTGGGCAAAGCACAGGGCATGTTCAGACAATATTTAAGACTCTAAATGGACTCTGGAAAGGGGCGATCAGGGAGGCTGATCTGTGGAAGTCAGGCTGGTAGACGAGGGGGGGCCAGATGTTGGCTTTAAATAATTCAGTCTCTCTCTCCTTGCCACTACTCTGTATTCCACCAGGACCAGCTACTTTTCTGTGACGACTGTGACCGTGGCTACCACATGTACTGTTTAAATCCTCCTGTGGCTGAGCCCCCAGAAGGTAATGCCGATGAAGCTGACAATCACAACAACAGCTACTACTACCACTTACTGAGCCCTCACTATGGTGCAGGCCTCGTGCTAAGGACTTTACATGTCCTGTCTCATTTAATCATCACAGTCCTAGGAGGCAGGTATGACCACTATCATTTCACAGATGAGAAAACTGAGGCACAGTTCGACCAGCTGAAATTTCAACCTGAGGATGGAGGAGATGTTTCCTAGACATATGGCTGAGAAGGTGGGAGATGTGAGCTTCAAGGGAAACTGGCTCAGGCCCAGAGATGCTGGTGAAGAGGCACCATTAAGGAGCGAGGGTCTGTACAACAGTTCAGCTGATCGTCTCTGAGCACTTACTATTTTCTGAGCAGCACTTAATCTCTGCTGAGCTCCAAATTCCAGCATGTTTTCATGACTGGGACTTCTTCTCTGACTTGTGAAAGTCGAAAGAGAACAAGGCTTACGAGAAGTTAGAGCCCAGGGGTGGGGCTTGAGAGTTGGGAGAGGCCCTGCTAGTAAATGCCGTTTTGTTTCTTGTAGGAAGCTGGAGCTGCCATTTATGCTGGGAACTGCTCAAAGAAAAAGCCTCAGCCTTTGGCTGCCAAGCCTAGGGCCCCAGGTCACAGCAGGTGACTTGCTGCTGGAGAGGCTGAGCCAGAGCCCAGTTCAAGCCAGATAAAGCCCCTACTTCCATGTATCCAGACAGACCACCTGTAAGGAAAACCAGTAATCACGGAGGGCATGGGCACGTGGAACCAAGAGGGTGAGGTACCTTCTTACCTGCCACACACAGGTTTCAGCACTTCAGCTACCCACTCCTTGTTTCTACCAGAAGGATCTTGCACTGTTGAAGAACAACCCCAGCCCCAGCCCCGTGGAGCCTTCTTGCGTTTACCCCAGCACTGAGACCCTCTCACTGGTTTCCACTGTAAGGGAAGCCATTTTGTGACCACCTATTGGTTACCTACGTGTAGTTTGGTGTTTTCTATATATTGTATTCTAAGAAATCTCACAGCCTCCTGCCTCCAGCTTAGGCTCTGCATCCTGAAATCAACAGAGGAACAAAGGCTATGAAGAAGTTATTTATTACAAGTCTCCCTGGAAACTTCTAGACTCAGAACCTGGAGGCCATGCTGATGGCGAAAATCCTTCCTTTCTTTGTTCCTTGGTCTCTGTGAAGAGGAAGAGCTGCTTTCTGGACCCTCAGTAGATATCCAGTGGCATCCATGGCCAGGATGGCCTCTTGGTGGGGCTCGGGAGGAAAGGGGCGGCACTGAGGGGCAGGAAGAAACGTTTCGAAGCTAGTTCTGTGGCCCTGCCATAGCCAATCAGTATTCGTTATTCATCAGGAGTGGCTTTGCAAGGGACCAGGCTGTACGGTTCCTTCACCTTCAAAATCGGGGCATCCTTGAGGTGAGACAAGCCACAACCTGTGGGCAGAGAAGGATGCTAAGACTCTGCCTCCCAAATGACCTGGATCTGGAGCTTTTCTTGGTGGGACTCGAGAACCAGGAAGGTGAATGAAGAAGACGGCCAGTCAAGAGTCTGAGTGTTGGTACAAAGGCCCGCAGCTGTGAGAAATCCTTCAGTATTGATGTAACACTACAAATTCCTTTCCCCAAGTAATTTCTTCCTTCCACAAAGCGTATGTCTGTCATTGTCCATTAAGACTTGACTGTGGAAATTTTCAGATGGGGGTGAGATGATTGTTGCCTAAACAAATAATTGGGGTGACGTGATTACTTATGATCAAGTGGCAATGATGTAGAACCTTCAGCTTGAGGTTTACTCTTGTTTCCTAAGCTCCCCAAGATGTGCTGATACTTGTTTTCAAAAAAATGTATTGAGAAGAAAGAGGTGGGGAGGCTCAGATTCTGAGAAGTCTGTGTTGGAAGTCAACCCCGCAGGCCGGGCTGTCTTTGAATTTCAGTAGCAATGGCAACAACAGCAGCACACAATAACTGACAGATTTCTGGAAAAATCATTTGCCCAAAGGGCAGGTCTCGTGAGCGGGGACCCTCGCGCATGCTCAGCTTCCCTGAAATCAACTCCATCTCTGTGGTCTGCCTGCCTACAACAAAGGCCGAGATTATTTTTAGCCCTTCAGTTCCTGAAGAAACCCCTGGAGACTCAGAGACTGGGGCTATTTGGGCCACTTCTGCCCTCTGCAGTGTTTGCTCTGTGACTTGGCGAGAGCCTTCCTCCTAGCTAATTGCTCTTGGCCAGTGGACGCAGGGTAGCTTGGCGTGGAGCCAAGCTGTGTTGGTCTCCCTCAGTCCTTTGCAGTGTGACCTGTGGCAAGAGATGAGGGTCACTCTCCTGCGGGGACCTGTGGCCTCAGAATGAGTTATATGCATACGTAATGATCTCATTGGAAGGGCCCTGTCCAGATGGGATTTTATCTCCCTCATCAGATAATTTCTCCTTCCTGCTATTTGGTGAATCTGTTTTGGATGCCGGAGGCCCAGGGTTTGAGAAGCTGCTGTATTGTCACATCATTCCCTTACCTGGGAGGGTCACCTCAGAGGGGCAGATTCCCCCTCCTGACTGCTCTGGCTCTCTATCTCCCCACCCTCAAACCCAAAGTGGGGTGTTTTCAAAGGCCATCGGTTTTGAAGATCACTTTGATTTAATTTCATGAAAAAAGTTACCAAAATGTTCCAAATGCCACAATGGCTTAAAAGTTAAAAAAGCAAATCTGAAACAGAAAACCATGGTTCTAGCGCTTGACAGGTCCTCTTCAGAGTATGTGCAAATCCGTTCCCCACAACACAGACGATGGGGGCCGCCCTGTTCTATCCCCAGACATGCCTGCTGCCCAAAGAAGCTGCGAGGATGGGAATTGGTCTCGCAGACAAGGAGGGTGCTGTAACCCGTCGTGGGGGCGGGCTGGCCAGGGCTCTGGGACTGACATCAGGAAGACCCACAGTTCCCTTCCTGGTTTCACTCCCTACGGGATGAGCCCTTCCCCTTCCTCTTTGGAGAGCTCAGTTTCCCCATTTGGAAAGTGAGGTTGTTCCAGGGATAGCAAAGCTGGCTTATGAGATGGCACTTTCAGGGTACTGCAAGCAGACAGAATTCTCCATAGTCACATTTGTCACCTTCTGTATTGAAAAAAGGAAGGTGGTGGTAAACTTCAGATTGGTCTTTCTTTGAGCCCCAGAGAGCAAGCCAGGCTCATAGGGTACACATGGATGATCAGGGTTTTGGTTTTGCCTCTGGCACTGAGTAGCTGTGTGACCAGGGCAAGTCACTTAACATCTCTGAACCCGAGCTTGCCATCTATGAAACGGAGATAATAATACTTGCCTTGCCTGTTCCACAGTGATGTTGGGAGACCTAAAAAGCATAAGGTTATGTAAATAACCACCGGTAGCAGTGCTTGTCAGAGAGGGACCCCAAATGATTTCTATGCCCCCTTTCTTATATGACTTAGCTAAGGTTAGATGCCTTCTTAGAATCTCCATTTGGACCAAAGGGAGTTTACGTTTTAAGGGCTAGGCTGCCTGTGGTCAGGACTACTAGGCCAAAGCTGTGACAAAGAACCATGACTGTGCATGGGTGTGTGGTGGGAGGTGAGGGATTTACCCTGGGGTTGGGGACTTCAGAATGAAAATACTCGAGATGCTTCTTTTTACAAGATCAATGCAGCCTAAAATGGAGAGTTAACTTCTAGAGAGGGCTGTAATTCAGTTCAGTGTAACATTCGCTTACAAACTTTGGTTGAACGCTTAGCTTTACGACTTTCTAGCTGGTTGACATGGGGGAAATGACTTAACCTTTCTGAGCCTTATTTTTTGCATCCGTAAGGAGGAATGATATGGCCAATCCAGCAGGGTTGTTGCAGGGATTAGAGGTAGAGATAGATCCTGGCATGGGGCCTGGCATGAAGGCCTCCACATCATGGTAGCTCTTATTGTGTACAAAGATCAAGTGGAGATTATAATGCTATTGACTCCCAGCTCAGATCTTTGGAACAGCCATGGTGCCTTTGCTTCAATGTGGCTCCATCTGACCAGAGAGAAGGTGAAGCTGTAGGATCCAAGCCGGAAGTCGAAACCCTCTGTTTCCTGTAGTTTTTTTCGGAAGTTGAAACCCTCTGTTTCCTGTAGGTTTTTTTGAAACGCTGCCTTTCAGACCTGCAGCGAATGCGGTGCAGGCAACTTTGGGAGGAGGAGCTAGAGACAAGGCTCCTGATAGGAGATTTACATTTTAACTTTCCTTCTCAATATCTCACTGACTCATTGCACCTAAGCCTGGAACCAGCAGGTCCCAAGGCTCCTCTGAGCCTGTCATCGCCCCAGGGCCAGGCAGGCAGCTCCGACAGTCAGCCCAGGCAGACTGTGGAGAGCAGCTTCTTCCTCAGGCTCAGCTCAGACTCACTGAACCATGCTAGCAAGTGGGTGGGTAGGAGGGAGGCCAGATTCCTTCAGAGCTGGGGAAGATAACAGGTTTTAAGGTTGGGGGAGGGTTAGGGTTTCACAGTGATGGTTCATGATACCCTGGAGAGTTCCACTCATGGTGCATTTTAGTCTTTGTGCTTTGAACACAGCACAATTCCTTTTGGGCCTCCCCTTGAAAAGTTCAGATACTTTAAGGAAGAAAAATGAGATGATTATTATTACTTTTTCTAGGGGAGCAAGTTTAGGGAACAAACTTGTACTCTTCTGTATTGTTGAAGAATAATTACTGGCAACCTCTGGCTTAGGGGCTCAGAGAAGAGGGGTCCCTAGTTTTCTCTTTGAGTTCCTGTGGTGGGGTGGTGGGGGGTAGGAGGAATGGGGAGCCATGAGGGCCACCTTCCCTGGCCCACGGGCCAGGCCAGTTCTCAGTCTGTTATGCACGTGCTGTCGTTAGGCAAGCAGCCTCCTCTCTCTCTCTCTCTCTCTCTCTCACTCCCTGACCCTCCCAGGCTCTCCCCTGTTGCCCACTGCAGGCCTCTCCTTGGAGTGTCCCTGTGTCACAACCCAAGGGAAACAAACGACGGTTCTTTGGGCCAGAGTCAGGCTCACACTCCTAATGAAGATGACCTAATGTGCCGTGTCTGGCTTCTTTCCGGAGCTGTGCTGTGGTGTCTCTTGTAGTAGGTTTGCATACCCAGAGGGAGAGGGAAGAAAGGAGGCTCTGAG
>NW_011888958.1:2853097-2880713 GCF_000151845.1 Pteropus vampyrus
AAAAAAAAAAAAAAGCCAAGCTGTTGCTCAGTTCTTGACACCAAGCCAGAACCTCCTTTCTTGAGGTTCCCTGGCCTCTGCCTCCCTGTTGGCTGGGGAGCTTCTGAGGGAAAATTGAGCAAGAGCAGTGCCTCTCACTGGCTGGAGATGGGAGATACAGAGTCTGGCCGCTGAATCTCAGTGGATTGTCCCCGCTCCCATGGGAAATGTGTCCTTCTGACTTTCTGAGATAAGCTGCTGAAGTCCCTCCTGGTCTGGCTTGGGGGAAGGGTTTGGAGGAGAAAGAGATGGCAGCAAAGGGTAGGCTAGATCATGGCCAGCAGCCTTGAGGAGTAGAGAGGTCCTAAGCACTGCTACCAGAGGGCGCAGGACCAGGAGGCTCTTCAGTCCCTAAGCCCAGGGCACCAGCAGCTGGGAAGTGATGAGGGAGATGGGAACCTGGCTGGCCCTGCCTCCCCTGGCAAAGCGAATGGGGTTCCTCCTCCTTGCCCGTGTGTTTCCCTGTTTAGAAGCTTACTCCCAACCCAAAGGATGCTTTTGATTTTCAGATCAGCCCAATTTCATCTGGATACCAGATGAGGAATGGGGAAGATGATGGAAAGCAACAGAAACTTTAATTACCTCAGGCCTATAAGTCTCCCACCCAGGCCCTGGGCCCTGCACTTTCCTTGGGTCCAATGGATCAGTGGTCAGAGAAAGGCTCTGCAGTTGTCTGTGGGTTGGTCCTCCTTCCCCCATTCTCGAATATTCCCAGGGCTCCGGATGTGTTTATGATTGTCTGTCAGGGGCCACAGCCACCAGCCCTGGTGTAGAAGCTGCAGCAGAGATGGGTTAGTTCAGGGCCTTTGGGGTAGATGGAGGAGGATCTTTGATGCTGGGAAGCTGGATCCCTTTCTAAGAAGGCTAGAGACCTCTGAGGTCATTGTCCTGAGAGGGAGGCAAGAGGAAGGAGGGCAGAGGACGAAGTCTGTGTTGACTGCTTAGGTGTCCTGACTGGGAGGATGAACAGAGCCCCTGACAGAGTGGGAACTTTGAGCGTCTCGGCAGCTGCCCTCAGGAAGGCTCGGCTGGGCTGCGAGGCACCCTCTCCATGCTTCCGGCCCAGGCTGCTGGGAAGAAGGACCTCCAGGAAATGGGTGGGGTGGCCGCAGGGGGTTGGGGGCGAGGGGCTTGCCTGGTCCTTGTCCAGTTGGTTTCCCAGAAGGAACAGGGAGCTCCCTGTGTGAGGGGAAAAATTAGGAAGTAGCTGTGTTCCCAGGGAAGGCTCATTCTGGGCTGAGTAAGCTCTGGCTGTGTAACCTTAGATGGCTGAGGCCTGAGATAACGCCTCGGGGTTTCACGAGGCTATGAGGGGTCTGAGAGGTGTCAGAGGGCACAAGGATGCCCCCTTGGTCCCAGTTTGTTCTCATTGCCCTCCCTTCCTTCACTCTCATGCCTTGAATGAGGACCATTCCAGGGTTCCCCCTTCTTTGGCCCTACCAGGAGAAGGAAGTATTTGTGCTGATGGTGACATTTCCCAGGGCAGGCTGGAGGAAGGCAGGAACCAGGACGGGCAGGCAGCCAGAACCCTCTTTGACAGAGATATAATTACTAAGGATGACCTCTAGCCCAGGCAGTGAGCAAAGTGGCTGTTCAGGACAGCACCAACCCAGTCTGGCAAATAAACGCCACTGTGATGGCCAGGGAGGGTGGGTAAGTGGTCCCTGTAGGGAATGGGGGAGGACAAGAGCCCCTGGGACCTACGTTCTCCCTCAGTAGCCTCTCCAAGTTGTATTTACACGCACTGCATTCCGTGTAACTATAACAGCATTTGCTTGCCTCTCCACATCTTTTATTTCTATCAGTGTAATTAATATTGATGATGAAAACAGGGATGCACACGCGCGCGCGCGCGCGCACACACACACACACACACACACCACACTGCTTAATGAACTACAGTGGACCTTATGTGTTGCTCCAGGATGAGAGGAAGAATCTCTCCATAACCAGGAGCTGCCAGACAAGATTCGTTTTTCTCTGATGTCCTCCCGGGCCTGCTCCCCAAGATTTCAGCCCCTGTACAACCCCAGGGAGTTGTGTAGAGAGCCTTGTGTTTGCAAAGCTGTTGATTGCAAGGACTCTTTCACCTTGCCCCTTCGTTTCTGCTCCTTTGGGGAAGACGTTTGGTAATAGTTGGGGATTTGGGGGGGAAAAAAAGCTCTCGATTCTGATTTCTATCAAAGGGATGCAAAGATTTTATGGGTAGAGTTGGGGTTGTGGTTTGTGTTGACTTTGCCTGTCCATGTTTACTCCCCATCCAAGACCTTGATTCTCCTTTTCCTTATCCTGCCTTTGTCTTTCCTGCACCTTTCCCTCCCCTCCTGCCCTGGGTGGAGTGGTGCTAGGAAGAAACAGTTGCACGAAAGAGAAGGCAAATGTTCCCCCTGCACATTTTCACTATGTAGTTGAAGAGGCTTAAATTAGATACTAGGAAAAAAAAAAACACTGCTGGATAGTATTTGAGTGAGAGCATGAACATATAGATCTCAGAGCAGAGGAGGTGGGGAACAGGTGGCTGGACAGAGGTGGGTAGGGAGGCAGAGTCCTGTCTTACTGATGCCTCTGGTCCACGTGGCATTTGGGAAAGGAGAGAAGTCACACTTTGGCTATAAGTGGTCAGTTGTTTAGGGAAAGGGAGGGCTGTCCATCCTAGTTGCCTACCACTTATCTGCCAGGTTTGCTCACTCTGGGCATTTTCCTCTGGAGGAAAATGAGCACATTTCTTCCCTGCCGTGAGGTATTGCTGGACAGGCTGACACTAGCTCAAACACTTGGCAGAGCACAGACCACGTGCAGGGCAATGCTCTGGATCCCATAGGGGCTGGAGAAATAAACCACATTTTGGTGCAACCCTCAAATTGCTTTCCAGTCCTAAAATTACACTCTCTCAAAGCACCCTGATCATATGTCAGGTAGCATGCCATCAGGGAAGCTGTGAGTGTATCAATGTCTCTCTGTTTAGGATGCATGTTTGTCAATAGCGGATGAGCAGGCTAAAGCATCTGGTTATTTCCAGCCTCTGGGAATTGGGGAGAAACACACAATTGACCTTAGCCTAGTTGCATTTGTTTTCCCAAGCACTGGCTGCTCTCGGAAGATGGACATCTTTAATATGAATTTCAGTGAGATGATGAAGGTCCTTGAGTTGGAGTGTGTCACCAGCCAAAGGGAATCTGAGCCTGTGCCTCTACTCTAAGTGCTGCTTTTGGACTCCTGGGGCAGTGGGCAGACAGGTGCAACTGGCAGGGCCTGATTAGAGGTGGAAAGTGATCTACCCAGTGGCTTGTCCAGTCCCTGCTGGAGTAAGCAGAGACTGGGAGGGGTGGAATGGGGGCTCTCACTCAATGCAAGGATAGAGTGGACTCCCAGCCGGGCTGTGTTAGCTGTGCAGGATGCGTCTGGCACATCAGGGTGTGTGTGGGGAGGAAACCCAACATAAGAGGTGGTTCCAGTAAACCTGTGCCCACCTTTGGCCAGGTGCTCGTCAGATTCTAGTTTCATGCTTCACTAGACTCCCCATTGTCTGTATTGACAGCATCGAGAATAAACCATTTGTCCCATCTCCCTTTTTCTCTCTGCACATGTCACAGCCAGATTTTCAGCTTCTTTCTAGCTATTCCCTTAAGAAGCTGCACCAAGCTCTCTTTCAGGCTCAATGCCTGGGCTTGGGGGTAGGTATGTATCTGCCTATGTGCAGCTGTCAGCTCAGAGTTGGCTAAAGCAGCCTTTGGCCTCTCTGTGGGAGAGGCTCTGAGGAGGGTGCTTTGGGGTCCCTGGACAGCGCATGGCTCCCAGTGGATAGAATTTTGATTTTGGTGGAAAGAGTCAGGGACGTGAAGCTTTCGCGATGCTTGGCTGTGAATCTGATTTTAAAGTGCTAGAGTATCCAAAATGCATTCTGGAGTTTAACTCACCCTTCCATTTGAAAACCCACTGGCAGGGTTCTTTTGAACCAAGCCTCCTTTGAGAGACCTGGCTTCGCTCAGTCTCCTGTGCTGGCAGGAGGAGAGGGGGGAAGGCCATCTGACTTGAATTCCATTCAGGCCAGACTGTCATCACCACCTTCAGGCGGCCAGCCTGAGATCACAGGACCCCCAGGCTCTGCAAGGGACTCTGCTGGCCCTGTGCCTGATCTCTGAGAGGGTGTCCCCTCCCACCTCCACTCAAGTACACTCAAAGGCTGAGAATGCAGTCGGCTCGAACTTTTTCCCAACTGGATTCTGACCCACTGGACCAATTAAGAAAGGGAGACCTAGACGAGAGACTGGCCTATGCACGTCACACAGTCCATCAGAGCAAGAGCCAGAGCTAGTCCTCAACCAGGTCTGTTCTCTCTTCCACATATGTTTAGACTGAGGAAAATTTTAAAGCCCAGTTGTGATAACATTCCCCTTTGAGAGCCAAGAAATGCAGCATCTCTGCCAGGAAGCCCAAAGAAATGGATTTTCTTCTTTGAGCTGCCTAAAGCCCCACTGTGTTTCTCCTCAGGGAGAAGCCAGTTCCGGTGGCTTTGGTGAGGGCTGCCACCACATATGAATCCTCGGGTTCCTCTGGGTGGACTTTAGGCCCTGGAGTAGAAAGGATGAGGAGGTCCTTAGAAGGAGATGCCCACCCAGTGCCATGTGGGGAAGCTCATGCCTGTGCAGGCTCTGCGAAAGGCAGGGGAGGAGCCCTTCGGTTGAGTCAGAGTGAGAGGAGTCTGGGAAGGCGTTAGTTTATTCGTCACTGTCCTGTCCCAGCTGGCAAATAGACCCTGAGCAACTGCCCCCAGATTGCTTTGGGCTGCCGCTGAAATGGCAACCACTAGGGAACGTTCCAATGACCTCTGGTTGCCGTGTCTCCATTTATATCTCTAGGCCTATAGATATGATACAAACTTGGGGTTGCTTCTTCCAGGTATGGACACAAGAGAGGGCATCCAGTTCACCTGTACACCCCCATCATTCCAAACTTCTTTCTTGTCTCTTTTACCTCATGCCCCAACTCTTTCTGAAACTCTTAGTTATAAAAGAATGGCCAAGAGAGTTGACCTCCAGCGATGGAAATGCCTGATAAAGAGGGTCTTCCTTTTATGCTCTCTTGAACTTCCTCCTTATCGGACCCTTGGGATCCATCACCACATTGCCTCCCACTGACTGGACAACTTAAGAGTTTTTGCCTTGAGCTGCTCCTGTACTTCGAACAGTGTCCAGGACTGAGCAGACACAGATTTCACGAGGTTAGAGAGAAGGGTGCCAATTTGGGAAGCTGTGCATAACGGTCTGAAGAAGATATCTCCACTGGCTTCTCTAAAAAGCAACCACAGCAACAGACAGGCAAAGAAAACTCCCCCACCCCCCACCCCACTAACTCTTTCATGTGTGACACGATTGTGGTCTCAGTCTGTAGGTGTGTGTGCCGCTCTGCTCCTGTCTTCCGGGGATGCTCCTTTCTCCTGTGTATCAAGTTCCCACTCTTTTGTGGCTCCCGATGTGAAAAGTGCTGTGGTGTTTCTGCCCCATCTAAGGGATATGTTGAAATCTCTCAGTGTTTCAGTCTTGGAGATGAGGCCGTGTCACATCTCCCACCGTCCTTAGAGGATGCAGGTTCTGTAACTTCCCAGGGAGCTGGCGTACTGTGAAAATCTCCAGGAGGATCTCCAGGTTGGAAATAGCGCACATCTGGATTTGGACTCACTGACAAGGACTTGCTCAGAGGCAGTCAGTTGCTTCGTTCAGAAGGCTGGCTGGAAGGGCAGCCCATGAACCAGGACCCCTCCCTCGCTCTCTGCCTTTGCTCCTGTCCTGACTGCTTTCTAGGAGGGGGGCCTGAAGAGGTCAAGACCTATAGTCAGCTCGAGGTGGGCATCAAGCAGGCTTCATCTTTGGAGCCCTGAACATGCCAGCCCCTCTGTGGAGCCTTTGCGTGCTCATGAAGACTGAGTCACAGGCCCATCTCTTTGCTGTGGTTAGTATCTTGTTCTGTGGTTGGTTAACAGTGTTAATGACCTACGTACGTAGTGAATCTTTTTTGTCTGCAATTTAGAGAATGTGTAAACAAATAAAAGGCTTTAAAACTCTTGGGACCTTTTGGTTACCACCCCACCACCCCCATCCTTAAAAAATCGTTTCAAATGTATAGATCTTGTGGAAGCAGAGCCTTTTCATGTTGGGGTGTACAGTGAGCCTACATGTATAAATGCACTTGTGTGTGTGTGTGTGTGTGTGTGTGTGTGTGTGTGTGTGTGTGTGTGTGAGCACATGTATGCATGTGTGGCAGGCTCCAGAGAGATGCTGCTGCTTACATATTTGCAAGGAGACTCCAGGGGCAACACATTCCAGGTCTCAGTTGTTCCTGGTGATGGCATTCTGAGCCTGTCACCCACAAGCTCTTGGGAAGCCACAGCCACAGCAGCTTCGTGAGTACCGCAGGCAGCTCAGCCAAGAGCTTCATCTGAGGAGACTCCTCTGAGAAGATGGCGGGGCATTCTGAAGAGAACCCCCTGGAACTTCCAGACGAGGAAAGGTTGATGACTCAGAGATGACTCACAGCTGAGGTAGGGGAATGTGGTGGGGGAGAGAGAGACTTCAGGCTCGGGACCCATCCAGAAGCCACCTGAGTCATTGCTCCTTCCCTCTCGGTCAGAAACCACCTTTCATAAAGGAAGTGAGACAGCGTCCTGGATGAGGAGCGGGAGGCTTCGCAGAAGACACACCTGCCCCAGGAGTCCCCAAGCCTGCTTAGCAACAGCCTTAAAGGAACAGTGTCTGGGTGCGGGACTCCTGGGCCACTTAGGAATTCGTTTCTGAAGGCTGTAAGCTAGGAGTCATTCTTCCAAAAACAAATTTCAGATAAACAAGTAAGAAAAGCTTCTCCTGTGTGCTAGGCACTGGGACTGCAGCAGAGAAGACAAAGACCCCTCCCTTGTGGTAATAGCACAGCGCATGGCGGTTGGGACCAAGGGGCACTCTGGGGGTGCTGGAACCAGAGCAGGGGCTTCCGGTCTCAGCCAGTCGGTGTGCTTTCAGCTACAATCTATTTGACACAGGTGGACATGGCAGTGGGGGGATATCAGGCCACTTTGGGTCCCTCGGCTGAGTAGACGCTCCATTGCTCGTCAATAGTCATTGTGTGCCTTCAGCCTTTCCTTTCTGAAGCATAATATGGGGTGGTTATTTCTAGTAGAGGAGCCATTGATTGTTGCTGCAGACACGGGCCATTGAGCAGGTTGTTGAGCCATTTCTACAGAGGGAGTGACATCCCGACCCAGGGGCCAGGACAGAAAAGCCCACGTGGTCTGAAATGGGAGCTGGGCTGGCGATGCTGAGCTGCCGATCCAGCAATGGCGGGGACTCAGTCTCGTGACAAAGTGATTGCACAAACACCCACGCGTCGCCCTTGCATCTGCACCAAGGGCTGTGATGTTTCCTCTCTGACCCCAGAGAACCCAGCTTTGCATCCTAGTCTCACTCCACCAGTTGCTGAGACGACCTTAGAGGAGGCGAGAGAAGCGCATGATGGCTGGGCCTGGAAAGATGATCTAACACAGACCGGAAACTGACGAAGCCCTGGAGAGCCGAAGCGATGGGGGAGGGGCGGCACTGGAGGGACCTGAATTACGTTGAAGAAAACTCAGAGCAGAATAGATTTCATTTGTTCTTTCCTTGGGGAGAGGAAAAAGCATGAAATAGGGGTAGGGTGGGTTGGGGGTATCTAAGAAGAAGTGACAAATGGGATAACACTCAGTGTTTGAAAGAGTCTGGCGTTATGGCAGAGATGTAATGGGGTTTCCCCTTCTTGGGGGAGCAGAAAGGACCCTGGGAGAGCAGTCAGAAGGTCTGGGTCTTGTATTACCCAGGTGGGGGTTTTCTGACTTTGTAGGTGCAGGCACGAGTTTCTATAAAGCCAACCCTAGCCTCGGGCAGGTTTGGGTAAGGAGCCAACCGGATCAGGTGGATATGCATGCAAGTACCCAGGCCTGTCCTTCTGCACCTGAAGCTCACCTGTGTCAGAGGCCTTCGGGGCTTCGGACAAAGTCTGTCTCCACACAGCCCTTTGGAATGTCATGGTATAATGCTAGATACAACGAAGCCAGATGATTCTGTTCTACAGCATTGGTTTTCCAAGTAGACTCCGCAAAGGCCTAGGCTGATGGGAGGAACTTTGGGGGTGCCCAGAGACCTCGGGGGATGAGCGTAGAAGGAAGGTTCCTGAGCCCTTATCTTTAACTCAAACCATTGACCATCATAGCTCTGATTTTATTTCTCATATAGTGCTGATTTTGCTGCTTAAAAAAAAGAACACAACAATTTGATACCATTTTGCGGACTACATGATAGGAGGGGCTCAAGGCGTATCCCCTGAGGCTGTGGAGAGCAGTGTGGTGATGGGAAGCCACCGTGGGCCCGTAACCCTCTGCCAGGTACAAATGGACATAATCTCCGCTCCCAGCTTCCCCAAACAAGGCCCGAACCCCAACCAAGCCTCCCCCCTGGGGTTCCCCTAAACAAAAACCAAGAACAACCGGGGCAAGAACCGGAAGGTTCAACCCCCCCTCTCTTGGGGGTCCCCGCAGCCTGCAGTGCTTACTATCCTCCCTCTCCCACCCTGCCCTCTCCTCCCTCACACCCTGGCCTACTGTGGCGCTCAGCTGTCACCTCCTCCGTCATAAACCTCAGCCCATCACTGCTTTAGCAGGGCTAGAACAACAGTGCGTTCCCCAAGCTGGTGGGTTGAGAATGTTCGGGCTAAACTTTAGGTAATTAGCATTGTTAATGCTCGGTCTGTGATATTACAGCTGTGAGCCTCATTAAAGCAGTCCTCCAGGGGGAAGTGAGCCGAGATTCAGGTGTCAGCTCTGCTCCTCACCCAGGCACCCGCCTGCCATCTCCAAGCCTCTGTTGAGAAGCCTGGTTCATTTCCATCCCTCTTCCTGCTCCTGCTCCCTGTCTGCTGGCATCTGGGTCCAGCCTGCCTTTCTGAGTTGGGACTCGCTCCTTCCTGCCCACTCTCCAGCACCGAAAGCTCTGATGTCTGCCGTCCCCTCCCTTCCGCCCAGAGAGAAAAGTGCCTACAGGAAGGAGGGGAGTGGCTGCTGCCCGTCCTCATGGCTCCCACTCAGCTTTGAAAGAAAGGGTTCTCACCTGTAGAGGACACCTGAGCTTGCCTTCCAGGTACTGGGGCTTCCTTGTCCAGGGCTGTTACTTTCTTCACTTCCCACCCTCGCAGAGAAAACCCAAGGCCTGGTGTCCCCCATCCACTCCTCCACCTCCTGGCTGGATTTCCCAGGCTCGACTGGCATCTGCTGCCATGGCCCCTCCTCAGAATGAAACCTGAGTCCCTCTGGTTTTAATTTCTGGGATTCCCGATTCCTGGGAGGAGAGGCAGGGGACAGACTATTTGCCAAACAGAGAAATATGAACCGCTCTTCAATCCCCTTGAAACCTTGAGGAAAATAATGCCAGTCCCTCTAGGGACTAAACACAGGCTCAACCCCAAACAGAGGAAAATACAATTCCAGAAGGCCTCCCAGGAGGCTGGGGGACTGAGGACCCCCGGCTGTCACCCCTGTTTGCTCTCCTCTCACCTGTGGATCCTCTGTCCACAGAAGTGCTCAAAGGAGTCATCAGAGCCATTTTTGATGAATGTACCTTGACCACCTAGAATGGGCTGCAGACTTGGAGGATATATGGAGCTCGGTACCAGCATTAGAACTTCCCAAGGGAAACGACAGGCCAACCGAGAGCACTAGCACGGACACGAGTGTCTTTAATTCAGGACAGAATGACACTGTACGAGCCCAAATGCATGCAGGCGGGGAGAACATAGTCAGAAAGGCTGAGTGCATTGGAGCGGAGCCCTGAGGGATGTGCCAAACTCTGAGAACAGTGATTTGGGTTTTGGGGTTGGGCTTTGGATGCAGAGAGGGCAAGGTGAGCAGAAGCCCCCTTCTTATTCTAGGTATACTGGGCTGGCCTGGGACTTGTGCCTTGGGCATTGGGACCTGGGCTGCATCCCAGATATAGGGCAAGCACTTCCACAGAGCCCTAGTTGCCATCTTGACTTCACTGAGGGCCTTCTGAAGCCGAGAGTTGGTGGCAGAGACTCTCAGAGTTGAACCTGCGAGAGATGAGCCCGAGGTTTTCCAGCAACTCTCTTGCCATTGCATTGGATGCGTGAGATGGGGGATACTTGTAACCTTTACTCCCTTTCCTGACCCTCTACATAGCCTCCAGCAAGATAGCTCCTTAAACTAGTCTCAACTCTAAACCTTAGTCTGAATCCTTTTTAAGTGATTTCTTACAATCCTCATTTTCTACAATTCAGAGCTTCTCCAACTTTCCACTCTGTCTTTTGTCAATGTGTCTGACTTATGTTCTGTCTAGAATGCCACTGTCCTCCATGTTCCCACACTCTTTCGCCCAGATTCTCTCCACCTAGAAATGCTTTTAAGGCTTAACTTAGCTCTCACTTTTCATGGAGACTTTTCTGACGTGCCCAGGAGTGGTTGCCCAGGGAGCATTCCTCCCACAGAGCCCCCACCATATTTTGTATACACCTCTCTTACAGCACCTGACACTCCCTGCCCATTTGTCAACTTCTTCACTGGCTTTCCCAATTAGACTGAGCTCTTTGAGGGCACAGACTATGTATTGTTCACTGTTGAGTTCCAACTGCTTCAGTCCATAATCATTGAATGGCTGGCTGGCGGGCTGGATGGATACGTGAGTGAGTGAGTGATTGAGTGAGTGAATGAATGAGCAAATCAGAAGGAATAAAGTGGGCTGGGGCGTGGGGGTACAGTTTACCTCATAGACATCGTTTGCCTCTTTGTCCCTCTGGGGCAAGGCGTTGGCCACATTGGAAGCAGATCTCCTGCCAGGGCCTGGCCCTGTGTGGAGAACTTGGCTCTGCTGGGTGAGAAGGACTGGGTGGCTGGGCCTTTACCCATCTCTCTGCTGGGTTACTGCAGCCCATTTAAAATCTGAATCCTTCAAGTCCCACTGCATTATTAACAGGATCTATGTTAAGTGGGCCGCCCTGTGTTCCTCCTAAAGGAAATCCACTCTGCACTTAAAGAAATAATAAATTATGAAAATGATCTCCATGCTTCTCTGGGGCAAAAAGACCAGCTTTCTTCTTACGGAGCTCACAAAGGACCCTAAAAATATCTATTATTGATTAGTCTCTAGACAGATGAACACAGGCTAAAGCCATTGATAAGGGGCACCTAGAAGTACAAGGTTTAAATTTGGTGGTTTATAATTATCCTTGGACTTTAAAGGACTAGGTAAGAATCAAGACCCATCTTCTTTCACCTAAATCTAACTTTGGGGTGGGGTAGAAGGCAGCTTCTGGGACGACCTTTCAGTTGTGCTTTTCTCGTGTCATAAAATCATTAGCTTTCCTCTAGTTATGTCATTAAAAAATATACACTACACTCCTGTATGCTTTTAATTATATCTTAAGGCCAAACTTATTCCCCCCCGGGAATGCAGATCCAATTACGTAATGGAATTCAGTAAGACAATACATTTCAATTACAAAAGTCATTGGACTCTAACACTTGGGGACCTATTCGCTGACTGGAGGGAGGCGTCATGAAAGCTCATCCCTGCCTCAGCGCACACTGTGGGACTGGGGTGTTGCGGGGGGGGGGGGCTGAGAGTGCCTGGAGCAAAGGTTTGTGCTGCCACCCACAGTGGCTGTCAGCGAGTACCTTACATGACCTCCGGGAGCCTCAGCTGCCTCATCTCTAAAGTGGGGATAATTATACTCGCTTGGTAGAGTTGCTGTGAAGATTAACGAGAATCACACGTGCCCAGTGCCTGGCACAGGTGGTCTTCTCTCTTCCTTCTCCTACCACTCTCTCTCCCGTCATTTAATGACAAATGTGGCAATTACTTGATTCTAGGAGAAAAGGTAAGTAAGATCCTGCTCTTGAGACCTAAATTCCCTTAAGAAGCTTAGGTGGCACAATAAGGCTGAGGACAATATACCCGGCTTGGGAGTCAGAAAGATGTGGCTTTGCCCCTTGTTTGTCTCTTCATGGAGATGATTGCCTCTACCTTACTTCGTAGGTTTCTAGGAAGATTGAATTCAACAACTTAGGCAAAACTTTTGGCCCTGTACTCGGTATGCAATAGGCACCCACTAAATAGTCAAATGGCACTAGAAATGAGGGGAACGTGGCCAAGGCCACAAGAGTTGTCAGATAATGTCACAAGTACTCAGGAGGGAGAGGACTTCCCAGAGAGAAAGCTAGGAAGGCTTCAGAGAGAAGGTGGCATTTGAGCTAATTTTGATATTAGATAAAGGGAGGAGGTGGAATCAGAGATTTTTCCAAGCGCATGTGTGGAGACAAGAAAATATGGCTGGCCATATTAATCGGGCCGGCCGGTGTGGGCAGGAATCTTAGGAGATGAGACTGGGGTCTGACCTGGACTGCCATCAGGGAGAGAAGAGCTGGGTGTATCCACTGAAGAGCTGCTAATGGTTCCTGAGTAAGGGGGTGTGAGCTGCGCTGAGCAGGTGGATTTGAGAAGTGAGGGAGGCCGCTGGCTCTGGGACAAAGGCCTTATTCCTTAGAGCCTGCTGATGATTGCAGGCCAGGCTTGCTGGGCCAAGGCCACATGCCAAGGGTGTGTGGTGGGTGTGATACAGACCAGAGCCCCAGGCCAGGGCTTGTGGGTTAAGAAGGAGGGGCCAGAGACTGCAGTCCCTTTGCTCTCTACCTGTCCACTAAGGGAACAACTCCTTCTCTTTTCCTCTCCTCCTTTCCTCTTCTGGTCTTTCACAGCTGAGCGGGCTGCGGGGAGGGCTAAAGACACGTGGGGATTGCTGTGCAGGGAGCAGGGCCCGTGCAGGTGGTGGGGAGGAGGTAAGAGAGGCAGGGACGCTGGAATGGCTGGTGCAGGTGGCCACGTGGTCTGGCCCCACCCTCCTGTGACTCCTTTTGGGTAGAGGAGCTGGGCCCGGGGTTTTAGACTCAACGTGAACTTGGTCAAGATCTCTGAAGAACATTTCCAACTTGTCTGTAAAATGGCGTGAGTCTGTGTGTCCGTCTGCCTTGCCTCAGATTCTCAAAAGGGTCTGTTACATCCCAAAAGCTTAAACACCACTTGTCAATGTAACCCCTTCATTTTCCAGGTGGAGAAACTGAGGCCTAGAGAAGGAGAGTGACTCACTGGGTCCCACAACTAGTTAACTGCCATCCAGGGCAAACTAGAAGAAAAGGGTGTCTGCCAGGAGAGCAGGGGTGCTGGGAGCTGGCCCAGGAGTGGAAACAGAGAGGGGAGAGCGGGGGAGGCGAGGAAAGGAAAGCCCAGAACTGCCCAGGGATTAACCATCTGTGTGTTGTGTAGGGGCAGGACCCTCCCCCCCACCACGATACCTGATACCCTTCCCCAGGTATTGTTCAAGTACTTTCCCAGGAATGGACTGGGCTGGGCTGGGAGACTGGGGGCGGGCAGAGTGGGGAGAGGGACAGGTAGAAAGCAGTAACAAGTTGAGAGAGAGAGGAGAAAGAGGGCAGGAGAGGAGAGAGTGAGAGAGAGAGGGGCGTATCGTATAGGTGGTAGAGAGTGAACCTAGGAACATATAAGGTGAGCAAGCCCTATTCCTAGCTCAGGAAGTCTACCCAAGGCCTTGGGGCTGGGGCAGATGTCGGGGAGGCTCAGGGCCTCCACCAAGATTTTCCTGAGGACAGTTTCAGGAATCTGAACTTGAGGGCCGAATGTGTGGTAACCCACAGGGCTTGCTGGCTGGTCTTGGGACTTGCTGTTAAATGTTTTTTAGCCCTTCCTCAGACCTCACAGTCTCTTCCTTCCCCACTCCAGTCAGGTGGCCATTATGGGCTTTGCAATAACAGATTCTGGCACAGGAAGAGACTTTAGGCACCAGTGAGCCCAATGGTTTTCAAAATGTGCTCTGATGGGCCTCGGGGCTCCACAGATGAACAGGTAAGGGAGGGGCTGACAGGGTCCTCTGTCACTGACTGGCAGTCTGTCTAAGATTTTGTTGTGGGAGAAGTTCCTTGGCTAAAAACATGAATACGAAGCTCCCAGCCTGCCTCCCCCAAATTTATAGAAGGGAAACCGAGGCTGAGACTTACTAAGGTGACAGGGAATCCAGTGCTGAGCTGGGATTCAGGTCAGGCCTCCCAAATCCCAGGCCAGTTGCCTGGTCTCTTCTTTCTCACTGCGCTCAGCAAGGGAAGGGAGGTCTTGCAGAAGAGAAGGGAGCGCCTGGGTAGCGTGTGAAGCCAGGCAACTGGGAGATGTGGGAGCCCCAGAAAGGGTGGTGGCTCTCCTGCAGGCACAGCCCTCCTGCTAGGATCCTAGGTCATGGGTCGGGCCTTCTGTACCTGCTCAGGAGGGAAACTGCTCTAGGGTGGAGGTGAGGGGCAGGGGAGGCGAGGAGGCCCCAATATTATACTCTCAGGTTTAGAGCCCAGGAGTGTTAGGATGACTCTGTGCCCTTGTCAGCTTGGTGGAAAGCTCTGGCAAGCCTGTCTCTCTTTTTCTTCCAAGCCTGAGTAGACAGATGAAAGCTGGCCCCCAGCCGCTGAGCTGGGTGCTCCAAGCAGAGGTAGCTTCTGGACAGCTGTGAAGGCCTCATTTGCATATATTCAAATAAGTGCCTGGCTCCTCTCTTTCCTAGCACCATCCAGGCAGACCCAGGTGCTATTGGAAGAGTTCCAGATCCTGCATCAGAATTAGCCTCTTGAATTAGTTTTTTGGTTTCCCAATGTGAAATTCCTTTGAATTCCTTCCAAGACCCTGGGACCTTTCCCAGTCCTCAACTCCACCCCCTGCCAGTCATGTTAGCTTTGTAAAACCTAAGAGTCAGAGCTGAAGAAACAGATTCGTTGACAGTCAGGGGTGTTGGGCAGAGTTCAACCTGGGAAGCCTGGGTACTGGTTCCTCCTAAATACTGGTCCCAGCTCTGCCATTGGTTCAGTGTTACCTGGGGTGAGCTACCTAACCTCTCTGCCCCCAAATGCCTCCTATGGGTAAACAAAGAAAGCGGGTGAAGGTCCCTTCTAGCTCCAACAGTCTGTAAATGTTTGCGAATCCCTGTACATTAAGTCTCTTTGGTTGTAAATAACAGACACCCACTCAAGGCCACTAAATTGAAACATATTAGGAGGACACAGGGTGTTGCAAAAACACATGAGTGACAGTGAGTGAGTGGGTTCAGAATAGGAAGGGAAAGAAGGCATGGAGAGCTGTCTGGTGCCTCCATCTCTTCTCTCAGCTCCTTTCTGGGCAACAGCTTTAATCTTCTCTTTCTCAAGACTGATTTTTCTCTCCCTCTCAGTGTACATGGGGGAAAAAAAAAGAATATCCTACAACACCAAGTCCAGGGAAAGTGTCCCAGAGGGACCGAGCCAAACGTCTGTTAGTATTTCCATTCCAGATTCCTGGGGGAGAACATCTATTGGTTTAGCTTGAGTCAGGTGACCATCTCTGGTCTAATCAGCCACGGCCAGGAGGTCAGCTACACAAGGGAGAAACATGGCTCCCTGAGGCCTGTACCCTGACTCAGGGAGAAGGTTTCTAGGTTTTGGGCAGACACCCAAGGAGTCTACTACATCCTACTAAGTGTAAGGTGCTGGATTATGAGAGCTACTGAGCTTTTGTAAGGAGACACTGGGCTAAGCATATTTCATATAAGATTCAACAAACCAGTGCATTAGATGCTATTGTTGTCACATTTAATCCTCATAGCTCTTCCTTGAGGCAGGTTCCGTTATTCTACCCATTTTACAGATGGAGAATCTGAGCATTGATGAAGTTAAATAACTTGCCTAAGGTCAGCAGAGCTGCGATTCTCATTTGAGTCATTCTGTGCATCAGGTTTATCTTCTCCAAAACAATAATTTCTATTCAGTAGGACTCTGGTGAAGATTAAGTGATATAAAGTGTGATAAGTGCTTAGCAACATGTGTGGCATGTAGTAACCACTTACTTATGATGAAATGGCCCTTTGGCCTATGCGTGAAGTCCTGTAGGAACTGGGGATTCAGTATCTTCAATAGCAGTCTATTCTACCTTTAGGCAGCTCTGACTATTGACGTGTTCTTCTTTGTTTTCTGAGCTTTGGACTGGACTGGAATTGGACTCTCAGTAATTTCTACTACTGGCCCTAACTCTACCTGTCAGGGGTCACAGCAGGCAGAATCACGGCACTTCAAAGATGTTCACATCCTGATCCTCAGAATACATTATGTTACATAACAGGAGAGAATTAAGGTTGCAGATGGAATTAAGGTTGCTAATCAGATGACCTAAAACAGGGAGATTAATCTGGATTCTAAAGATGGGTCCAACATGATCACAAGGGTCTTGAAAAGATAAAAGAAAGAGACAGAAGAGTCAGCTTCAGAGTGATGTGATGGGAGAAAGACTCGACCAGCCATTGCTGCCTTCGAAAATGGAGGGAGGGGCCATGAGTCAAAGAATGCAGGAAAAGGCAAGCAAGTGGATTTTCCCTTAGAGCCTCCAGAAAAGAATGCAGCTCGGCCAACACCTCGGTTTTAGTATCTTTGATTCTCAGAACTGAAGATAATAAATTTGTGTTGTTTTAAGGTACTACTTATAGCAGCCATAGAAAAATGAATACAGAAGCATTTTAAGCAAATCAGATCCTTGAACCCAGGATTCTGTTCTCCTGAGTGTCTTATCCTCTAGGCTGTATAACCCTGGCTCCTTCAAAGGGTTCTTCAAATGAATATTTTAAAGAGTTCAAAGCCTATCAGAACCAAGGAAAGATCATTAATTTGGCAATTATTGGTTCCCTGGTCACTTTCCATAAAGATGGGCAACCTGAGTAGCACAGAATGGATGGAGTCTAGACTCTAAGGGTTTGCATTTGTATGATGGCAGTGGTGATGGAGAAAAGTAAATGCAGGTATAATTTATCACTTCTCAGCCTTTCCCAACGCCCTGCTAAATATCAGAGTAACCTTTAAAAAAGGCAGAGGCCATCAATTAAATAAACAGATGGTTTGATGGAAAATAGAAGTATAAACACAGGCACCATCTCATAATTGACTGGTGGTAAGTCAGCCTAATTCACTTGGTGGGCTCTTCTCTGTCTGCACGAAAGAAAGAAAAGAAATGCGTCATGACAATGTGAAGACCTTCATGAAACCTGCTAAACACCAAAATAGATTACAGAAAAATGTTTGACATCTTCTTAGGGTTAACATTTTTTTTAAACAAGAGGTTGCTTATGAGTCTGTCTAGAACGATTTAGCCAATGCCTTTGGAGATGCAGGGGAATGAATAAGATGACTTTTGGACAGTTCCTGCCACCTTTTAATTCAAGGATCCAAAAGTTGTGATTGAGTCTGCACACTTACACTCACGATTTAACTATTTATACAAGTTGCTTAATACAGATAGAAAAATACACTGAACTATAGTTCCAATGACCTGATGATGTGTATGACGTATTCAGCAAAAATGGACCAGGGATTAATATTGCTAAAGTCAGTGTGGTCATTTTAGGCGTACAGTGGGTAATCCTTCATAAGGGTTCACCACTCTTCCGTATCTTAGTTCATCTATAATGGACTGGCAGAGAGAGATGGTTATGAGAAAATAAAATGCACTTAGAATCTCCCCATGAATCATTTATGGAAGACACCATGCTTAGCAAAGACTATGAAAATATGACTGTTAAAGGCATTTCAGTCACTATTTCTGGATAGCTTTCAAGCATGACTACTGACCACAGAAACGGGCGTGGACACACTGCAAGGATTTAAGCCTTCAAGGTAGAAGGGACAATGTGTGCGCAGAGGCTGAGCCCAAGGGGGCTGCCTCCAGAAGCAACCATGTGGTGGTACCTGCGAGGGGTCCCTCGCCTTACTTTCTTTCATATTCCAACTATAGGCTGGAGGAGGAGCAGGTCAGCTGAAGAGGCAATTAATTTAACAGAACTGGGGTTTGAGCAATTAACTTTTAAGTATGCAAGCAGTTCAGAAGAGAGAGGAAGTGGTTTCTTAGCACAGCCAGTGAAAGATGGTGTGATGTTATCAAGGCTTTTGTGTAACCAGCAAAAAGTTTTTCAATCCCCACTCAACCCACACTCAGAGTATCAGAGCCATGATAGCCTAATGATAGGGGCCTCAAGAGCCCGAAGAAGGGAAGAATCGCTGCTCACTGGGTCAACTATAAATAGAACTTGTTAAGATCTTTCTAGAAAGCTGGGGGAGGCAATAAGCTAACTAAAGAACTGTGCAGGAGTTTTCCCAAGGGCACATTTTGACTTAGGCTTTTTGTTTCCTTTATAGTCAATAACTAAGGGGGCATGTATTTGCTTCTTGCAGGTGTGTTTGAATTATAGCAGACCTCCTGCTGGAGAGGTGGTGTGGTGGAAGAGGAAGGGGAGGCCTGCACTTGGGGGCAGGGAGACCCTGCTTTAAAACTTTGCTCCACCGTGTTTGAGTTGTTGGATCCTGGATAAGTCATTTTTCCTGCTCTGGGATGCTCTGTAAAGTAAGGGTCAAAATACTCACCTCACCAAACCCTCCCCTGTTATGAGGATTAATAGGTGGTTAATAAACACACGCTATTTGGTGGGGGGACTTGTGGGGAGATAAACTACTGTACTGGGGGAGTTAGGAGATCTTGGTTCTGTCTCAACTCCACCACTAACCCGTTCCTTTACTCTAGAATGAGGGGGGATGTACCAAGTGCCCCACACCTCCTAGGTCTCACAGCTTCCCCGGTCCTTCTTCTGGAAGTTCCGATGCAGAAGTGGTGCTGTGGGCCCGGGAATTGGTTTACTGTCACCAGATGTTTGGGAAACACTGGATTAGATTACTGTCTTAACATATCAGATCATGAGGGTTCCAGAGTGATGCAAAAATGCAGACTTCCAGCACCTCTAGCAACGGGGCCTAGAAAGTTGCATTTTTAACCAGCGTATCAGGTATGTTTGGCAAACCTGATTTAAAATGATCTTTATGGTGAAAATTTTGACTATTTCCACTCTAAGCTGATGTTTGGCTAAGATACACAGATCTGGCCATATCGCATGTCAGAATAGGAAACACTTGCATCCAATTGGTAAATGGCTGCTGCCCCCACCTTTCCCCAGTGTCCCAACCCTTGGTTCCTTTCCCAGGACCCACTCCCACCTCTGCACAGCCCAGTCACTAAAGGGTTGACACGCCACACAGAGGGTCTTGTCCCAGCACCTCTTCTGGCTGATGGGTACCTGTGCCACGATAGCTGTCACATATTTCAGTGTCACCTCTGCTTATCCTCATTAAAGCAATAATCAAGTCCTAGACTGTTAAAGTTTTTGTGAGGAAGCAGAAACTGAGAACAACTCAAGGATTTCCTAATTTTTTCCTGCTTTGATGTGGTCTTAGAAGCTAGCTCTTTTTTTGGTGGTGGTGGTGGTGGTGGTGGTGGTGGTACATCTATACCTTCCCATTATGGCTGTGTTAGACTCTTGATTGCAAGGAGTGGCCCCTTGGCTCATCTCAATACAGGAGATTGTTTATTGGCACTGATGCTCCTCCTAGTGTCACAGCCTAGGAGATGTCCCCATGACTTTGCACTACCCTCTGACCAGCTCTGCCCAGATCATGGGTACTGGGCTGTCAGTAAGTCACCCACTGCAATTATAGCCTGCCAGATCAACCTGTCAGCATACATGCTATACCACTGCAAACAGGTTTTAGGTATTACTTTGGGTAAAAATGTTTTTAAAAAAGTTTTAGAACTATCTTTAAAAAAATATTTCTGGCGTAAAGATGCTTGTACTCTCACAAGATATTTGTGGCGAGGATATATGGATTAAATGGTGGCAGGATGGCAGTCTAGCTTCAAAAGTTAGAAGAACAGACTTTAGAATTAGACTGTCAGGTTTGAATTCTCCTTTCCCACTTGTAACCTGGAGCAAATTGTTACTTAACCCTTTGAAGCCTTTGTTTTCTCCTTTGTAAAATTTGGGTAATGAGAGGACTGGACTAACCTCACAGAGGCTTTATGAGAGCTAAGTGAGATTTTGTAAGTAAACCATTGAGAACAGTGTCTGGCATGTAGAAAGAGTTCAATAATAAACGTTACCTGTAGGTAAACTTCGTAAAATTAAGAGCCGGATAGTAAATATTTCAGGTTTTATGGGCTATATGGTCTCTGTCACGATTACTCAGATTTGTCATTCTGGCGTGGAAGCAGCCATAGATAATATCGTAATTGAAGGATGTGGCTGTGCTGCAATTAAACTTTATTTACAATAACCGGTAGCAGGCTGGATTTGATCTGTGGACCGTAGTTTACTGATGCTTCTTTTAAAGGAGGACAGGTATCTTATGGAAAGCAAGGACAGCTAAATCACCAGGCCTCCTAGATCTTGGAATATAGTCCAGGAACTGGAAGGCTCTGTGGAGCCTCTAAGACTGGCTAGCTTATTGCCTCCTCAGCAGCAAGAATTCTTGCCCTTTCGCCATTTTGGAGAACCAGCTCCTGTTTCCATGTCTGCTGCTCCTGCCACTGTCAATCGACCAACTTACTCTCCGCTGCTAACATCTTTCCCGTATCTCAGAGCTTCTTCTTTCTCTAGTTTCTGCTTATTCATGCATCTGTACAGGCTTCTCGGAGTACCTTTTGGGCTTTTACTCCCACACTGTTTCCTGACTTTTGCCTTGTATTAGAGAGAGTCCAATTGGTCTGGTTAATACCCATTGTTCCTGTTTAGGTGGAGATTTTGTTCCAGATATATGATGGTTAATTTTATGTCGGCTTGACTGAGCCACGAGGGTGCACAGATATTTGGCGAAACATTCTGTGTGTCTGTGGGGGTGTTTTAGATGAGATTAACATTTGAATGAGTAGACTGAGTAAAGCAGATTATTCTCCCAAATGTGGGTAGGTCTTGTCTAATCACTTGAGGACCAGAATAGAACAAAAAGGCTAAGTAAGTAAGGAATTTTGCCTGCCTGACTGCTTGAGCCTGGCTACGTTGGTCTTTTCCTGTTCTTGGACTGGAACTCACACCATCGGGTCTCCTGGGTCTCAGGTATTTGGACTCAGGCTGGAACTATAGTATTGGTTCTCTTGGGTCTCCACTTTTTCAACTACATATCTTAGCCTCCATAATCACGTGACCCAATTTTTAATAATAAATCTTTATCTCTAAATCAATCAATCTATCAACTATCTATCTACGATCTATCATTTATCTATCTATCTATCAATCATCTATCTATTATCTTTCTATCTATCTATCTATCTATCTATCTATCTATCTATCTATCTAACCATCCATCCATCCATCCATCCATCCATCCATCCATCCATCCATCCATCTATCATCTATCACCTCTTATTGGTTCTGTCTCTCTGGAGAACCCTGCGTAATACAAGATCTCTTCATAGGCCTTTGGCTCATATACAGGCTTGGAGCTCTTGGGTCAATCAGCACAGTGGTTGGGGTAAGGGTCAGAGGGTCCAGGATCTGCTTCTCTCAGCTAAGAGCCATGGGAAGGAGTCCCCGAGAAGGAACCTGGATTCTGGGGCTTGGCCTACCTAGCATACTGTCTTCCTGAATTGGTTTCTGGCCTCACTCATAGAGCCATCAGCCAAGCATCCATAGCCCCTCACATTGCATTGCCCATCAGAGTCACTATCTAATTCTTTAACAATATAGAGAGGCAGCCTGGTATGGTGAGGGAGGGAGTGGGCTCTATAAACAGACAATGTCCAAGAGCAAGGCAATTAACTTCTATAAGTCCCAGTGTTTCCTCTGAAAAATGGGGATAATGACATTACCTTGCATGACAGTGGCAAAAATTAAATGAGATGACATGTGTAAAAGTTACTGGTATGTGTAAAGCATTCGCCAAAATATTAGTTTCATTCTTTCCTTCTCCCCCCAACCCCAAATTATAATTCTATCCCTGGTTATTTTCCTTCGATGCTGCTGATGGAGCCAGTAGAACTTTCTGAACCTCTGATTTTGGTACTGCAGAATATCCAGGTCTTGAGAACAGTAATACCTGCTCAAAAGGCCTTACACCTTCCCACATTTTAAAATGCTCTTCACCTTCTCAGAGATTGCCCCCTCTGCCCTTGTGATGATTTTCATTAGCCAGCCTATATCCCTGTATTTAAGGACTGGAACCGAATTCAGCTGTGGGGAGGAAGTGCTCTCTGGTTTTGGAGAAGCACTGGATTCCATGGCAGAAGGAGTGATGTGGACTTTGAACAGTCAAGACACCCGAACTCTAAGTAGAAAGCAATGGTATTTTCATCTCCATCATTTTTTTCAAATGTATTTGTGGAGGAAAGATTTTCCGTTCCCCTTGGATGAAAATTCGTACAGCTCCCTGACTTTTCTGCTCCCTCTTAAATAATAAAAAGTCCAAGAGTCGCTTAAGTCACCACGCACTGTCTCAATCCAGAAATTAGAATGCCCAGGTCCATGTAATAACCCGAACTCCACAACTCAACAGCTAGGGCGACTGCAGGAAGGAAGCCTGTAGTTGGGGAAAGGGTGGGGCCAGGGGGTTTCTTTTTTCTTTCTCAGTTCCTCCTCCTCTAACTCCCCAGTCAGAATTAAGATTCCTTTTGAGTTGGAGCAGGCAGAGGAGAAGAGAGGAGATGAGCAGAGAGGCTCCTACTTGACTGGCAGTAGGGAAGGTGGATGATATTCTTTCTCTGGTGTGAATGTGTCCGTAGGAGGCTCTCCATCACTAGGATCTCCCCCTGCAGCTCTCTTGTCCAGGGTGGTCTGTTTCCTCCAGCTCTTCACAACACTCGTCCCACAGCTTATAGGAATTAGAGATCATGTCAGCTTCTCCCAGCTGAGGAGTGTTTATTTCTCCAGGAGGCCCCTGCCTCTTGGACAAGGCCCAACTGTGACCACACCCACTTTCTCTTGCACGATTGGCTCACATCTGGTCAAAAGGAAACACTCAGGTGTCCCTGCCCAGACACACTCTGGGAGTTTGTAGGTCAGTCTCGAGACTGCAAAAATATCTCCGTCCACCCACTGTGGAAGTAACTAACCACCCCATGTCTCCCTGCATTTTAAATTTCCAGGCTGAAATCCAACAACACAGGTCCACTTTAACACCCTGCCCCCTCCCGGCCCTCCTGCCAGTCACAGAGACATGTACCAAGCTTTCTGAATGGTCCCTCTGAAAGCCCTTTTGCTATATTTGAGATGAGAGACAAGCACTTCTCAGCCACCCTCTTGGGAGGGATGAGGCTCACAGCACATCAGTAATTTTTCCCAAATAAATCTTCTCTACAATTCTTCTCCCTTAATCTCTAAAAACCAGACATTTTTATATCCTCAGTGTGAGTGTAGGTAAGAAGTTTGAGTTCTGTAACAAATTTTTGGATCTTACCTTGAAATTTTGCATCTTCTTCAGACATCAAATTGGAATGTCATGTCACAGTGCCTCAGGCGAAACTTCCAACTTCACACCTTGTTATATTTACTTTGGTCTTGGCGCAATTGCTGGTGGAGATAGCGACTGCCAAGGAACTTCAGATGCTTGAAATACAGACTACTGTGCATCATGGCCATGTCATGCATTTTGTGTTGTTGACAGTCTCTTGGGAACAAGCAAATTTGGCTGGTATCATCAGAAGACTGGAGGATGGACTTTGCCCGTTACACTGGTAACTCCTCAGCTTTCCCGTGGAGAGCATTTTCAGAGAGTGCTCAGGGTACTCTTTATTTTTTTTCTTTTTGGCTTCTTCACTTCTTCATGGGAAGACTGATTAAGCCTAGCTCACCTGGAGTCAGTGTGGTTGAATGGTAAAGAATCCCATTTGTTTATTGTTTTTTATCCTTGTCTCAGGCCTTTGGATAATTCACCTCCTGGGGCAGGGGAGGAGGCAGAGAAGCTCCTGTAGGATTTAGATGGCAGAAGGGGAAAGTGGGCATTGAGGAGATGGCAGGAGAAGCAGGAGGGGCTGCCCTGGGTGGGGTGTACATCTCTTCGGGTTAGATGTATCCGTTTGCTGTAGCTCTGGGCATGTTTTCCATCTATTTTCACATGTGGGTGTTTATTCTCTTCTGCAAACTGATCTACCACCAGACAAGATCAGTGTCTGCTGGCATCCTCCACTTCCAGCACCCACACGACCTCTGCAGGCCACCGAACACAGTAGGCACTACTAAATGCTGAGTGAGTGACTGAAGGCCAACGGCTCCATTAGAAAAGCAGTCACCAGAGGACCTCATTTATGTTTAGGTCTGTTAATGCCACAAGGGTTCACTGAGGGACTTCTATGTGTCAGCACCACACACAGGCATTACACAATTATTTTGGTCTGAAGCCAATGGAGAGATCAAATTTAGTTTTCCAGCCCAACCTAGTTTAATATACTTATCGTGTAAAAAAGCTTATTGGGGAAAAAGGGAAAGATAAGGTGAAAAAAAATCGCCCATAATTCCACCACCAAGATAATTATTGTTAATATTTTCTCAGATCTCTCTACTTTCATGCATATTGTTTTAAATAAATGGATTCATTTCTATATTCAAGTTTATTTTTTCACCTCATTTCCAGCATTTTTTAAAACTTGTTCCTAAACATTGTATTGATTCTTTATATAACATTTTTTTTTCTGTTCATAAAAATAATAGATGCTCATTGTAGAAAAACGTAAGTTGACAGAGGCTATATAGCATCACACAACTTCCACTCAGACGTAGCTACTGTATTTTCTTCAAGACTTTTTTCTATCATTTTATTTGTATACGTTTTACAATATTGGCAACTATATGCTGTGTACAGTCTATTAAAAGTTTTTTAAAAAAAGTTTAGTGAAATAATATGTGCACAGGGTTACATAAAAATAGTGTATAGATTTGCTTGGAATGAAAAACAGTGCTAGTGTCTACTTTTTGTGTCCCCAGTCCTGATGCTCAGGGCCAGCTGCTCTTAGCCTTTCTGGTATTTTCTTCTGGTGGTTATGTCAGCCTGCATCTCCAGCTGATGCAGGTCTACCACTGTTTTCCTGCTCATCGATGTTAGACATTATCCACTAGGCTTCCTGCTTTCATGATATGGCTTCTCTGTCTTTGTCTCCTCCGTGGTGATAATTCCTCTATCAGTTACTTTTTACCGTAAGCAACAAACATATCTTTTTAGTCTTGTTTTATTGACTCTATACAGTTATTTTAACCCTTCGTTTTCTATATGGAGGATATTGACCTCTACTCCCCCACCTTTTTCTGCTTTCCTCCCGTATTCCGTAGATCAACTCGTGTCTACAGTCCTTTGTCTTTTTCAGTGTCAACATCTACGTGGCGTTCCGCAACAACAATTAAATTTTCCATCTTTCTAAAGGTTCATCTGGAAAATTAAGAATCAGTAAACTGTGTTTTTGTCTTTGTGGCTGTATCACCATGGTTCACCGCAGAGCCGAGAAGTACTTACTCCAAGGGTACATTTGCTGCTCGAACAGCTCTGTTTTGCTTGGGTTTTTCTTGTCTATTTTCTTTGTCTTTATCAAACTCTCTATTTCACCCCAACCTTTTCATCCAATGAGGTAATCCAGCAGGTTTGTTGTCCTAATATTTGGACATGGAGTTTCCGAATTGAGCTTTGATTCCTTATCTTTTCTTTCTTTTTTATTTTGATTTACTTTCCTGGAGAGTTATTTTCTCTGGGTTATGTCTCTCTCTCTCTCTCTCTCTCTCTCTCTGTTTAAGACTGGAACACATTTATGTTTTGTTTAAGGTGATGTGAGGAGTACTTGATTGCTTTCTGTGCTACAGCATGGCAAGGTAGGGAGCAGATTGTTCCACCTACGGTATTGAATTAATCCTCCTGCAGTAACAACCTTGCTTCACTCCTGTTCTTCACACTGACATTTCTGAGTCCCCAGCCTTCTACCTTTGGCCGAATCACCCAGTGACTGTGCTCTAGGTTGAGGGACCCATCACCCTGCTAGGTCGGTTACCTCTCCTCTATCAGATTTCCAACTTGCCCACATCTTTTGAATTTGGGCCCCCTACTCGATCTTTTTCCCTTTACTATCATTGAGGGATCTTAGAGAGAGATGCATGCAGTTAATGTGCCAATTTTTTTTTACTGAAAGTATAGATATTTTTTTAAATGAGAAATTGAGATATAATTAAATAAAATAAAATGCACCACTTTTAAGTGTACAGTTCACTGTTTTAACAAATGCATCACAGTCAAGATATAGAATATTTCCATCTCCAAAAAGTTCCTTTGTGCCTCTTCCCAGTCAATCCTTATACCTGCTTCCTCTCTCAGCCTCAAGGAACTAGTACTTTTGCTAGTTCTAGGATTTTATATAAACGAAACATACAATATCGGCACTTTTGTGTCTGGTTTCATTTTCTCAATGTAGTGTTTGTGAGATTCTTCCAGGGTGTTGTATGTATCAAATACTGTTTTCTTTTTATTGCTGAGTAACATTCTTCTATATGTTGGTGCCACAGATTGTTCCCCACTCACCTATCGGTGAATATTTAGATTGTCGCCAATTTCGATGAAGAGATGATGAGCATTCATATTCATGTGAGACAGGGATTGCTGGATTGTGTGGTAAGAGTATGTTTAACTTTATGAGAACCTGCCAAACTCTTCTCCAAAGTTTTTGGACTAGTTTAAACTCCCACTAGCAATAAATGAGAGTTCCAGTTCTTCCATATCTTTGCAATACTTAATATTACCCCTCTTTTTAATTTTAGACATTCCAGTGAGTGCGTAGTGATATCTCATTGGTTTGATTTGCATTTCTCTGATGACTACTGATTTTGAGCATCTCTTCACATGCTTACTATCCATTTTACATATTTTCTTTTGTGAAATGTCTTCAAATCTTTTGCCACCATTTAACTGGGTATTTCCTTATTTAGATGTAAGATTGTTCTGTATTTTGCAGTCAAGTCTTTTGTGAGATAGTGCCTATGTGTTTTTGAGCTCTGTGTTTTCCCACTTTATATTGTATTGTAAACAATTCTTCATGTAATTACTTTGTTTGAAAACATATTTAATATTTGTTAATATTCTGCTATACACATGTATCATTATTTATTTAAATCAGTTTATTTTTTTCCATTGGACATTTATGTGTCCACTTTCGTGGCTCTCCCTTAGGATGGATTCCTAGAAGCAAAGTAACAAGGTCAAAAGGTAGAATATATTAAGGACTTTTGATATATACTGCCAAATTCCTCCCAAAAAATTTGCACCAATTTAAATGCCACCAGTAGCAGGTGGAAACTCCACATTATACCATCATTGCCAGTTTTAGATATTCTTACTTGAAAAAAAAAAAAAGGGCTAATTTAATGAGTGGAAACGGTAGTTGTTTTTAAGCTGCATTTCTTAAATTATTAGTGTGGTTGGATATATTTCCAAGTGTTTAGTAATAATTTATTTTTCCTCCTCCATGAATTGTTTATTCATATCTTTTGTTCTCAAATGGGGTTTGAGGCATGTTTCCCAACTCTGCAAAGAAGTTGCAGGGGGTGCAAGTGGGTGCAAGTGGGTGCAAGTGTTCGGCACTGTAGTCAGGGGAGGAGAGACTCGTGCTGGCCACCAACCAGAAAGCGAGGTACTGGATTGATG
>NW_011888958.1:2885238-2886731 GCF_000151845.1 Pteropus vampyrus
CCACTAGCTTACCAGAAACACGTAGACATGGCTGATTCTCAAGGACTCACTAAAATGTCTAAAATTGAAAAGAGAGGTAATATCAAAACCATATTCAAGGATAAAGGACTGTCATGGCTTCATACAGTGCTAATACTTTTTGGAGGCTGTTGCTCTGGTATGAGGATTTTTATCTTTTTATTCTTTGTGGCTATTATATCCCTACTGTGTAGATGAACTCCTTACAGTATCTTGTTTTGGTATTAAATAGTCAGATAACATTACTAATCCTTCTTATTCTTATTGGTTGACTAGTTGACTCATCCCTCAAATATTTACTGAGTGCTTATTATGTGCCATGTACTGCAATACTATTTGAAGATATTAAAAAGAATATGATATAGTCTCTATTCTTAAGAATCGCGCTGTCTCACAAGGAAGGGGTCAAGACATCAGGTCATTATGAGAGAGTTGTGGGTACCAGGATAGAGAGGGAAGACCGAGATGACCTGGGGTGAGGGAAGGAGTGGGGATGGATTGTGTTGGGTGTATTGTTTCAAGGTAGAGTGAGTTCCGCAAGGAGTCCTAAAGGTCAGAGAGGGTAGAGTTGGAAAGACCTTCCTGGCCAAAGAGCCACAAGTCCTAAGAAACACTTAGGGAACACTAAGTCATGAATAAAGTCTGAAGTATAATTCCAGGGGTGAGATGGAGATAGATGAGGTCGGAGGCCTCAACAGGGGTCAGTTCATAAAGAATCTGGAATTCTGTGATCTGAATTCAGACTTCATCCTGAAGAGAATTCAGTTTTTATTCTGAAGGTAGCTGCTGAAGAGTTTTAAATAGTACAATAATGGGTTCAGATTTGTGTCTTAGAAAAATAAGAGCCATGTGGCAGCCATGTGGAGTATAGACTGGAGAGAGCCAGGGAGAGTAGGTTGAAGATCTAGCCCAGGTGAGAAATTTTGAGACTTGAACTAGTGTCAAGGTAGAAGGAGAGAAGAGGATGTGTGGGAGAGATATATGGAAGATTGACCCCCAGGACACATCTCATCTCTCATGGGATGATAAGGACGAGGGAAAAGGGTGAAGAAGTAGATGCTTTGATTTGCCACCTTGAATCCCTCAGGACCAAAAGAATTACTTCTCCAGCTGCTGGGAGAATTGCCCTTGGCTGTAGACAAATATCTTGTCCAAGGTCACACCACCTTCCTGGATAGCCCACATCCAATGACTGGTCAACATTAGGAAAGAAAAGCTACATCCAAGACCCTTTGTCCCACCTCAAGATAACTCTGAGGGCCATCCCACCTTCAGAACCTCCTAAAGTGTTGGCTGAGACTTTACTGCAGCTCAATGTCCCTTTTCTTCCATAGGTGGGTATTCCAAGGGCACTTTTCAATACATCTCTTATGCCAATCTTTATCTAAGATACTACTTCATGGGAAACCCAAATCTATAACAGATGATGTCCAACTTCCTGGCTTGTGAGCAGTGTAGATGATGTTGTCATTCAC
>NW_011888958.1:2886781-2888709 GCF_000151845.1 Pteropus vampyrus
CAGTGTTATGTAAGGTCATCAGACAGGGTTGAAATGGCTCCCAGGCCAGCAAGTTTTGATAGTAACCTTAACAAAAGAATTGTCAGACCTAAATAATAAGTTTGCCTCTCAGGAGGGGGAAAAGGTGTGGTTCTAAGAAATCAAAATGAATGTAAAAATGTTCCAGGCCTGTGGATGAGAAGGTCACTAAATTGTGATCCTCAAATTTCACTATGATCATGCAGAATGTGCCCCAAATGTTTTGAGCCCAGGAGTGCCTCACATACCCCCAGTGTAAGTCCCTCATGTGGAGGTGGGAGTCCCCAAGGATGTCTCTCATGAGCTTACGGATGATAGGTCCCTCGATAACATTTATGGGAGTCCCCAGGGAACTCCATACATCACTTCACAAACAAGTCTGCCCCAAGAATTTCTGGGAACTCCCAGGGAGTATCTCACAAGGGTTCACAGATAAGAATCCTTCCAATATTAAAGGTGTCCTTACATAGAGTCTCACATCTGCACCCCAGCCTGTTCCTCTGCCCCAATATTCCTGAGGGTCTTCAGGAAGAGTTGCATCTGAGTTCACAAACAAGGCCTCCCCTTTCTAGTACAGTCACTGCTCCAGCTAGAGGTCTCCTGAGTCCTAGAGCCTCCCACCAGATGTCTAACTGGGCGCTGCCCTCTCTTGGTGGGTGATGAGGTCTCCACTGATTGGAGCTTTTGGGATACCAAAGCTGCAGAATGGTTTGAAGGAAAATGAGGTCAAATCTATCTTTCTCCTCTATTGGAGAGTGGTCAAGCAGGGCAGTCTGGGCCTTGGTGTTTTACATAGAATTAGTCAACAGTTCTTTCAATTTTTACTAACAGTTCTCTTCTTAATGGTTCATATAGGAGTCTTGGTGTGCTGGCCCAGGAGATATATCTGAAGGACAGAATTATTCTTCTGATGACAGAGGCTTTGTTGCCAGGTTAACTTCACCAGATCTGGCTGCTTCTCTCCCTAGGATAAACCCTTTCCAAGGAGAATCCACAGGCCTCCTTGTAAATGAGTGTATTTCTCAGTTGCTATTTTAAGGATAAAGGGATTTATTGCAAGGTACGAGGTCGATTCTACTGAAGAGTCAGGAAACCAGCCAGGAGAAATGCCCACAGACTGTTGGAGCAGAAACCTACTTCTGGGCCCACCTGGATGCACTCCATTATCTCTGATGCCAGGGACCAGGCAGTAGGACTTCCACCGCAGCTTCTCCAAAAACCAAACACCTCTGTCACCAGTTCTGATCTCACAGAATATGGCTGCCACCTCATATTACTCACTTCCATTTTCTGACTATCTGATGGGTGCATCTATCTGCTTGGGGAAAGTAGGACATGTGGGGACATTTTTAGGATGTGGTTTCCAGTTGTAGTCTCTCCAGTGCAGGAAGGCATGTGAGAAGGAGTTTGGCGTGATTGTTAGGTGAGCCCAGTGGACACATCCCACTAGCTTACCAGAAACACGTAGACATGGCTGATTCTCAAGGACTCACTAAAATGTCTAAAATTGAAAAGAGAGGTAATATCAAAACCATATTCAAGGATAAAGGACTGTCATGGCTTCATACAGTGCTAATACTTTTTGGAGGCTGTTGCTCTGGTATGAGGATTTTTATCTTTTTATTCTTTGTGGCTATTATATCCCTACTGTGTAGATGAACTCCTTACAGTATCTTGTTTTGGTATTAAATAGTCAGATAACATTACTAATCCTTCTTATTCTTATTAGTTGACTAGTTGACTCATCCCTCAAATATTTACTGAGTGCTTATTATGTGCCATGTACTGCAATACTATTTGAAGATATTAAAAAGAATATGATATAGTCTCTATTCTTAAGAATCGCGCTGTCTCACAAGGAAGGGGTCAAGACATCAGGTCATTATGAGAGAGTTGTGGGTACCAGGATA
>NW_011888958.1:2890504-2900663 GCF_000151845.1 Pteropus vampyrus
GTTTTTCTCTATAACATCACCCTATTTTACTTTTGTGAATAGCAGTTATTACTATCTGACTTTTTCTTATTCGTCTCTCCATCTTCCCCTAACTGGAATGTAAGTCTCTGAAAAGGAGGACCCTTATGGGAATCATTCACTATTCTGTTCCCCAGAACAGTGCCTGGCAAATGGTAGGTGTACAATAAATACCTGAACTGTGGTAGGTGTTCAATAAACGTTGAACAGCTGGTTGAATTAATCCGTTCTTTGGCTGCTGTGGCCCCTTATTAGATTGAACTTATTAGATTAAACATCTCCAGATATTGCATCAACTGGAATTAAATCTGAAGTCCTCATCAGCTGTCTCCAAGTTTCTGGCATGCTCTAAGGCAAAGCCTGCCTGAAATATGACCATTTATGTTATAAGAATCCAGACTCATCCCTTGCCTCCTTGGCCATCAGTTCATTTCATCTCTTGGATGATGATTCTTTCTCATTTTGTTTTCTCTTGCACCAGTGGCTTGATTGATGGTGATTAGCAGAGGGTGGTCCATTTATGTGAAACACCTGCTTCCCACCTGTATCCCCTTGAGCAGCCAGCTTTGGACCCAGTGCAGGAAGCTGGTGGGTGTCCTTCATAGCTGAATGGGCTTCCAGAATTTTCTCCAGGAGTCAGATCCAAACTGGCACCATATGGGTGACCATCTGTATGTCATTTAGCCAGCATCAAACACATCTGCCAGCTTGTGAAAGAGACCTGGGGAGGCTTGGGGGCACCAAGGATTGATGGAAAAACTGGCCCAAGAAGAAGGCCGAGCCAGATAGAGCAGTTTCCACTTTGTGAGTCAGGCTGTAATTCAGTTGACTTCCCTTCCTTTGGTCATAAAACCGGCAAACTCCAGCTCGGAAGATTGTATTCTTGCATCACTCTCATCAACCCATTCTGAAAACAGCGGACAAATGTGTCAAGGTAATTTTACCCAACCTAATGTTGAAAAGCACATCTTGGCACATCAAAGTTCCCATGGTAGGGGAACAAGATGGCATGGAGGCTATGATTATGTTCCTAGTCCTTGCATCATAGCCAAGTCATTCATCCAACGTGAGTCAAACTATACGACATGCTAATTACCAAACATTGTTCCTTAGGTCAGTGATAAGACTCACAGAACCAAGAGTCAACACATTTGGTTGGATGGGTCTAGAGGGAAATACATCAGTCAAAAATGTAGAGGAAACTCTGAGGTGAATCTGAAGTTACTCTATTTGAAAACATTTCTTTATCCTGCATGTGTGATTTGCATGTATGATTTTGCCATCTTATCCTTAATTATACTCACCCCAAGCTATTGCCCCATTGGGTCATTAGGTGATTTGCAACTTTCTCACTTATTTTATTTGTTCTTTCATGAGTCCAACCATTTGACACTTTGACATGCTTTTCTAGTGTTCCATGCTGTAATAGGCACAGAGGATACAAAGTTGACTACAATGACATCCTTGCCCTGGAGGAGCCCAAAGACAGGTGAGGAAGGAAGATGTTTGGATATTACACGTCAATAAGCCCATAACAGGGGCCCTTATCCCAAACTTTGGGGAAGGAGGGAGCAGAGAAGGCTCTTGGATAGGGGTGAAACTTGAGCCAAGCTCTGAAGGAGGAACAGGATTTAGCTGAGGAGGGAGGAGAAGGGAAAGCGTTCCAGGCAGAGGCAGCAGGGCCTGCAAAGGCTGCTAGTGAGGTAAGCAGAACTGTTGGGACACTATGAGCAGTATGGCCACAGCATAGACTCATGGACGTGCAAAGGCTCAGATGAGGAGTTTGGATATCATCCGAAGGACAACGAGAGCTATGGAAAGACTGATCAAAGGCGTTAGAGGATCAGACTTGAAATTCTTGGGAGGTGATTTTGGCTGCAGTGTGGAAAATCGGCTGGAGAGAGATGAAATCGCATGCAGAGGGCCAGGTCAGGCTGTTGTGGTGGCAGCCAGCAACAACTAGAGTGGAAGTGGGAAGGAGGAGAGTGGTTGGGCCAAAGGGATGTAAGTATAGAATTTGTAATTGATTGGATGTGGAGAGGGGTGGACTTTAGTCTTTGGAGAATGAATGGAAGGGGGTGCCGTGAGCAAAAACAAGGAACCCCAAGGAACAGCAGGTGGGAAGTCTTCTTCTTTCTACAGCCTCTGAAGGAGCAGTTCTGGATCAGCCAAATGGCTCAGAAAGGCCTGGGAAGGGGGCTTCATCTATAGGGGACTCTGAGGACCCCTCTCTCAGCTGCCTCTAGAAACCAGATTGCTGTTGTGACCCCTTGGGAAGCCTGAAGGGGACAGGATGGCCACACTTGGCTTTGGGCACTGGATACTGCCCCTGCTGGGACGCAGAATGAGGCCACCTGCCTATGAACTAAAAAGAAGTGTTTACAAGCCAACTGAGTCTCTAGACCCTGAATTGAGAAGGGGATTCATGGCTCATATTTGCTCATAGGGGGCAGGTGAAACAGGTAGAGGGCAGAGCTTTGGCTGGAGGCCCCTGCTCCCTTTTGAGGGCCAAGGAAGTGGATATTTTGACTGTGGTTAGCTGGAGACCTGAGTTCTAGCCCCTTGGTCCTGTAGGAAGCTGAAGAGCTACTTGAAAGAGATCATATGCATAGATTATACCAACACAGACTCTGCTTTCTCTGGAAAGCAATTTCAAAACCACTTCATTCTCCACCTGCATCTGGCTAATGGCCTGATTATAGCCACCCTAATAACCTTTAAACACTCTCAGGAGCACCTTGGCTCTGAAAGGTGCCACACCCTTTCTTCCTTGCCCGATTTCATGCTTCTCTGGGACTGCAATGACAACAGCTATTTATTCCTCCCAGGGCCCAAGTTACTTGGAGGAGAGGCAGATGGCTGTGGGCTAATTCCTGAAGTACACTTCTGGGGACCATCAGCTCAGGCTCCCAGGCTGACATCCCACACAAGCTACAGGTCAGAGCAGGAACACTTCCCATGAATATGGATGTCGAGGATGGAGGCTGATTGCTCTGTTCTGCAGGGCAAAGCTGTCGCCCTAGGTGGGGATGACATTTTTGCTGAGATACAGGGTCAAGGGAGAGGGTTGTTCCCTGAGCCCCAAGGCAAGACGTTTTAAGATTTAGGATGCTGGCCTCTGGAGAAAAGTGTCACTATCAGGAAAGGCAGCACAGAGAGGGCTTTGTCTGGTACACAATCCCTCCATTCAATTCTTTTCTCCTGCTCTGACAACACCTAGTGAAGAGCCTGGATGGTCAAGGTGCCGTAGGAGGAGTTTTCTGGTGGCTAAGAATTTACAGGGACCACCACCAAGATGTCTTTCATTTCTAAGGGGCTAGGGTCTTGGCTCTTGCCTTGGCTGATAATGTTCCCCTGGTTGCTCTTTGTTCTTCTTTCTTATTGCCTAAATCTCACCCAACCTTGGTGGTGCAGCTCATGCCCCACCCACTCAGTCACTGAACCCATCTCTATGACTCTAGCTTACACTGATCTAACTTACATTATGTGAAGAGCTCACTTACTGCTATGACCTTCAGTTGGGCACATCATTGTATGTTGCATGGTCACTCATTGCTCTGTATGCTGCACCGAGACTGGGTCTCATGAATATACCGAGTCTCATGTACGCACTAAGACTTTGTAGTCAGGGGCAATGCCCTGTACTGTACATTGTGGGTCTCCTGTGGCACTTGGTTGGTGCTGAGCAGTCAGCATTCTGAGGGATGGGCCTCCAGGACATCAGTGGGGCTGGCCATTGTCACTGGATATCATTATCCTAGGGCTGTGGGAATGCTTCATCCTGAGAGATGCCAGTGGAGAATGGTCCATAGACTTCCCTTTAGTGTCTCAGGGCCGGATGTTTCGTCTTCTTCCTGCCATTCCCTAGCCCCTTAGTAGGTCTGTGGGAAGTGGCCTGCACTCTGAATTGGATTTGTTATTGGGATGACCAGCTTCCCTCCTGGTATAACACTCTGGCCTAATTTTGAGGGTGTTCTGCTAAAGATGGTATATGTGGCATGGGACAGTGATGACTAGGGACAATGTTTTAACCTATTCAGAGGACCTGAACCGCTCAGGAGCTTTCATAATCCTATGCCTTTGTCCGAGTCATTTCCTTTCGCAGAAGAATCTCACAGCATCCCTTTCATCAGTGGCCACCTGACAAATACCTACTTACTCCTTGAGCCTTAGCTCAAATGTCACCAGTCTTCTGTAGTGTCTTCCAATCTTTGGCCCCCAGATTCCAAAATGTTTTTTAATTCCTTTCATTTTAGTGCTTTTCACATGAAGCCACATTTGTTTATGTGCCTAACCCACTGGCAGACTCCTGTGAACTCTCTCAGGGTCAGACTCTGCCTCCTTTGTCCTTGCATTAACAGCCCTAACCTGGCACGTCTTGCGTGTGCAATACACATTTGTGAAATTGAACTGAGTGAATTCTGATGGCAATAGGGAGACATTGAGATGCTTTAAACAAGAAATAGATATATTTTGATAAGAGCTGGAGGCTTTTGGTCCAAGACAGGGATGTTACCGCAAATAATTAAGGTCAAGTTCCGGACCTCACCTTCGGCAGAGGCAGTAAGAAAGCAGAAGTGACAGGATCCGATGTCAGGTAGGGATTAAGATTAGAGGTTGAACCTAAGGCATTAGGAAGCGGGGTCCATGGGGTATCCTCAGGGGAGGCATGTCATATGAAAGTAAGAAGATTTGGGTATGTCCTACAAGATAGTAAAGGTGATCTCAAGCCAAAGAAAAATTTGAGGAGCACTTTTCACCCCCTCAAATTAGTAACAATAAGGTCTTTTGAATGGGAGAAATTAAGTTCTAATGGTCAGAGAAGGTAGATAGGCTATTTGTGTTCTGGGCTTGAAGAGAGAAGTAGACAAGCGAGCCATGAGTCAGTACCCAGGTGTAAAAGAATTTCAACCATTTGCTGTAAGGACTGGGACAGTTTACGGGTCACAGGTTATGGCCCCTGGAGGGAGAGAAGAGGCTTTTATCCTGTGCCAATTCCCAAGCCACTCATACAGCCTCTGTACATCACTTGAACATGACACACTCTGACTTCTTTCTCTATTTAAAGCAAGATGTGATTCAGGTTTTTGAAAGCAATGTCTATCTGTTACTGGGGCTGGTGACCCAGGTTAGATGGCCACGAATCTGAGCTCTTCCTGTGTCCCTCAGATCCGGAAATAGCAGCTCAGTGACATGAAGAAGTGGCTTTCTTCCATAGAGACTGTGCTTGGCTCCTTCCAAGGACACCGGGAAATTTAAGTCACCTTTCGGCCTTGAGTGGCAATTGGCACTTTAGATGGCACATGTAACTGGAGCTTTAGTGCCTGGTTCAGACAGGTGTGTGGTGTGAAGACACTTCATCCTGGCTATGTTTTATTACATATATGGGCCTACCCTACCTAGCTTTTTTCAAATTATATTTGTCTTGATGTTTCCTGGTGACATTTCAGCTATTGTCCTGTCATGCTAAGAAACGGAGCTGCACTAAATGTGTGTGCTTTTCAGAGATGGGGTAAAAAGGGCAACTATTGAGATAGAAAGGGTGGGAGAGACAGAGGTCAGAGATAAATGCTAAGAGCTGGTGAATGCTACAGAAAGCTAGAACCCTGGCCATGTGTAAAAGTAGAGAACTCTGTTTCTTCTCTGAGAGATTTTGCTCAAATGTTCCAAATTTAGGCACAGTAGACCACCCTTAGCAGATGCCATTTCAAACTTCCAACGTAATTGCTCAGAAAATTTTCATATAGATATAAATTTCATGTAGACATGAATATAGAATTCTGGGGAAGAGAAAATTATCGATAGCATTGGTACCCTTCCTGAGTTAGAGACAGTTCATGGCTTCACTGTTACTGTCAATACCCCGGCCTGTGACAGCTCCCTGTTGAGAACTTCAGTGTAGATATGCGTAAAGATGACTTTCATAAATGAAATGGGGGTTCAGTCTCGTGAGCCTGGGGGCCCTCTATCAGCAGACTTACTCTTCAGATCGCACCAGTGGTCCTAGAAATAAAAGGGGGAAGTTCTCTGAATAGAAGGCAATGCTGTCACAAAGCCCATGTATTTATTTCCACCTGAAAGACACAAGGCATCTCAAAGCCTTGGGCTCTCAAACTGGGGCCCAGATTTAGAAGCTAGTGTAAATTAATATTACTAATGAAATTTGCTTGATTTCAGATCCCCTCAGAAAATTGTTAATTCTTCCCAAGGTATCATAGGCAGCAGGTTAGGGGCACCAAGGGCCTGGACAAGGGCAGATGGGCCCATCGTGCTGAGAACCCCAGACTGAGGGAGAAGAGAAGAACTAGATTCCAGCTCTCCAAATCTCTCCGCATCCTGGGACCATAACATGGCTCTAAGGACAGCACTGTATCACAAAGCTATTCTCATTTTGATGACATTTCTGCAAACGATTCTGTTCCAAATTGTTAAAACAGACAAAGGGTTTATGCTTTAAGGTGCAGAAAGCATCTTATGAAATTACAGGTGTGTCCTGATCGATCTGCTGCTTTAACAATGCGTTAAAAGAATGACATTATTGTGTTGGAGACCTGAGTTTCTTTGCTATACATTATCATCATTTATATTATCTCTATTACAGATTCCAGGACGATGTTATCCAACGAAGACTCTGCATGCACTTTTTGTTGAGGAGAACACACGATCTTGTTTTGTCGTTGGGAACTCTGTATGAGATGGGCCTGTGTGTGTAGGTGCCCATCTTTATATGGCCAAACAGAGATAGAGCTGAACTGGCTTCATAGGATCTGGAGGAAATGCTCTAAATGGAGAAACTGGGAGAATAAAATGTGTGCTGCTTGTGTGGAAAAGAGAGTAAAAGGTGGCAGGAGAACCGCAAACAAAGGACAATTTTTCCTCAAAGTGTTCGTGGAGACCAAACATGGTCGTATGAGACAGTTCACCTTTAACCCTGTCAAGGGGTCTAATGACTGACAAATCAAAGAAATATCATCAGACTGTTTTCTCAAGAGGCAGTCCCACCAGATGGCCCTCGAAGACTGGGGTGGAAAGTCTCTAGCCGTGTCCTAGGATGCATTCCCAGAGAGGGGTGAGATGGACAGGAAGAGGTCCTGGAGAAGAAGTCATCCAGTCCATGCAGAGCTCCACATACAGCATCAGCTTCTCAAAGGGCTGGCTTTTATTTCCAGAGGTGATGGAGGTGGTGGAGAAAGCTTGTCCCAGATGTACTTCTGAGGGTAATCTGAGTGAAGCTGGAGGCAGGCATGCCCGTCCTCTCCCTCTCACTGCTGCTTTCAGGCCACCAACCTATGGACTCTGTCCAGGAGCCTTTCTTCTCCTAAAGGAACATCAGTTGGTTATTCCATCCTCTCCTCATTCTCATTACCCTCCTCTATGGACCTCTAGGTCACATCTCCATATTCCCCCAGGACAAGGACTCTAGTCGCCCTCTCCCAGGCTCTTCCTCCACCTCCCACTGCCATTCCAAGTGATCTCAGCATTCACTGCAATGATCCTTGTCTCTTCCACTCTGACCTACCTGCTCCCCTCCAGTTTAGCTGCACCCATGGCCGTGCCCTGGATGCCTCAAAATTACTCCATCTCTGAAATAATGTATTCTGAAAAGCTCTTTCTGATCACCATCTCCTATCATTTCAGCTCCCTCCCTGCTTTTATCCCAGGAAATCTGCTCCTGGCCTGCCAGCTCGGTCCTTACATCCTTTTGGACCAGGTCTTAGGTCTACTCATCCCACATCATTCCTCCACACCCATCGGAATCTTCCAAAATACTCAACACTCACCTCTCCCTTTCTAACCTCCACATTCACCGAGGGGCTTTATATTCTACCACTGAGATCCCCTGAATCTGTCCCCTCCCTCCATTCTCATTGCTGGGCCCTGCCCTGGTTGGGGCCTGGAGCTACTGTAATGTCTCTCTTCGATCTCCAGCTCCGACTTTTGTTTTTCCTTCATGCCCACTCCAGTTCTTCACACTCTTCATTCTCCAGTCATGGGCTCCACTCACTCACTGTTCCCTAAATAGGTCAGCAATTTTCATACCACCTCCTTCCTCATTTCCTCTTAGGGAGAAGTGGTTGTTCCTTGCTACATGCGTTTTATTTGTACCTATGTCCCTCTGCCTTGTGTTCCATTGGTTGGCTACTTGTCTGTATCTTCCACCAGAAAGTGTGATCTTCACTTTTACTCCACTCTATAAGTTCAGCAGCTAGAACACCTGCAACCTGGCCAATATCAATAAACATTTATAGACTTAAATTTCCTAGGACATGACTTTCATCAGAACTGCCCCCTGGGTCATTTATCGGTCCTGCCTCATTCCTACTCATCTTCTTTGGGGAAGATGCACTCCTGTCTTTTGTCTCTTCCTTTTTCCTCTGTGGGGCCAATTGCTGGGTGGTCCTTCCTATTCTGCCATTACATGAGGCTGGGCTGTGGAGGGGGTGGGAGGAGGCAGCAGGGACTGGGGAATGGCACAGAACACTGTGTGAGTGAACTGGCAGAAGTTCTGTGGGCTCACCAGCTGGTACCATGTGGGAGAGCCAAAGGGAAAGTTCATTTTTTCCTGCCCAAATCTCCGAATCCTGAGTGTCGTCATGGGCCTTAGTGCTAAAGGCTTAAGAGTGAGAAGTGTCAAGGTCACCTCTGCTTCATGTCTGACAGGGGAGGGGCTTTGTAGATGTTGTATGTGTACGGGGTATTGCCAGCCACTGGGCATGTCCAGACAGCTAATAACATGCCAGAGTGAGAAGAAGAGCCACTGACCCAATTTGTAATTTATCTTTTGGTTTGATCCCAATGTTTTCTCTTTGTTTCTGACTTGATGTATTCGTCTGAAGGCTCAGTGAGTTCATGCTGGCAAAGTCTTGCATGAATAGAAGCATTTAACTGCTCGGTAGATTAGCTCATAGTCGTGTGTGTGTGTGTGTGTGTGTGTGTGTGTGTGTGCGTGCGCGCGCGCGCGCGCATGCGTGCGTATGCGCGCACACACACGCATGAGTACGTGGAGCATTCCCAACCTCTAAATGAGGAATCTACCTTCCAGGTTGTTTTGTGAGGTGGCAAGCAGAGAGCTAGCAGAGGGGATTAGAGTTGGTTTAGGGAAAATCAGCCAGATCTCAGCACGCAGATCTTTGCCCTGGGGAGGATGGAGGGGGGCATATTGGTTGGAAAAGAGGTAGATAAGAGTTATGTCTTTTCTGGACTTTATATTCTCTTTCCATGCAGTTCTCAAGCTGAAAGAAAACATGGGCTGCATTAGGTGATTCACCTAATATTACATTTTCTCCAATTTTATTGAGATTTAATTGACATATACATTGTATTAGTTTAAGGTATACCACATAATGATTTGATATACATATACATTGAGAAAAGGTTGCCACAATAAGTTTAGTTAACATCCATCACCTCACATAGTTACAATTTTTTTCTTATCGTGAGAAATTTTAAGATTTACTCTCAGCAATTTCAAATATTTAATACAATATTTTTAACTATAGTCTCCATGCTGTACATTATATCCTATGACTATTTATCTTATAACTGGGAGTTTATAGCTTTTGACCCCCTTCACCCATTTACCCACAGACCTTCACCTCTACTTCTGACAATCACCAATCTGTTCTGTTTCTACGAATTTGGTTTTTTAGATTCCACATATATATGAGGCTGTATAGTCTATTTGTCTTTCTCTGTCTGACTTACTTCATGTAGCATAATGTCCTCAAGGTCCATTCATATCTCAAAAGGCAGGATATCCTTCTTTTTTTATAGCTGAATAATATTCCATTGTATATATATCCACCACATTTTCTTTATCCACTCGTCCATTGGTGGATGCTTAGGTTGTATTCATGTCTTAGCTATGGCAAGTAAAGCTGTGATGAACATGGTGGTGCAGATATCTCTTCAAAATAGTGATTTTATTTTCTTTGAATATATACTGTAAAGTGGAATTGATGGATTATATGGCAGTTCTATTTTTAATTTTTTGGGGAACCTCCATAGGGGCTACACCAATTTACATTCCCACCCCCCAACAGTACACAAGAGTTCCCTTTTCTCCACATCCTCTCAGGCATGTCATCTTTTAACTTTTTGATAATAGCCATTCTAACAGGTGTGAGGGGGTATCTTACTG
>NW_011888958.1:2900713-2901520 GCF_000151845.1 Pteropus vampyrus
ACAAGAGTTCCCTTTTCTCCACATCCTCTCAGGCATGTCATCTTTTAACTTTTTGATAATAGCCATTCTAACAGGTGTGAGGGGGTATCTTACTGCGGTTTTAATTTGCATTTTCCTGATGATTAGTGGTGGTGAGTACTTTTTCATGTACTTGTTGGCCATTTATATGTCTTCGCAAAATTGTCAGTTTGGTTCCTCTGCCCATTTTAAAATTTTATATTTGTTATGGAGTTGTAGGAGTTCCTTATATATTTTAGGTATTAACCTTTTATCAGATACACGATCTGTAAATATATTTTCTAATTCCATAGGTTGCCTTTCATTTTGTGGATGGTTTCCATTGCTATGCAGATAGGTTACTTATTAAAATGGAGATTCCTGGGGTCCTTCTCAAACCTTTTGGTTTAGAATCTCTGGAGGTGGTGCCTGGCACTCTATTTTTAGCACTGGGTGGGGCCACCATGAGCCGGCTAAGGCCCTACTGCCTATGATGGCAGATCCAAAACTAGACCCTGAGGCTTTTGACTCCATCTAGGGCATTTCCTCTTATATCCTGAATGTCCCTGGTTCTCAAGCTTTGGGAAACAAGGTTCATGTTGGATGCAGGAGAGTGTGTTGAGTGGATCTCTTACTCTGCAAGCCACTAACCCACCTAATTTAATTAGTTCTCTATAAGGGGGAGCACAAGGGTTTGAATTCCCAGAGTGGGCAGACAGGGCTGAAATGGACACTTGCTCTGAGATGATCTGGCACCTGCAGACACTGTCTTTGACACTAGGAAGGATTTCAAAGTCCTTTGTAGCTAAC
>NW_011888958.1:2902840-2904434 GCF_000151845.1 Pteropus vampyrus
ACAGGGCTGAAATGGACACTTGCTCTGAGATGATCTGGCACCTGCAGACACTGTCTTTGACACTAGGAAGGATTTCAAAGTCCTTTGTAGCTAACATCACCTGTTTTCTCTAGGAGCCAGCTGTGTTCTCTTGGTGACTTAGAAAAACAGGCTTGGATTTCTTCTTGGTCTATAGATATTCCTTCTCCTCCTCTTCCTCCTCCGTATCAGCTAACAATGAAGCTATCAAAGAATGCCAATGTCATGTCTAAGACTCAGGAGCCAACTTGTAGAGGCGTTCACTGGCTCAAAATGGGATACTTTGGATATCAGTAAGGATAATTAACGGTGAATTGAAATATACTAAATCTATTTAAATTTATGAGTTTATAATAATGCTTAAGAACCTCTAATTATTTGTAGCTTCTGGATTTGGAGATCGCTGAGAGAACCCCCAGGTTGTTTCTTCCAGTTGGCCTGGTTCTCATGGCTATGCCACTCTATCCTAGATCCCTCTGTCCCTGGGGTCTGTTCCAGCACTTTGCTTCCAGGTAGCTTTTATTGCTTCATTATTCTGTGTTAATCTATTTGGAGAAAGCATGGAAGAACTCCAAAGTTATTGGTAGGAGTCTTTCTCTGTCTTTCTCTGATATGCACCATTTCTTCCCTTTGTAAGTAGCTTCTGTAAGATAAATAATCTTGCAGTCTCTTCAGTGAGCAGATTCTCTGATCATGCACTTTCTCAAACAAGGGCTCATGGATTTGGGGGGCTGCTGTTAAAAGATGACTTTCTGTAGAAGAAGTTGTGGCCAGTGGGCCTGAGGGGTGGGTGGCAGTGGGGACCTGGGCTCCAGGCCCTGCTCTTCTACCTCTTCTCTGCCTTCCCCTTCCTACTCTGGGTCTGTTTCTTTACATAGAAAAACAAAACATTGACGGATGTACTGCTGATATATGCAACAAAGTGCACTGTGCTAAGCGAGAGAAGCCGGACTCAAAATGTCTCATACTATATGATTCCTTTTAGATGGCTTTTGAAAAAGGCAGAACTATAGGGTCAGAAAACAGATCAATAGCTGCCCAGAACAAGGGGATGGGGAGAGAGGATTAACCATAAAGGGGCACCAAGGAATTTTGGGGGTGATAGAGTTACTCTCTCTCTTGATCTTTGGTATAAGTTAGTCACAATTTATAACGCTACATGTAAAAAAAGTGAATTTTACTATACGTAAATTATATCTCAATAAACGAACAAAATATAACTACGCACACATACACACACTCATCTGCTGGACCAGAACATCTCTAAGGTCCCTTTCGGTGCTAATATTCTCTGATTCTCTACTGAGGATCTTGTCATGGAGTTGCAGGGAAGTAGGAATAGAGTCCAGGGCCTCGTTTCATTTTTAAACTTTCTTTCCCTGATTCCTCCTACTCCTCCCCAACTTAAAACAGTCTTTCCGTGATGTAATAGGAAAAAGAGGAAAATAGGCTTCATTGGCTTGATTGGCCATTTTAGGAACGAGGCCACTCCCTCCATGGAGGTACACGCGTGTCCGTGTGTGCCGGACATTCTCAGAGGATGGGCCTCGCCCAGCCTCTCATCTTAGATCTGAAG
>NW_011888958.1:2905489-2939322 GCF_000151845.1 Pteropus vampyrus
CAATGAACAAATGGAAGCTGGCACTAAGGGAAAGGACAGCCTCATGCCCTTGATGCCAGAAGTCCCTAAAAGCATGTGGGGAGAGAGGAAGCAGTCAGAGTAGATCTCAGACAATCTCAGGTGGGCACCGCTCTTAGTTTTATAGCTGACAACTCCAAAGCGCCCCCTCTACCCTGGACCTGGAGCACATCTCTTCTTGGTGGTCAGCAGGATCGTGAGTGTACACAGTGACAGCTTGCTAAACAAAGATCCTGGAAATAAGCCAGATGGCTCAGCTGCGTAGGAGGAATTCCAGGTTCCTTGGAGGTGGTGGCCATGACCAAGGAGGATGGGGAAGCGTGGTTCATGGTGGGCCAGGACCTGACCATGGGATATGCTACATACCTGACATTTCAGGTGCTGTTGCAGGTGTGACCTTGGTCTTGACCTCACGGGGCAGAAAGTTCTATTTTGGGAGTTGGCCCAGAGGTTGGAAGACAAGTTGATTTCTATGCAAGTGTGACTGAAGACCCATTTCCATGTCTCCGAGATCATTTCTTTGGGGAACAAAATTTCTGCAACTGAAGCGAACTGCTAGGTGCCGGGTCATCATTAATAGGACAGCGGTACCATGGTTCCTTTTCCCTTGTTCTCTCCCTCCTCTCATCGGCCTGACTTCCGGGCTTTCAAAGTCCTGCTGCTTTGGCATTAGTGGGAAATGAGATTGTCTTGTCTGTCGCTCAGGAAACCAAGACCCCTGTAAGGAGCACCGTCTGTTTGCAGCAGACTTTGATCTTGGGGCCTTGTTTAAGAATGGCAGAACCGTGTCTGGCCACTGGGTTTTGTGGTTGAACACAGACAGTGGGCCATAGAGACCACCCAGCCAAGGAGGTCCTGGGAGTGTCAGGGGCTTCAGCCTTCTGGTGAAACCACTGTCCCAACCCACCAGGATGAGTCCCGTACCCTACAGATCTGGCTTTCCCGAGCTGTTCAGCATCCTGCCTGGGAGTGAGGGGGAAACAGGCTGAGTGTAGATGTGCGTATGTGTTAATGGAGCAGGGTGAGGAGTGGGGAGTAGGGAAAGGTGGTAGATTTTCAGGTACATTTTGCCCAATGAACCTCCAAACCATGGAGCCACACAGAATTAGCTGGATTATAGTGGGTTCAAGTCATTTATTTTTAGATTGTACCAGCATGTTTGGTTCTGGGGTCCAATCCCCAAATTCCAGAAAAATAAACTAATGAGAACCACATGCACTATGAGAAGGCCATTCCGATGTGTCCGTGATCATGCGGTGAGTGGGCAGAGAATACAGACCAGGAGCCCTGGGTGTGGAGCAGGGCCTCGCTTGGACAGCTGACAGAAACTGGCTCCGAGCCCTCTTTGGGAATGAGGAGAGGGCCGAGGCTGGGTCATTTGGACCCTGTCCCTTATGGCACCGGGCCGCTTATTGCTACATTTGCTACTTTGCTACTTTATGGCCCCTGGGTTGTACCCAGGGAATGCCTATCACTGGGTGGTACTAATGAGTAAGCTGCTGGCGTCTGCTGTTGCCATGGTTACATGAGCACAGGCCTCTCTTCAGAGGGTCCCATGGTGAGTTATCGGGGATTCATTTGGCCGCTGTTAGACTGTGCCACACATAGTCCGTGCTACATACTCAACTCAGCCAGCCGCATTGGAGGCTGGTGGCACATTATTCACCTCCCCACCCACCGAGGCTTTCCAGCTCCAGGGCCTTGCTGAAATACCTCCCTCTAATACATTTCGCAAGTCCCAACACCAACAGCCCTCAAGCCTTTCCAGCTTCTGGTAAGGCTTCTTAGTGGTAGCTTTTGAAGTCCACACATTTGGAGCACAATGGGAGGGGTGCATCTTAGGAAAGACATCGACTTTCACAACCGCCAAGGGGCCACATGGGTGGCAGGCTCCTGGTTCAGCGTCCTGTTGGTGAGGTAGTTTGAACACACCAGCAATCCTGCCAAGGGAAAAGTCCCTAGAGCATGTCCCCAGGTGTTCACTGGTCCAAGAGTTGTGAGAGTTCCCTTCTAGGTACTGGCCTATCTCACTCCTTGGCAGTGGTGGCCTGGGGTACTGCCAGCTGACTGCACTGGTGGGCTGGGCCCTGCTGTGTTCCTGGGGTACAGCAACACCTTCCCAGGAGATCAAAGCATTACTTTCTGGCAAAGTAGGAGCCCTCTCTCCAGCCTAGAGAGTTACTGCTGTGTAGGCCTGGTCCTCTGGCTGCTGCTGGGCATTTACCTGTGTCAGCCTACAGGTTTTACTCTTCCCATGTAGGCCAAGGCTATATCAGTAAGATGCCCAACACCTGGTGTCTGTGTGTCTGTCTTGATGGATGAGTGGTTGCTTCTAAGCCTGTCCTGATGCTTTGGCCAAGGGGCTACCAACATATTTGCCCTGTGAGCTCTCATTGGGAAGAGTTTTGGGCCCAGAGATGGTGCCCAGTCAGGGGAGCTACGGAAGCTTCTGGAGGCAGGGGAACATGCTTTGCTACAAAACTGCCTTCAAACATTTAATCTGGTCTGAATTTTTGGCTGTGCAGACCAAGCCAACAAGGAACTGGCCAAGACCAGACTTTCCAAAAGTACTTTCATTTTAAAGTCTACACAGTAGACTGAGCTTGGACTGGCCAACTGGGTGGAGCAACTCTATGACACCTTCTGTTATTAGGCGTGATCTACTGTAGTGGTAGCCACAGGACTGGCATGCCTGGGTGGCAGGTGGGATGAAGGGGTTATTGCTCTAAAGCACCCTTACCTCTATTGAGCCTGCTGGCCAGCCCTGGATGTCCCCAGAGGTGTTTTGAAGCTATTAGACTGCTCTTTCTCAAGGCCACAGTCCTTCTGGCTCTGGGTGTGCTCTCTGGGGACCTCCAAGGTGAATCAAGTCTCAGGTCAGTGTCACTCAAGAACAGCAGCCAGAGTGGCTAGAGAAGCCAACCCTGCCTTGTCCGCAGTCATGGGGAAGAGCAGGAGGCAGCCAGGCTGTTGCCTTGGATAACTGAGGGCACAGAGGCACCTGCTATTCTGGAACTTCTGTCCACATGCCCTGTGCCTCCATGTCAGTACAGCTTGGGGACTGTTGGCAGGGAGTGGCGTTCTTTGGGCAATGTTGGGTGCAAAGGAACTTGAACTGCAATTTGGTTCTGAAACAAGAGGTCTGTGTGCAAAGCAAGGGGATTTAAAAAGGGTGGAAAGAAAAGAAGAGGGGTCAAAAGACCCCATAACAATGGCTAGGACTTTATTTCAGTCATTATCTAATATCTGCCAGGTGCCAGGCTCTGTGCTGAGGTCGTGCGGAATGCCCGATGAGAACCTGGGTCTATAGAGCCACTGCTGGAGACACTCTGAGGACTTAACATATGTCATCTAACTTCCACGGAATCTCAGAGAGAGAGCAACTACTGCTAGTAGGGGAAAGTGAGGCATGGTGGTCAAGAACCCAAAAGGGTACAACCCTAATCAAGACCCTTAATGGCCCATCTGTGATAGATGAAAGCCTGGTGCCCTGGGGACAGGGCCCGGTAGAATCAGACACGACATAGCATAGGGGTGGGGGTTGGAAAGATGGTTCATGGGAGCACCCAGGAGGCAAGGTCTGCAAACCAGCTTATGCTCCTTTGGTTACCAGCTGGCGAATTTGCCTACGGGAGCAAAGAAATACCAGTGATCGCTTTTTTGCTTCTACGTTTGCTGTTTATACATTCCCAAGGGAGATTTTTTCACCTATGGCCAAAAATAAGTCAAAAGAGGAGAGTCATAGCAGGTGGGGAAGTGAGCGTCTGAATTCAAAAACATGTTGCTTAATACTGCTCTGTCCAAAGGCCTATGGGAGACACATGATAATGACAATAATGAGAGTAATAGCTACCATTTGCTAAGCACCTACTATGTGTCAGGCACCTGACTTGGTACTTCACATACATTACCTCACAGCCAAGTTGGCAGATGAGCATTTTGACACACACATGAAGGGAATACAAGTGGATCTTTCGCAGTTTTTTTGCAAGTGTTGCTTTCTGTCTGCTCTTCCCCTCGATGACTGGTATTGTTTAGCGGGGTGCCTTTGCTCGGCTGTCAGAGAACCATTTGGCCCTGGCCTAGCCCCTCTGTAGCATATGCCCCTTCAGCTTCGCATACCACTGAGACCTGGCTCAGCAGGGACCCAGCTACTACCGTAAAAATGCCACAATGTGGGGGCTGTCAGCTGTGTGACCCAGTGCCCCACCCCCAGCTGGGAACCCTCCTGGGGCTGCGGGAGGGGAGGATCCCAATGGCCCCTGAGTTCATGGCCATGTTTATTTTGAGTCAAACGTGAGGGAACAAACCAAGGAAAGGGGCAAAAACAGAATCAATTATGAAATCATAAATTTTTAAAGAGATGGTCAGAATCTTCATCGCTGTTAATCCACAAGTTCTTTCATCTACACTAGCGCTTCTCTGGTGTTGGACCCTTGAGGCATTTGACAGGACCAGAGGGCAGCCACCACACCTGTGGAGACCACTTCAGAAGTTGGCCTCTAAGGGGGTGAAGGAACCGGAGGCGCAGCCGTCCCGAGGTTGCTCAGCGCTGACGGCGTGATTATACGTGTTGCGTGGGGTCAGGTGGCCATGGGGACCGGGGCGGGGTGTCAGTGGGGGGAGGCGGGAGGCGGTGGGGACGCAGTGGCTATAACTGTGCTGGGTGCTGTGGGTGCACCAGAGAGACGGTGGAGAGATGGGGCGGAACACTGGATGTGCTCAAGGCCGGACGGTCCTTCTTGCGTTTGCTGGGCAGCGCGATCCCCCAGACAGCGGGAGGAGTGATGCTAATAAGAATATGATCTCAAGTGATAGTCACAACACCCCACAAGATGTTCTCCCCTGAACGAGTTAGGGATAAGGACCTCTCAGAGAACGGGGTGTCGGCGCACAACTGTACAAGGAAGAGACGTTTGTAAACAGGGGCCTCTACCGGGCCGAACCCAGGCTCTGTGGACTCTTTCAGCTCTCCTCATTCACCCACCGAATCTCCCCACCGCTGCCTCTCCTTGCCCTCACTCTTTCTCTTTCACAGTGACCAAATCTCCCCGTAAGGAAACTCTGTCCGCGGAGATGGAGCGTCGCCTCCTGCCCGCGTGGTCCTCGGGCGCCGGCCCTGCGGTGGGAACCTTCAGGAGGACTGCATCAGGCCCGTGAGGCGCTTGCCCGCCAGCGACTTTCCCTGCAGAGACACGCAACAGAGGCACACACGCGCACACACACGCACACACACACACGCACGCGCACGCACGCACGCACGCACGCGCGAGCGCGCACACAGAGGGACAGAGACAGAGAGCCAGACAGGTGAATTAATTGTTGCACGAGCCACGGAGTCCAAATAACTTAGTCACCTGTCCCCTTTGATCTCTGGATTTGGGAGCCTTAACTGCAGACAGTTGGAAAAACCAGGAGTCTGGGGCGGGTTAGGGAGGGAGGAGGGTGTGTTGCCCTATTCTTTCTGGAGTGTAAGAATTTTACTTACCCCACGCCAGGCTTTGCAGCTCTTAGAGTGTCTCTTAATGCCTGTGGGCTGTCCCTGAACTTGATTTTATTCAAGCGAGGAAGGAAAAAGTGGACTGGGGAGCATTAAGATCACGGAGGGTAGGTTGACCCAAATAGATGCTAGCTAAGGATCTGGATGATTAGAAACTAATGAATTAACTAGTAGTCTGAAGAATGCAGAAGACCTAGGAATCTTGTTTGAAATGCAGGAGAGACACACAGGCTTTGGGTCCTCTTGATGACCCAGTTTGGGACTGTGGAAGGGATATTCGCTGCAGCTCAGAGCCTGGGCTGGTGACAGGGTACCACCGCAGGCCCTAGGGCAGTGCGCTGTTGCTGTCTCCTGTGATCTTGGCTCCCCCTCTGTGGTCCCCAGGGCCTCCACATCAGGAATTCTACATACCCTTTACTTGCAACCTATGTAGCTATTCTTGAAACTGTGAAGATGAACCAGGCCGTAAGGCCTGGTGCATGAGACACAGAGGGCCTAAGAGAGGCCAGTTGTTCATACACCTGGGAGGAGGTGACTGAGGAGCCTCTGATGTGGGCACAAGGGGAGAGATGATGAGGATGAGTGAGGCTCAGTCGCTCTGCTCAGTTCCCTTGATGTGGTCTGAGCCCATTTCCCGTTCCCCTCTTCAGAAATCCATAGCATCAGACAGGGGTCTAGAGGACAATGTGGCTGGACCCAAGCAGATTGATCACTGTGTCTGAGAAAACACTCAAAACCCATCCTGTTATTGACAGGGGGTCAGTGACACCATTGCCATCTGCGAAGGGCAGCACACGATTGCTCGTCAGCACAGGCGGCAGTATTTGGTAGCGGGAGATTGCAAGGGCCAGTAGTTCCTCATGTTCATTTCCAAGTGGGGTGTGAAGGCTCAGCTTGTTTACTGGGCTTGGCTGCGTGTAAGCTGGATGTAATTAAAAAAATTGATCAGGCCTGTGAAGCCTGGTGGGGTACTCAATAAACCTGCTGATTGATGAATTGATGGATAATGGGCATAACTAACAAATAAACGACATGGGCTGTGAGTTTGCTGGATGCAGGACAATGTGTCATCTGGCTTAACACTCCATGGAGGGACATGCCAGCTTGACTTTGAGAATTCTGATAGCATGGATGGGGAGCTTGTCTGGAAGTGAAATTGCTCTCAGGAGCTACTGGAAAGTCTGCATCTACCTCCCTCTGCTCTTTTTTTCCCGTCTTCCTTTCACTATCATCACGTTCTCCCACTCCTCATTTTCACTAGTGAGATAAACTTTTCATTTTTCCTCCCTATCTTAAAATACACACACATACGTGCACACGCAGAATCTCCCCCATCACCAACCTTATCTGAATCTTCAAATATGCTAACCTGAGCTTGCAGCAGGGTACATTTCTACTAGGCTAAGGATTTTTTAATCAGTTTTTTTTTTTTTTTAAATCCTAGAGGGTTACAGTGCCAGTCTTTGCACATCATTAAAAACAGAATGGCTACTCCTCTGTGTAGAGTGGATAGGTACAACAATAACTTGTAGCCAGCAGAGGCTGACCTTCCTTCAAGCACTCCCACCAGCCCTGGATTCTAAGGCACACACATAGCCGGCCTCCCTTTGACTGCCCTTTCTTAGATGGAGCTTGAGGCATTTGTCATTCAGTTGGTTCACCTGGGATTGTGCCTTCTGGAAGCGGGCCTGAAGGCAGGAAGCATGGGGGTGTGTGTGCGTGTGTGTGTATGTGCGTGTAAGGTCTTCTCTGGGGAAATACAGAGCTGATGAGTCTCGGAGCCTCGTGGTCCAGAGCTCTAACAAACCTCCCCCACCCCCTTTCCCCGTGCTCATATGAAAGGCACCAAGGAATTTTGCTTTCCTCTCGGTGCTCCTTATAACTGTGGTAACCACGTACCAAATATCGGTTCCTCCCCACCCCCATACCTCCTCCACCAGGGCCACAAATTACACATTGTGTCCCCAGATTTATGTTCCAGGTTTGCCACACACAGTATTTGGGGCTCTGATTTAGCTGGCAGATGTGAAAAAAAAAAATCACTAAAGCTTCTGCAAAAACAGTTTGTTTCCAGTGTGTATGTTAAAAGCCCAAAGACAAAGAAGGTGAGGTTTACCAGGCATCCAAACCCTCATTACAGCTTCTTCCTCATTAGTGAGGTCATTTTGACTGGAGAGGGGGCTGTGGGTTGAGGAAGGTTGGAGAGTCTATTTCTGGAGGATTGTGACTATTTGTTTTAGCTGAATTTGACCCTGAGGCCCCCCACCCTCCAGACCTTCCAGTTCTATAGAGTGGGCTGGGCTGGGCTTGAAGGCACTAATTAATCTCTTCCTGCCTAAATCCTGGAGCTCAGCCTCACGGCTTTGACTCCAAGGACCTGTGGCCAACCCATCAATCCTGCCCTTCCCCTCCCCCCCAGCTGCTTCTATTTCTTCGGACTTCAGGGGCCGGGGGTGCAGCAGACCAGCCTAGAGAACCGCCGGCGATTGCTCCCAACTGCTCAGCAATCCAGGTGGTGCTCTTTGGCATTTTTCACTCATGCATTTACCAAATGCCAGTTCTGCTGCTAAAGGAGGTCATAAGGGTTCGGGTCGGCTGGAGGAGGGCAGCTCAGCCCAGCTGCAATCTGTCTTCTATGCAGTGACCTCCCGGGTGAGGCTGGAAGGTGGTTACTCATGCAGGATGCAGGCAGGGCTCGATGCCTGGCCTCTGGCTTTAGGGAAGAAATCCTGCAATCACACTGGCTCAGCAGCTGCCTCCCTTCTGAAGAGCTGAGGTTCCTGTAGTTTTCAGGGATCAAAGTGAAATCTGATAGCAGAGGCTACCTGTGTTCTGAGATCAGCTGCCCCAAGGTTTATTCTGCTGGGGCTTGCTGGGAGCTCCAGAGTTACCTGCTCTGCCCAAACTGAGGTGAGCTCCCACCCTCACCCCCGTCCTGCCTCTAGTCTGGATGATTCTGTAGGAAACACTTAGGAAGGGGAGGGGTAATTTCACCTCTGCCTGCCATCTTGCATAGTTACAGGGGAAGCCGTTTTTTTCAGGGTGTGAGTATGTGATGTTCCTTAGTGCTGGTCTGTTGGGAACACATCATGGTGCCGGGAAACTGCAGCCAGCTCAGCCTGAAGCTTTGGCATAGCCGAGCCAAGCAGCTGAAGGTGGTTGAAAATGCTATTAGCAGGCAGCCTTTGTCCAAGTGAAAAAACATACATTCATTAAGAACTGAGCTGCAGAAGTAACATTCCAGAGACACCAAAGCTTTGCATAAAAGCGCTTTTCACCTTCGAGACGTTTGACAAAATTTAATCCAATGGAATTTGGGATCCTTCAGTTTCATGGACCACAGGCTCCGTGCTGGGCTCACAAACGCCCACATGTTCAATTCCCACCCTCCACTCTGACTAATCATTTCAGCTCTGTGGCCATCTTGATGGCTAGAAGCCTGTAAGAATGTGATCATGAAATCCTTTGTTTCTAAAAAGGAAAGGTGCAAAAGGAATTAACCTTTTGTGCAGCGCTTTAAGGAAAATCAACATGCTGCTTGACATGCTGTGGCTCTGTGCATTGCACCTGCAGATATTAATCAACAAACATGCACGATCTAGGTTACCAAGACCTGTTGCCACTTACTTACCTGGGAGACTGATGCTAAACTCTTTGGGTAGGAGAAGGGCTGTGGCTCAGAGAGTAGCCCCGAGGTCAGATGGCATATTGGGGGTAGCGGAGCCAAGCACTAGGGGCTCAGGCAGGACCCTTTTCAATGCTAAGGGGGTAAAGACATCTGAGCTGCTGATGAAATTCTCTTGCTGATTTGCTCAGATGACCTGAGACCAAAGTTACAGATATCAAGTCTATCAAGTCTAAATCCACATTACTATGGGGACAGAAATTAACCATGGTTGCCTCTGGTGGAGAGGGATGGAACTGACTGGAGAGGGGCATGAGGGAACTATCCAGGGTCACAGGCTATAGGGTACTCTGGTGCACACAAATTCATTGAACCCTGTGTAATTATACCTCAAAAGAAAAAAATATATATTAGAAAAAAATCCCAGCTGTCACATTTTGCTTTGAAATTTCCCATTCCTTACTTTCCTCTAGTTGCTGTCTCAGCAAATTTGCCTTTTAGCTAAATTTAATGCTTCTCCTCCAATATATAAGGACCAAGCTTCCTCCGTGAAGGGGACTAGAACTTGCAACAGAATCCATTCAGAACACTATTTCTAGTTTCCATGGATCCCAACTTATCACCTTGTTGTGACACACAAGCATTTTTCATCTTTGCTGTTGAAAAATGGTGTTTTGCTGAACAAGGCTCACCAAGTGACTTCAGTAGGCAAGAAGTGGGAGGCCCCAGGGATGAGCTGTTCTCCCAAGGAGAAGGAAGGTCACCTAGGAGGAGGTGATCCTCGAGGCCATTAATGATGAGTAAGCGTAGAATCACAGTCCTGGGGGAACATTCCTAGGAGAGCAGTCAGGAGCTGAAGAGCCAGATGGGAAGGTCAGGACACTGACTTGGGTTTCACAGGAAGAGGAAGGGACAAGGACCTGCCTAACTCCATCGTGTGACCTCCCCGAAGCCTCTTCTCCACTGAGCAAAGCAGCAGGAATGATTTCAAAAGGGAGCATAAGGAATCTCGTGGCATCTTCTTTCTTGTTGATGTTTAAAACCAGGGAGAGGGTGCCATTTGGTTGAGATAGTTTAGAGGTCTGAGAAACCCTGGTAGGAGATGATAGGTGAATCCATACCTAATACAGAATAGTTTCAAAAAACTTTTCAATTCTTTTCAAAACTTTTCAAAACTTCTCTTATCACCCTCTACTGAACTTTGTGAGGCAAGGTGGAACAGACAAAATGGGAAAGTCAGGTTATGGGACAAGCCAAAGATTACACACTGCTAACCCACCGCAGAGCTGGGCCTGAGCTGTTTCTGGCTTCCTCTCTCTTCAGCAGAAGGGGGCGGGAGCCCCGTGGCAAGGTCCATTCCTGGGGTCTGTATTACTCTCAGGTCCTTGCCAAGCTTTCTGATCTCCCTCAGGAGCTGAGGGGCATTTTATTTTGTTTTAAAATATTCTCTTTATTCGACTTTTTAAAAATAAGATACCACAAACATAAAACAACAGCGAAATTAAAAAAAAAATCAAGAGATGGGTTAAATTGAATAAAAAAAAGTTCATTGGCTGAAGAATTAATATACATTAATATACATTTAAGCCTATTAAAAATAAGGAATACGATCAAAATAAAAATAATGGATTCCTTTGTAACAACACACCATCTCATGTACAGTGGTCTAAAAAACGAGATTTTGCCACATAACTGGTGGGTCTATGGAATTTGCCAGCCGTCACATCTTCTGAAAGCTATTCCCACGAAATGTCACTGGGATCATAAGCAGGTTCAGACACTTTACTCCAGCCTGTATTGGCAAGTATCAGTGCTTTTTTTCTTTAAAAATATTTTCAATTTAAAAAAGGTGAGTTGCTAGACTTACTATCTGAACCAAATGTGAAAGGACCAGCCTATTCCCTGATTCTCCAGAGATTTTCTCTTTGAATTTCTTAATCCCACCCAGTGGGGTGGGATCAATCTCACAGGTATCCTCCCTTCTCAAGCGCCCTCCTCTTCAACTCACCCGGACCTTGATGGTGGCAGGGCAGAGATGGTCCTGTGACCAGGGACACAGGTGAGCTGCCAAAGACAGTTACTATCAGCCTCCTCACCTCCCGCCCACGACTGAACAGTGAGCAGCTTTTGTGTGTCAGGCACACTAGACATTTTCCAGACCCTCAGACGTGCTGATGTCCACAACACCCTTGCCTGTTAGGTATTACTCTAACCCCCATTGGACAGAAGAGGAAACAGGCTCAAATAGAGCTCGAGCCACTTGCCTGAGAGCATACAGCTCGTCAGTGGCGGAGACGAGTTGGCTGGTCTCCGTGATCCATACACCTTCTACACTGTACGTGACTGTCACTCTCAAGAAAAAAGGCACATGAAACGCTCAGGGATCACGAACTTCTCCATGTCCACCCGCACCAGGCGACCTCTCTGGGCAGCACAGGATGATTTTCTCAACCTCACTGAGAAAGAAGCTGTAGCTCTCGGGCACGCTTGAGACCATCTAAGACCCTCCTGCCCTGCCCGAGGTGTTTCCTTCATCATATTTGGGAAACCCGAGAAACAGAAAGTGCCACCTTTTGTCTGGCAAGCCTGGCAAAGTGAGACTTTGGTTACTGTGCTGAGCTGGGGTGCAGCCACCACTATTTGGTGCACATGGATTTAAAGCAGTGGCTCTAAATCCAGGCCAGGTGAAGCCAGCACTTCTGTTTGTGGCCCTGCGTTATTGGTGCCTCTGGGATCTCTATAGCAACCTTCCCAGGGAAGCAAGAAGCAGGTGTGATGTTTACCTTTCCAAGGAGGTGCAGGCCCAGCTGCCCTACTCCCCTTAGAACCAGCTCCAATCAGAACCTTGAATTGGGGTGTCCCAGCCAGGCTGGGGAAGCCCTCCCTGGGGTTTGTTCCTGGCGTCTCAGACTTCTGCCTTCTATCATATTCATCACTCACAGGGCTCTTTGCAGAGGCCAGCCTCTGCCTGTTCATTTGGGTGGGTGCTGGGAGACCTTCCTTCATGGTCTCCAGCAGTGCTGGGACAAATCTGGAAACAGGCAGGCATGCCGGGAGTGACAAGGGCTCAGCGGCTGGGCCCCACACTGGTAGCACAATGCCCAGCACAGACACCCCCAGCCTCTTTTGCAAGTCGTGCATTCCTGCTTTCTTGTTGCTTTTTCTCTGGTTGTGGGAGAAGTGTCTCCTTTTTCTACCAGATCCTTCTTATCTCCTCCTTCTAGTTCTGACTAAACAATGCAGATGCTCTTTGTATACATAGCTTGCAGGAAGTTCTTGGTGGACTCAGAAATGGAGTAGAGGCAGGCATTCCACTCTCAAGGCCCCTCAGTAGCCTGTGTCTGGTAGCCCGTGGAATGCCTCCCCTTCCTCTCCTCCTCCTCCCCAAATGTACTTTGGCATCTCAGCTCTGGTTCACTCCAAATTAGGCAAAGGCTCAAGAAAACAGGGACATGGCCGTGTTGCTATTGGCAACAACTTGATGCTACTTTTTTCCAACTGGGAAGTTCATGTGAGCCTTGTCTATGGCTACAGTGGAGGGTGCTGCTGAAGTTTTGCAGACTAGCAGGAGGAGTCACTTGCTTGCCAATGTGTGATTCTCCTGAGGCCCCACAAGGACTCTAACTCCACCCTCCTAAGGGTACTTCTCATCTCCTGCAAACATGTTCACCCAAAACATATCCATTGGTTAGGGTCCTTGGTTAAGCCAGCTACCGAGGCAGAGAGCAATGAAGGCACAGGCAGTCAACATGCTGACCACCCCCCACCACCCAGGAGCATAATCTTTCCATGAATGTCCATGTCCATTTGAACACATACGCAGAGGGCTGGCTCATTTCCTTTCTACCACCAGGAATGTAGTTCAGCAGGCATTTATCAGACATGTATTTCTAAGCTGAAAAAGTATAGCAGGGGACATGTCGAACTGTATTTTTCAAGACATCTCTGGATCCAAACTTGGGCCTATGGAATTCCTAGCCACTGAGAACCTTCTTACTTCCCTACAGACTCTTTTTCACATGTCACTGTGATGATTTTGGTCCCCTTGGGACAGTGGGTGGGTGCTTACGGAGGGGCAGGCAGAGCTGCCTCACTCCTTTTAGAGCCAACTATATAGAATGTGAGATTGCTAAGTTTCTAGCAGGACTTGGCCTTAGGGCAGGGGGGAATGGTTATGGGAGCCTATCTGAGAGATAAAGTCTAAGGCTGCTGCTGTTGCATTTAAAAGCATCTTCAAAGGTGGTGGGCTTTTCTATCCTGCTCTGCTAGAGGTCTAGGGGAAGCAACTTATAGGATCAATACCTAAAGACGTTATTTGCACATTGCCACTGGAACAATGGACTCATCTCAGTGTCGTTTCTGGACCCCCTCAGCTCCTTGTTTCTTAGAAAGATAATACTATGGGCGCAAAAATGGGCCAGAAAAATGGGAACACCAAAAAATGTGTGCCACTGACTTTCCATGGAACAAGAGAGTGAGTACAGGAGTGGTGGGCGGAGATGAGGCCACAGACAAACAAATCATCTCTTCCGGATTTTGGAGCACCTTCTGTGCAGAAGGATCCCAAAGAAGGTTAGAGAGTGGGGACGCCGGGGTCACTCACCCACTGCTGGAAGGAAGCCACCTCGGGGGTGAAATGCAGCGGCCATTCTGACTCTGCGCCAGCAGCACTAGGCAATTGTGTTTTTAGGAAGGGAAGTGAAGAATAACTTATCCAGCTGAAACCATGAAGACCTGTGGCTTTAGGGGGACCCCTGCCCAGACACATACACAGCTGTGGCGGGCATGCAATCCATGCGCAGATGACATGCAGGTCCGCAGCGTATGTTACACATGTACCATACACTGAACACAGAGGCATCTAACAGGCAGGCAGCACATGCACCTGTGACTACAGCTGTGCACATGTTCATGTGCATGTTTACACCACAGGCACTTACATAAGCATCTCATGCAAGGTGCATAAGCAACCATGCGATTGGCTGTCGAGCATTATCCTTAGGCTCCTGAGATGCCAATCTTTGACAAACACTGCAAACTTAAAGCATTTATCTTAAGATACGTATATAAAACCCGAATTCTCCCCAGGAAAAAGCCATTCATGTCAGTGGAAATGACCTCTTTGCTTTTGTCTCTGTCGATACTACAAACAGTAGGAGCGTGCACCCCAAGGGTCTGGTTTATTGAGATTTCAAAGCATCCCCTGCCACCTGCTCCCGACTCTTCCAACAACCCTACCTTGTAGTACGTGGTTAAAAAATAGAAGCCTTTGTCTATCTGGCAGATGGAGCAACTGGGCTTGCTGAGGCTGTATTGCTCAGGATGGCTCCAGGCAGGTAGACAGCTGAGAGGAGAGGGTTCCTGGGAATGAGGCTTCGGCTGTGTTGAGTGCTACATCTGGACGATTGGATCTCACGCTCCTACCATGGGGAGAACTATTCCTGATCTGTGTCTGGAGGCAGGAGGCATCGTAGGGTCCTGCACCTCAATAGGAGGTGAAAGCCAGATCCTGACGACGTATGCAACATTTTCCAGGTGGCTCTCCCCACCTCCCTGCACCACACGGCGTCCAGCCCCACAGCTCCCACAGCTTCCCAGGCAGTGCTTAGGGACCCTGCGAAATTGACCGCAAGGCAGAAGCTGGCCTGCTGGGCACCACAGTTCCCTCTGTACCCAGGGAAAGCAGAGGAACCGGCTCTCTGGGCCGACTTTAAAAATAAGCCAATAATAATAGCTAACATTTATTGAATAGTTCATTGAGCTGGGCACTGTAAAAAAAATAAATGTGCTTTGTACACATTGTCATATACGAAATACCCACCAAACCATCCTCAACTGTATGATACCCACCTCACAGAATACTATTGGAAATTAAATAAGGCAATAAGAACTAAGCATGGGCTGCAGATAATATCATAATAATGAAAATAATCATACAAAGAGCTACGCTTGAGTGCATGCACTACAAATACCGTACTAAGCACCTTGCGTATTTTTTCCCATTTAATCATTTACTCTTATCTCTCTTTCACAGATGAGGAAACAGGCTTAGAGGAGCTGCCCAAATCATACAGCTAAGTGGTAGAGCTGGAGTAGAACAAAGTCCCTTTCAGGCCAAGCTCAGCATGACACAGACGCCCACAGTATAACACAGTGAGCCCCCAGGAAATGGCAGCCACTGTTGTCATGCCCTCATACAGTGCCAAAAGACATTCCATGCAGTAGGCTTCATTACACCCATCGGACAAGTGAGCGACTTGCCAGGGTCTTATTCCAAGGTCAGGTGGAGAAATAGGATTCTCCTGGGGCTGCCTGTCTCCTACTTCCCCACATTCTGGTGGGCACAAAAGGGATGTCGTTTTCAGAGGGCAAAGCCAATGGATCATCTTCAGTAGGGGATGAGAATGCAGTTGGGGGAAATGTTGCCGCTAGATTTCTGACAACATTTAACCCTGGATGGTTGGGGGTGCTCAGTCACGCCCCACGTGGCTGGCTACGGATGGAATAATGAGAGTCTGGGTGGCTCAGGGCAGGCAGCCACGAGGGGCCAGTCGGTGCCTCTCAAAAAGCACTCCGGTCGGGCAAGATGCACCTTGCTGTGCCTCATCTGTGGGGTGCTGGGGAGTATGGAGAGAAAGGGGACCCTGTCGCCAAACCTGAGAGAAGCTGCTAAAGGGCAGGTTAGGAGGCTCTGGTGGCAGCCACTCTACCCACACCCCTTCCTGGTAATCCTTTCATAATGTTCCATAGGTCTAGAAATGATTCAGGAAAGCTGTGATAGAGGGCTTGCAAATGACAGTCTCTGCATCTGTGTCATTACCAAGGAAACCTCCATCAAGCATGTGACCGCTGGACAGTGGTCACTCACAAATGCTAATGGTTGACTCCTGTACATATTTAGAACTATGAAACTTTTCAGCATCATCCCGGAGACAGAACCCATCAGAATTTCTCCACTGGTCTGGCTGCGGATTACAAGGTCGGGTTGAGTTTTTCATTGGCTGCTCTATCTCCATTTCACAACTTAATCTGCTATGATGGAAGGCCAGGCCCTTGATGCTTGCTTGACAGTCTGTCTTTTTCCATTAGGCATGAAGGTTCGGATGCACTATGCTGTTGGTGCAAGTGAGAAAGGCCAGGGGGGCAGGGTGAAAAACGGTTCTCCAATCCTGTAGAAAAGTCTGGGTGTACCCTGGGTCCCCATACCTCTCTTCTCCACCTCTTATATCCAGAAACCAATTGTTCCTGACAGAGTTTTAAAGGGCTGTTTAGAAGAACATAGTAACAATCAACTCTGACCAGGTTTTCTTTAGCTTTTTAAAGTTTTGCTGACTTTACCAGGATCGCCATGTTTAATGAGAGGCCTCAAAGAATTTGAAAGCAAAAGATGAGGAGAGGAAAAAAGCTATCAGCTATAATCACCATAATTATACAATCCCATGAGTTGGAAGCAGCCATAGTGAAGCTTAAGAGAGAGAAGAGAGTGTCATTTGCAATTGGGTTGCTCCTCAGGACAGCTGGAAAGAATGTGACCCCAGAGCCCTTCCCTTACCCAGAGTTAGGTTGAAGATGAGTTCTCAAGGCATGGCCCGGGAGAAGGGGTCCCCATGGAGGGCAGTTTCTCCCTAGTCTAAGGCCTCTGAGGGCTTGTTCTGCTCCTGGTCAGGCTGAGATGTTTTTGGTGCCCGCTTGCCCACCTGGAATCTGCAACTGACTTTATCATCTTTTCTGCTTTCAATGAAACACCTTTTCTGGACAGGAATAATGACAGGCCAAGCTTCCTTGGATTCAGAACTGAGGCACCCCACGTACATGCCCACTGCAGCTGTGCTCAGCCTAACTGCACTGCAGTTGCTCAGCCTTCCTGTGCCAACAGGCACCTACGTCCCACCTACGTTCTCTGTCCACGGACCTCCCTTTAGGCATTCAGGGAGAGGGCCCTGTTGCCCAGAGCTCAGCTGCAGCAGCAGGGTCGGTTGAAAACAAAACAAAACAAAACAAAAACAAAAAGCAAGGATGACATGCAAAGGGCAGTATTTCTATTCCTTGACAGTTTCCCTTGCTTTGACTGTGTGTGATCATCTGGCTTTTTCTTCAAGGCACAGTCTAACCTGCCTCTTCTCCAGTCTCAGCAAATTCCCTCCATTTGATTTGTTCTTCTTTTCCATGGCTTATTTATAAACCACAGAACAAAAGGCAGTAGGATCCATTTAACAAATATTTTTAATGCATCAGACTATTTCAGTTGGAAGAGATGATAGAATCCAATGCAGAAACCTACTCTACAATATCCTTGGCCATTCAGACTCAGCAGGTTTTCAGGGAGCTCATTGTTCCCCAAGGTGACACAGTCTACTCTCGGGAAGTTGCTCCTGTTAGAATATGCTTCAGTAGAGTGACCCTGCCCATATTTTCTCCCCGTTTGTTCTAGCTTTGTCCGAAAGAATCGAGAAATGTCCACTCACTCTGGAAGACAAACACAAGTATCTCATGATGGTTATAGAGTCTCCTTAGGGGCTAAACATCTTTGTCTACTTCAGTCTCAGCTGAGATGGCTTCATGATTCCCCACTTATTCCTTCTGAATTTTCTCTAGATTGTTAAAGTTCCTAGTAAAATGGGAGGCTTAGAACCAAGACTCAGCACAGTCTAGAGCAACACAGAAAATAGTAGAACACTTTTCTGTCTTCTGACCTTGCCACTTTTTTCATTGCTGCCTAAAGTTGCTTTTTTAAAACAAGTGATTGCATCCTGCCTTTGCTTATATTAAGCTTGCAGTCAATTACAACTCCAGAATTTTTTTACTTGAATTACAGTGAAGGATTCGAATGCCATCTTTTAGTAGTTAGACTGAATTTTTTCAAACATAAATTTTGTCTGGTTAAATTTTATCTAGTTGTTTTTGACACATCTTTCCCCCTAAAGGAGGTACTTTTCAAATATAATTTCATTATCTACCAAATGAGCAACACCTTCCAGGTTTGGATCTTTGAGTATGATAGGTATATTTGTCTCTTTATCCAAGTTATCAAAAATGATGTCGGATAGGACAGGGCAGTAGCTGGAGCCTTGTGGCCACAACCAGAAATTGCCTTTCCCATTGACATAGATCTATGAATTTACCCTCTTACCTGTCATTAAGATACTGTGAATATACTTGCTTTACCTAATTAGGGATAAACAGAAGGACTAAAGATGAAGGGGAGAGGGGCAGAAATAGACATTATTTTCAAGGTCATTGCACTAATCTCAGGTCACAAATAAATATTCTCTGGAGCAGGGGATATAGTTATAACGGTCATCCATATGCAGTAAGCCAGGCTGATAAGTAAGCCAGGGTAGAAAGTTCCTGCCAAATATTATACCAATGAGGCCCCTTCCTGTTTGGGGCTCTGGTGCCATTGCTCAGGCCAAAATGATCTGATGGTGACCAGGCAGTGTGAAAGAACCACTGCCATTTGGACCCTGCCACTGCTGGGGTGGCTAGACATTCCCAGGCTTGTCCACCGTCCCGTTCATCAAGGAGCCATCAAACAAATACCCCAGGGTCTTTCGCTCATTGGCCTTCAGGTAACATCACTAAACTGAAAATCCCTCTGCTCTGAGCTCTTCTCAGCTCCCTGCAGTGTCCCATTTAGCATTCTGCTTCATAGCAACGTCTTACAGATTGTTCCTGTGTACGGATTTGTATCCCGCCCTCCTTCCAGGATGCCATGCTTCTCAAACTCAGTTTCAACCGAGGAGACTCATTTGCTGCTCCAAAAAAAAAAAAAAGAGGAGACTTCGAGTTATTTTCACCAGGAGATGACTTTGAGGGGAATGCCATGGAATCTTACTCCTCAGCCTTCGAAGTCCTTAGACCTTGAGCTCTCTGACTCTAGCTCTCCACAGGCAGAGTTGAGTCTCTTCTCCCTGACCTTGACTTTGACAGCCTTGTCCCTTTCCTAGGTTCCTGCTGTTCCAAAGCTTGACGAACGCCTGGAGGTTTCTCTCTTTCTTGTCCCTTGGGTGGTGCCCCCGCGCCCCTGGCAGGACTGAGGTGGATTCCGTCCTGTGCAACAGTGCGCATCCTGTCCCCAGAACGGTCTGTACTTCCCATTGTCCGTCCTGCTAAAGGCCCCGCAGTCACCTTCACTCTCTGCCTCCTCACTGGACAGATGGGAGCCCACGGCTGTTCTGTGTGGCTGCCTGGGGATAAGCACCAGCATGCTGACTGGACAAGTGACAAGGAACAGGCTGAAATCCCACAACTCAATCAGCCACTTCTAAAGTGAGAGCTCCTTCTAGAAGGACGTCTTTTCTGAGTGGAGGGTGGGAGGAAGGTTCTGTTACGGCAAAGGGCTACAGGTCACCTCCCAAAATAGATTCCCGCCTGGCACACACACACAGTTTGCCCCCAGCCTGCCTTGCGGAGACTGGCAGGGGATACGATTTGGATCCGAATCAGTGGCTGTAAACACACAGCTGTGCCTTTCTGCCTCAGAGGACTTTGATTTTCACTTGACTGCTCAGCACACTGGGGTCTCAGGAAGGCAGGGGAGGGCCTGGGTGTGGGGAGAGGGTGGGCCTGGTTCGGGAGGGAGGGAGTGCCAGGTGTGGGGAGAGGGAGGGCGGGCGAGAGGGGGCAGGGAGCAACTCTGTAGAGCCTTGCTTGACCCATGTGTCTCTGCATGTTGGGGCCTGAGTCACCGCTGTGAGTTTCCTCTGAGTGGCACTCCCTGGGGAGGGTGTTTTGGGCTGCTTTTGGTTGACAAGTTGAACCATCAGCTGCAACAGCTGGGGAAGGTCAGTCCTCCTTCCAAAAAGGTCGCAGGGTCTAGGGCTGAGTTTCTCAAAAACGACGACCTCTGACCCTTTAGAGAAATGAAAATCTCACCCATCTCCAGAGTCTTGGAAAGACCCCCATCCGCCTGCCATAGAGAATCACGTTGTCTTCTCTGTATCTCACCGGCCAAGCTGATTTGGTTGTCTTACATTCTATAGTTTGCTTTTAAAAAATAATCATTTTCATTGTTCAGCTACAAAATTATAATATTAAATATGCCTTTTCAAACTTCACTTGGAGCCAAGATGGAGAGAGAAGGCTAGAGACCAGAGGAGACTTAACCTACCACGGACTGTAACCAGGACACGCTAACCTCTTTCTGCCCAGCTCTAAGGGAACGGTGGCAAGCTGGCCCGGAGTTCTTCAGGGAACCAGAACGCATGGTGGCGGGTGAGCAGCAGCATGATGCTGTGGTCCTCAAACGCTCACATTCATTCCTTCTTATGCCCCACGATGCACCGTGATGCAGCAGCACCCACTCTGGAATCCACTCTTCTGCCCAGTGGACCTCTCCCTCCACCTCCTGACGCACACCAGGCTGGGCATCCATCCCAGAGGGCGGAGACTGCAGAACTGGCACAGTTGCCCTAAAGGAGTCACAGTGAGTGAGGGAGCCCTGAGCAATGGAGGAAGGGAGACTGTAGCTTAGATAGCCTGTGACACTCTTAGTTCTGGTGCTTTATCCTCAAATCTTTGTCAAAAGATTTTAAATACACACCCAACTCAATTCCATCCATGGATTATTTCCTGGCCTCAAAGGCTGGCAGCCCCTTCCTGGGCAGGAAAGCAGCTCCTCTCTCATTCTGAGGGATGATTAGCACAGCTCAAAAATCTCAGGATGGAGAGGAGCACAAACCTGTAGACACTACCAGCTGGAAAAGTCCATAGAGATTATCCAGTCCAAGCGGTTGTACAAAGGAGAAGCCCAGCACTCAGAGAGGGCTAGTGATTTGCCTAGGGTCACACAGCTAGTAAGCTCAGGCTGCTGTGGAGTTTCACAGAGTCCTAGAAGAAGTCATCGCTGATCCCAAGAGGCGGAGTTTCATGCTTTCCCTCCCAAATACTGCTGTGGAAGTCAACCTCCATCTGTAGGCAGGCCAGGGTTTCACTACCGCTGGATCTCAGGGCTCTGAGAAGGGAGAAGCTGGCAGTCTGGTCTGTGACCTAGTGGTCCCAAAGGGGCCTAAGGACTGTTTGCAATCAAACCTGTGTAAAGACTTTTAGCCAATTGTCCCTTGCTGGAGGCCCAAAAGCATATATATATTTTTTTCAACTGAAGTCAAAGCCCTCTGGGGGCTCTGCTGGGTCCAGATTTTGAGAACTCACTCCACCAGAGTGCATGGCTGAGCAGGAGGGGAAAGCAAGGTCCTCCGGGAAGGAGCTGCTAATGCCGATTTGGCTGAACACCCTGGTTATCTGCCGTCTGCCTTGCCTGCCAGGAGCCTCTGCCATTCGCTTCCGCTTCCGGTTCAGCACCTGGGCCTGGAGCAGGGCGTTTCTTCCAGCAGAGCTGCCTGAAAGGGGGCAGGGAGGGGGTGAACTGCCTACTTTTTAGCTCTCATTAGCTTTCAGCTGGGAGGGAGGAAACGGAGAGGGAGGAAGGGTGGGGAAGAGGGAGGGGGAGGGTGACAGCTGGCTTTCAGAGCTTCCTGATCTCCATCTGACTTTCCTGCTGCATTCCTTGGCAGGCACGCCTGTCGCAGAGATGCCACTCGGCACAAGCCAAAGCTCCCTCAGCCCCTGGCCCCAGTTGTTTCAATTTCAAGGAGCACCTTGACAAAGCTCAATGCGATGTCCTCCTGGAGGAGGATGAGCACACCAGGCCCTGGTTCTCATCTCTGCTCTTCTCTGTGGCCTCCTGTGTTTGCTCAGGCACAAGCAGCCCCCGCTTTCCATTTTTGGAGCTGAAGAGGCTCCCAAGAGGGCAGCTGAGGCGTCAACTGAGATGCCAGGCAAAGGTGTCCAGGGAGGCTCATGTCAGCATCACTTGGGGCTGCCGCTTCCTCTAATGTAAGTGCCATCACTCTGTGGAACTGTAGACAAGGAGCAGGGGACTTTCTGTAGCTTTTCCTTCGTGGCTTAGAGTTCTCACTGGATGACTTTGGCTACCACCCTAAAAGAGACAATCTAATTGCTGCTGTTGAGACCTGGCTAAAGGCCCTTCGCTTTTCACTCTCCTCTGAGGTGACCCCCTGGTCCTCAATGTCAGAGTCAGCTCTTAGTGAGGCCCTTCCCACTTTGTGGTAGACCATGAAGGAATGAGCTCACCTAAGAGACAACAGTGGGGGAGAGCCTTGTAGCTCTGGCTACCCTCTTACCCTCATCTGTCAACCACAAAACCAGGAAGACAGCGGGCAAAGGCAGGCTGGCCAGCACTGAGCAGTAGGAAGCTGTCTTTAGTTTGAGAACCCTCCCCCTCCCCCAGTCAGTAATGCCTGGGACTTCCCACCAAAGAACCTGAAGAGATGGCAGGTGATGCAAAGGCAACCCACGATGACGTACCAGATGTTTCCTATTGTGGCTTTCATGTTTTACAGCCACCCTGAAAGAAAGCTTCCCAGCGGACAGGACGTGGGAGAGACAGGCTCCACTCATTTGAGCCGAGGCCATGTCTGGGGCTCCCCTTGAGAAGGGGGAGCTGCTACATGTTACAGCTCTTCCTGAGACCGGGGCTCCTTGGGTCCAGGGCCACCGTGTACAGTGGTGAGAGTCATTCACCACACAAGGGAAGCCGAGGGTCAAGTAGGAGCTGAAATCCAGCCTGTGCTTTGCTTGGCCAGGTGGGCATCTATAGAGGTGGGCCCATCAGAGGGAATCCTATTTCTGGTTTTGAAAAAGGGTACAAAATGGGCTAATCGTGCCATGCTGCAGACTTTCAGTTATGTTTGGTTCTGAACCCAGGCCTTCTCTGTCAAACAGGCAGGGTTTTACACAGTCCACCAAACTACGCAATGCTCGGCACAGCACACCTCCAGACATCTGCTTTGTATAGTCAAGCTCTGAGTGACTCAGAATGAAGCTTCCATTGGAAGGAGAAGCTCACGCAGCGCTCCCTCTGCTGGGGGTTGCAAGGCCCCTTCTGTACCCAAATAAGCATGGCCCCAGCAGCCTCCATGAACTGCATTAAGCTACTCCTCAGGATCTCATGTAAAAGGGAGCATCTGTCAACTTCAACAGAGAATCCTTCCATGTCGTGATACACCTGGGACCTGGAAAGAACAATGTGCTTTCTCCAAATGTTCCTCCTTTACCAAGAAAAGAAAGGACATAGGCATGGGACAAATTCTGGATTCAAATTCAGTCTTGATAAGAAGCTAGCTGACTGAGGTAACCAACCAACATTTCTTGCCAATAATTAATCCTACACGGCAGTCAACCTCACATCCTTGATCCATGAGCTGCCTAACTTCACCCCCTCATTTTTCCATTATTAGCTCCATGACATGGATTTTTTTTTTTTGTTTTTTTACACATACTTCCTGGCACCGTGAAAATACTCCTGAACTAGGCTTTCATCGAGTTTTATATTTCATAGTATGTAGCCAATGAAATAGTCATGTAGACCTTCTTTTATACAAATCAAACACTTTAGGTATATTATATCTGAAAAATGGCTACCAGATTGCAAGGCGTATTGGTTAGTTGGTTAACTCTGTTTGATTGGAACCCTGGGCTGTCGAAACCAAGTTCTTGGGTTCCAGCCTCAAATACACTGAGCGTCGCCACTGTTCTACAGCCATGGGCCATCCCCTCAAACTCAACCACGTCCTGTGGGGATGTGGTGTGATCTCAGGAGCACAGGAGGATGGAGGGATCAGTGCGAATCCATCTTCATTTCTGCCACTGGAACTAAAAGGTCAGGATTCACCACCCCTAGAGTCTTTGTATAAGAATAGCAGGGAATTTAGGAATTTTTATTTTTTACTTTTGAAGTTTTGGGCCTTTTATCTCATAGGTGCTAAAAATCTCAGGAGCATGGGAGATTCTTCTCCTTCAGCTGGCCCTGAAAACATCTCTGTATATTCTCCCACGTGTACACTTCTGATGCTGGTAAGGTGTCTGGTGCTTTTTCATTCCAAACACTTTGTTAATAGACCTTGGAGAACCACTGAACCAACACCACTCTGGGATGAAGGGACATCAATAAATGCTCTTCACAGAGCCTTATCAAGATTATTCTTGCCTTTCCTGATACCCACTTCTCATGAAAAGCAGCCTGGACATGTTCGGACATCTCATCTGAATACCTCTCTCATGCTCTCGGCCCACATGGTCACCTGAAGGGACTCTATGGGGCGGTGGGGGTCCTGCGTTCCTAGTTTGCACCAATAGTTCAAGTTGTCTCACCTGTTACCACAGGGTCTCCTATGTACCACCGTTCTGGTCTTTACGCCATCTAAGCACACTCTGGGCTTGTCAACAAAATCCCTAAGCATCCTCCACCCACTGTATGCAGGCCTCGAAAGAGACAGAGAGGAATGGGTTCCCACAACCCTCCATCGGGCGCTCGGGGGTGGAGGAACTCCCATAGGCCTTGCCTTTGACATTCTGTGGCAATTGCTTGGTGTGTAAAGCCACATGGCCGTGGCAAACTAGCATGAAGACAGATAGGAGACCAGCAGGCCTTCTGAAAGTTCTGACTTCTTGTGAGGAAAGACCATAGAGACAGAAGACCAAAGAAGAGAAGAGATGAACGCCCATATTTTAACTGCTGCCTAGTAGAGCTACTTTGATGTTTACATCTAGCTAATTCAAAATTATGTTTAAATTCAGTTAAAATGCATCTAGCTATGACAGGTAAACAACTAGGTTGCTTTCAACCTAGAATTCTTAGATTTTCTATTAAAGGAATGAAATAAAGATACTACTCACTCAGTAGTCTGGTTTTACAAGGACTTCAACAGAGAGGGAGAAAAGGCAAGTCGACATCATTGGGTTTCCACCCTTTGGGAAGAGAAATGTGGCCAGTTCCATTGGTGGGATCCCTGCTTCTCAGCTGCCATGTTGGTTCCCTTTGGTTTCATGGTAACAGTGCAGGCTGAGCCCCATGAACTCAGCAGGTTTGTTTTTGACAAGTGAATGAATGGGATTGAGTACTTCCTGTGCATCAAGCCTGATGTTCAAATCTTGTAGAGAATGGCATGGAAAGCAGAGACGGGTCTGTGCTGTTCTACAGACCACAGTAGAGGGTCTCTACCGTGCACCACGAAAAATACCTATGTGATCAGTGCTCTCACCTGTTACCACAGGGTCTCCTATGTACCACCGTTCTGGTCTCTACACAATCTAAGCTGGGTGTGCAGGGGTAAGGCCACTTCCCTACAAAGACAGTGAACATGTAGCCCCTCTTTACTCTAAGAGAATCAAGGCCCAGGGAGCTTGTCCAGGCCTTGACCCTGGGAGCACAGGGACAGTGCAGGGACTTGCTTCTCCCTCCGCCCCATGGCTACTACCGTCCTCTCCCTGTCACACTATGCAAATGAGGCTGGCAGGGGGCTGTAAAGGATGAACTCATGCAGAGGCCACTAACACACACCAGCTAGACCACATCGCCAGAACCCATGCAGCTCGGCCACCTCCTGCGCACGCAAAAGCCGCCTACACAGCAGCATCAGCTCGCGACCCACTCCCGCATGACGGCCAGAGTTCACAGAAGGAAATTTGGAATTTTGTTAAGATGAGCTACGGTTCTGAGCCAATTTATTTCATGGTACATTTCGACGGCCTTTTCCCTGGGCTGCTACAGAAGATGCACAAACTGCACAGCCCAGAGGGCGGTGGGGTCCTTCCTCTTCAGAGCCCTGAGCTGAAGGTCAAATGCGAGGCTCGAGGCTGGGCAGTCATGTGTGCACCTTCTGCAGAGGGAGCCGCTTGGTCTTTTGCAAATCCATCCCTAGAAGTGAAGCTGCAGACACTTGCAAAAGAAAAGGGGTGTGTTGAGGGGGAAAGCACTGGACTCCCTCCCACCCCAAAGGAAATGACAACAACAAAAAAGAACCAAGAAAAGAAAAACAAAAGAAACATGAGGGAAGAAAACCAGCTGAACTTACCACACTGCGAGTGAACTTTTCTAAGGAAGTTCTACGACCTTGCTCACTTTCTGGCTTTAGGAACAAAAAAAAAAAAAAAAAAAGGTAGGGAGAAAAATACAGAAAAAAAAAATCTTCAGCTTACTTGTGGTTTCCAAACAGCACAGCGGCAGCTAATGAACAAAAACAAAAGCAAAACAGGGCGAAAAAAACGGGAAAAGAGAAGCAGCCAGCGCTGTATGCGAGAGTCAGTGGGAGAGTCAGAAAACAGAAGCCCACAGGAAATGGTGCGGCCTCCTTGGAGCAGTGAGCAGAGAGGGGTGTGTGCTTCTCCAGGGGCCATTAATTGTGCTTCAGGGCTCAGAGTAGCAGCCACTGCTGCTCTGCATGGCCCACAGTCAACAGTTTGAATTGCCTGCTCATTGCTTTCTACTGGCCCTGCCCCCATGCAACAGCTTCTGGTGGTTGAGTCTCCGAGGCCACGGGCAGCCATCTGGGTGCCCCAAGTGGGGACCCAGAACAGACTAGCTCCGAGGACCTGCAGGGTATGTGGGGGATGCTGATGGGACATCAGAAAGTGGCTGTGGGTCCAGGTTGGGACTTTTGAGATTTTCCTGCCCAGAAGCAGCTAGAAAGTTTGCAAACTTCACTGATTCACTTATGGACCCTTACTGGTTCTCATTCTGTGTCCTTAGAGTAGGGAGGGCCTACCCACGTCCTTTGCAAAGAGTCTCAGGCTTCGGAAGGAGTGCTCTGGAAAGAAAATGTTCTCTTAGTACCCAGGTGGGTGACCCCTTCCAAGGAAGCTTTCTGGGGAGCTCTTAGCTGAGGAGTCCTCAACAGGGGCAAAAGCGGGCAAAGCCCCTGAACACTTCCTGGGACTGACTGCTCCCCACCACCGGAGGAGAATATGGTGTGCACCTGTTGGTTTTCTGCTTGTTCAAGGGGTCTGAGGAGAGAATTACACCCCAAATACCCACCTGCCAGTTTATCCTAGAGCCTTGTTCCGGGGCCCTGAGCACTAGTCTAGGAAATTTGGAGAGAACACACACTCATGTGGGGACACACGCGCACGCGCGCGTGCGTGCGCGTGCGCGCGCACACACACACACACACAGAGCAAATAATGGAAATTAGGGAGCTGAAGAAGCAGTCAGGTTTCTGTGGGTCTGAGGATGTGCTGGAAGCAGAAAGGGTGGGCAATAGGCGGCCATCTGTCTATGGGGACAGGTTAGAGGGCTCCCTTGGCAGTCACGCCCCATCCCCTCAGCTGGCCGCCAGAAGACAGGACATTGCAGAAGGAAAACACAACATAAAAGACGCAGCACTGCAGAGCCAGGCTGGTCTTTCTTCTTGCACAAGGGACTGAAGGATCCACGCTTGGCCTTGAGTATCACACCAAAGCCCTCACTCTCGGGACAGCAGAACTCAACTTCCACACAGTGGGCAGCCCTGGTGGCAGACATTTGGCTCAAGTCAGGCCAGTCCCAGGCCCTGCAGCTAGCATGCTGTGCTTATCATTCTTTACTCTGGCTGCTGAGTAGCTGCTTACAGCAGGTAGCCACCGGCCCGACTCATTTGGGTCCCTCTGCCTTGCACAGTCTCTTGGAGCTGCCTTGTAAAATCACCATCGCTGGTACTTAATTGTCCTGGAGGAGCCATCAAAACCCAGCTCACTTGCCCCTTGAGAGCCTGGTACATCGAAGCAACCAACCTTATCTTAGAAAACATTAGGATAGAAGGTGAATCAAAGATGAAGGATCAGAAAGCTATGTCTCCAGACTCCATTGGGGGCCCTTCTCAGCAGAAAAGCCAGTCTCATTCATGTCCCCTCTCTTAGCAGAAGGTTGTGACTTTCACATACCTTTTATGACTTGGACATTTATATCACATGGTAAACCCATCCCTGAAATCAGAAGATATGCTAGGCCTACCTGAAAGTGCTGGGTTACAAATCCAGTCCACACCTGGAGACTCTCAGGGAGAAATGGAAGAAAGAGTAGGTTTTGTCACTTTTTTTTTTTTTTTTGAAACAATCCCTGAGTATTAAAAGGGTGTTGGCATTTGCAAGGGTTTGCTGCCATAAGAATAACCCTTAATTTGGGGGCTGGTGGATAATTCTAATGAATATCATTTGCAACATTTCACAGGAAGGCCTTGGGTTCTTCCTCACTCAAGTGACCTCCTCTGAGAAGTCTTCCTCTTATGAGAGGACCTGCAGATGCAGGAATGTCAGCTCCCCTCTCTGAGATGGGGTGCATTTTCTCTTTGTGCTCAAACTCACAAGGAAACTGATGGCCTCTGGCTTCTTCTGGGTGTGTAGACAGGTACAGATTGCTCAGACAGAGACTAAAATTTCCCCACATTGTGACCAGTTCAGGATCTTGAGCCACAAGAAATAAGACACTTACTTTGACCTTCTCCCATGAGATCTGAGCTGAAGATACCAAAAGTCTCCATAACCTTTCTTGAAAAAGTAGGCATCAGAGACAATTGCAGGGATAACAGCCCCTCCCTCAGAGCCCCTCCACTACAGCCTCCTGGAAGGGAGCTGGCCACGTATCACAATTTCTATCAGAGTAAGTCACGACTACACCCCTGACTGAAGGGGTGCAGGCAACCAAGAAAGCTGAGTTTCTGACAATCTGGGCACTCCAGAAGTCCTTTGCTCTTTCTCAGACTATCAGGGATGTCCTCAGGGCTACTTCAGGGCAGGAGAGCAGGACAGAAACACTCTTCTAGGCTCTGGAGTTATGTGGTGCCAACCAGATACGCAGACAGGATCCTGGCACATGTGATGGACAGTACACAGAGTGAAGGGCCGCGTGACTGAGAGAGGCAGCCCGACAGAGAGCGTGTGGATGGAGAACCACATGATAGGGCCCGGGGTTGGAAGGCTAAGAGGGGAGAAGAAAGGATGCAGATGCACATGTCCCTAAATGGCATGGCACGGAAGTCATGGAATTTGGTGCAAGGAGTAACACACTTAACCACAGGTGGGCCTCAGATCAGAGCTGAAAAGTGCAGAGGGTTTGCAGGCATACTGGAATCATGAGCCATCTTTCCTGCCTCCTCTTTCTCAGATCCCATGATCTCTGGCTTTTCCTTCCCTCCTCCCAGAAACCCAGGTGAGTTCATCCCTGCTCAGTCAACCTTCACCGCCTGCATTCTGAGGGTCCCTGGATTCCAAAACCCAGACACGAAAGGCTGCAGGGAGCCATGACTTAATTCTAAGTGGAGGAGGAAGAAGAAGCTTGAATGCAGTTCTTTCCTGGTTAAAAGAAAACACAAACCCTGTGGGCTGGGTTAAGGTGAGGATGGGGCAATGTCAAGGGGTGGACAACCCCAGGAGTGACTTCGGGTGCCAGATGGCCCCCTTGAAACCTATAACATATTTTATCCAATGAGGGGGCCACCTCAATCCTTGCCTCACACTCCTCTCTGAGCTGGCCAGGGGGAGACATTCTGTGGGGAAGGGGCTGAACTTTGCAGTGAGGGGCTCTCTCTGGTTTTCTAAGGGATTCAATGGTGTCACCCCCAGCCCTGTACTCCTGTGCTGAGCCACAGTGTCCTTAGTATTTGGTCTCACTCCCCACTGTAGGCAGAACACGCAGATGGAGGTAATGGGCACATGGAGACAGTATGTCACACCATGGACCTTGGGGTGGGCTTGGGTGACAATCTTAATTGTCCTCCATTGGAATGGGAGCAGATAGAGGAGGGAAAGAGGAAAAGAGAAAGTAAATAAAACCCAAGGGATGATATTCTCATTTCACACCAGCAGCAAGCAGCAGGCAAGGATCAACAGTGCTAAGAAAGGCAAGCCTGTCCTTCTCAAAGATACCTTCTTCTTGGCCAGCAGCAAGTCCTGGTAAGCATTTGATCGGAGGAAGCGGGCATAGCTGTCACTCTTCATCAGCTTGTAGATGTGTTCCTGGGAAGAAAGGAGGTGGAAGACACAACAAAGAACTGTCAACCAATGCTGAAGTGAATTTCCACCCCATCAGCCACTGTTTTAGGAAAGAAACAAGTGAACTGAGGTATGCTAGAGAAACTTGCAACCTGTTTGTTTTGTTTTGTTTTTGTCTCACTCAAGAACACCAAACGAAACATATTTTCTCTCTTAGAATAAGAGATCTTTAAGGATCATGTTCCAAAGGCTTTGTAATTGGGCCTGGTGCCACGTTAGGATGCAGTATTGCTTAATGGTTAAAACCACAGCAGAGCAATAAGAAGGGACGAACTATTGATGCACCCAACCACTTGGATGAATCTCAAGGGAATAATGATGAGTGGAAAAAGCCCCAGAAGGCTACGTACTGTATGATTCCATTGATATAACATTCTTGAAATGGCAAATTATAGAACTAGACAACAGATGAGTGGTTGCCAGCGGTTGGAGATGAGAGGGGGGAGGGGAAGGAGGTGTGGTGAAAAAGACAATAGGAAGGATTCTTGTGGTGACAGAAAAGTTCTGTATCTTGACACATCTTACACATGTGTTAGAGTTGTGCAGAACTAAACATATACACATATCCATGAGTACAGGTAAAACTGGGAAATCTGATAAACTAAATGGAAGTAGCAATGTCAATATCATTGCTATTATATGGTTTGCAGATGTTACCGTTTGGGGAAACTGGGTAAATGGTATATCTCTGTATTATTTCTTACAATTGCATGTGAATCTAGAAGTATCTAAAAATAAAAAGTATAATTAAAAAAAATCCGCAGGCAATAATACAATTGGGTCAGTTGTACATGTCAGGGCCACCATCTCATCCTGAAAGGGTGCCCTCTGAACCAGATCATAGGGTACATGGGCAAATAGACCAGGCCTGAGGCTTATATCCAGAAGGGCAGATGCTGTGGCATGATGCCCTCTTTTCTCCTGGGCTCCGAGAGGCATTTACATTCTGGCCTTGGCAAGAAATTTCACTCTTGACTTCCAGCTAATTCCTAGAGCCTACTGGTCTCTTCCTAACAAATCTGTCCTTACTGAGGGCAGGGAAGGCAGGGTTCATCAAAAGAGGGAAATGGCCAATTGAAAAAGGATTATTTATCAGTTGTAATGAAACGTAGCTCAGCGGCCCAGGAAAGCCTGGCTGTCCCAAGAGAGGATTTGTGAGGAGAGAGGGTGGGGTTGTTACGCAGAGGCTGGCCTGGTAAGGAAGCATCTTCCCCGATGTGCACTCATTGTTCATCCCATGAAGCTGGACAAGGGCCCCAGAGATGGGGGAATGGAGTGCTGGTCAGTGAGGAGCGGTGCTTAGCTGAGAGGCTGGACTGGTCATTAAGGACTTCTTTCTCGGGTAAAGGAAGGGGGGGAGGGAGCACATTTAGAAACACCTGAGCAGGCTGCTGGTGCATCCCAGAGGAAGCTGGAAGCATGGCAATGACTTGCCGAAACCTTGTCCCTACCCACCTCAGAAGAAAATGAAGGCAGTAAGCAAGAAACTTCTTGGGCACATGTGGATCCCTCTCTGTGCAACTTCAGTTGGACCACCAGCAGACCTGTTAGGGCTTCAGCTTGATTATTCCTCAGATGCTCCCATGTTTATAAAAGCGGGGTGCAACCCTACTTACGGGGATGGGCCCACTGCAAGGATCCGAGTGAAATTAAATAGTGGCTTAGATTTGAGCTTACTTTGATAGTTCAAATGTGTTTTCTGATTTAATACATTTAGTGAGAACATGCCTCGCTAAATGTTTTTCTGCAAATTTCAGACAAAAATCCAGCCCACTGTAGTTTAAGTTCTTTAAGGGAACAATATGTTTTTATCTTTTACATATGCATTGCATCCAGCAAGGGGTCAAATGTTAGTGGAATTTACATTGTTTCCTGGTTCACTGGAATGCTTGTGTGAATTTAACGTTTGTTCGGCAAGTATGCAGGCTTGAAACTTGTTTTAGTTTATGGCCGGATCAATTCCTGCTTCCTGCGTGGAAGAATGGGGACTGCACTCAACACCAAGGAAGTCCATGTGTGAGCATCTTGGCTCATCCCTAATGGCCTCAGGGCCCAGACTGAGAACGGCAAGGTCTTCCTTTATATTTGTTGTCTCTTTAAATTGTTCTAACATTTAAGTCTCAGGTACAAATGTTAACCCAGAGTAAAAACGACTGTCTCCTTCTTGTCTCATGCATCACTTCTGTCTCCTTGATAGAGCCAGGTAGCTCCTGAGTCATCTTTAGAGGCCTGCTGCTCATGCCTGGACCCTCTCTAAAACCCATGGCAACAGGTACCTTCTTCTTGTTCTGACTACTTAGAGGGATCTAAATCCCCGATTTGTCTCACAAAATATCCTCTGTCATCCCAAGAGGAATAAGGAAGCCTCTCCCAGCCTAGCTCTTCTGGCCTTGGCAACAAATTTCACCCCTGATCCAGCTAATTCCTCCAGCCTCACTGTGGGCAGGAAAAGCCTTATCCATTAAAAGAAAGAACTTATCAGTTAAAAAAAGAGCAGGGTAAAATATGTGCCTAAATATTTAATCACAAATATATTCAGCAGTTATTTGTTGAGCATCTAGTAGGTGCCAGGCACCATGTCAGGCATTGAGACGACAGCATGAAAAGGCAGAAGGGGTCCCTGTTCTCGTAAAGCTTAGATTCTATTAGGCAAGATTGGTGCACAAAGACTATAGACTACTACTGTCAAAGTCATCTCAGACCCAAGCCATTACTTAATTTCATTTGACCCCTTGCCATGGGCCCATTCCCATGAGTAGGGTTGCACCTTGCTTTTTTTTAAATATAAGGGCATGTCTGAGCCTAGGACTACAAAGAAATATAAGTAGAGGGTGCCGTGAATGGGTGTAAATGGGATGACCTACGCTGCCGGAGGTGAGAAATGGTTGTCTATCAGCTGAAAGGGTCTTCATCAAGGCAGGAAGATCTACGCAGACAGAGAGAAATGGGAATCGGAGATGGGGGCGTCTGGTCTTGCCGCTGTATAGTTTAGTCAACCAGAGCAAAAAGGACACTCTCGAGGCAAGGAAAGAATGGCAGACAGCTGTAGTCCACTCTTCAGAGGGGTCAATGTGGGTCAGAGAAGCAGTTCGGGCACCACTGTCATCCTCCCTGGGTCATATGGTCAACTCCAAAGCCAAGGGCAAGGTGAGGCTGGTGTGGGAAGAAAGTAGGGTGTGGGCACATGACCTGTTGGAGGTGGGTCGTATGAAGTGATCTTACTCTGTCATCCCGGTTGCTAGCCCTTGGCCATCATTAGGACGATCTCAACCACCAAAGCAACAATGGCAGATGGAAGGCACGGTCTGAGAAAAACAGAGTCCGAGGACCTCTGCAGCTGTCCTGTGCCTCCTGCAGGGCCCATGACTCCAGGCCCCTCTGGCCTGGGCCTTCCTTTCCCACAGTCCAAAGATCCCACCCCCATCCCCTCCCCCAGCAAAGAAATAGAGCCTTTGATGTACCCAGTTATGGACCTCTGTTCTTTCCTCCTTGCCAGCTTTGTCTTGGAAACACAAAGACAGTAAACAGGGGGTGGGTGAATGGAGTGCTGAGGTTTTTCTGGGAATGAGAATCAAGATAGGACTCAGGGTCTTTGGCCAGTTCCCAAATGCAATGAGTTTATCACTGCCAGGGACAGCAAGTGTACAAAGCTCTTGGCAGTGACCTCTATTGATTTATGGGGGGTTCTGGTTTGTTTCCCCTGCTCTGCAGACAACCAGTCTTAAGGGAAATGTATATCCAGAATCTGCAAAGAGCAAGAGAGCCACTGGCAAAACCAGCCAGCCCCCTCTGGGAGAATTCCTAAAGGGCTAAAGAAAAAGGTTTGCTCTTCTCTTCTTTGCTTTTTCTTGTCTCATTTTTTTTTTT
>NW_011888958.1:2940672-2943728 GCF_000151845.1 Pteropus vampyrus
TAGGGGCGTCCTCTCAAGTTCTAATCTAAGTCATCCTATGGTATAGATGCAGCAACTAGTTACCACTCCCTTTTGGGAACTACTCGCTACCACTTTTGTCAGTGATGGTAACAGCCAGGTCACCCAGGCTCTGGTTTCTCCCCTCGAAGGCCTTGCACAACTTGACTTTCATAGCAGAAGGAAGGTCTCAACCTGGCAAAGCTCTGAGGGCTGACTGGGGCCCTTGAGAAGTCATACATAGCAAGTCTGTATCAAAGAAAGTCATCCAGAAGATCCTTGAGTCAGTCTCACCTTCCAGGAGACTCTTGACTAACTTAAACCATAAGTCTTCAGACCTTAGGCATGGTTAGCTAAAGTCCACAGGGGGTGGGACTGCACAGTGGTAAAGATTTGCTATGGATCTTAAGTCAGTGGCCTCTTAATAAACACAGAAGAGGCAATAGAAATGACACCATGGCAATATGAACATCCACCTCAGTCAAAGACAGTAGCTTGTTGTCCTTGTGGATGCAGCTTTGGACACCATCCTAGGATCATGTGGATTCTAAACGAGAAGCTCCCGTTTGGATTTTTTGGTCCTTCTAAGCAGGACACAGGTGCCAGTTTCCATGTAATGCAGCATTCTAGTCATGAGAGAGTGTAAGAGTAAATTAGCACTTGCCTCTAACTCCAAAGCATCTGTATAAACATGTTCAATTTAACTGGCCAAAGGGCACCGTATTTTGATGCTGTTCAATCCCTATCTTTAGATAAGAGTAGCTCCGAAGACAGTTTTACATATTGCCTTTTACCTCTCCAAATACCAGGAGTATCAACTTAGGTAATTTCCGTTTCCTTGTAATGCCATGGCGTTTGGTGCAAGAGATCTATGCACTGAAGCCTCAACAAAGATATTTTGGAATTTAATTCTCTGATGCCTTCTCTCCAGGAATTACTAGTCTGTGTGGCAATAAACAGAACCCAATTACAAACAACTGATTTGTTCTTTTCAAAATGCATCCCTCCCTCTGCTGTTCATCTCCCTAAAATAAAACCACCCACAGGATGAAATGAGTAACTCCTGGAGTAAGCAGTGCTGTGGCATTCTTTATTAAAATATGTCTGGCATGAGAAGTCTACCAGGAAATGCCCTCTAATCAAGGATTAATATCAGGAAACTTGGTCCAGTCTTGTGATACGGGCACATAATGCCACCACCTCCAACACTGGGGCAAAGATGAATGGCCTTTGCTAGGCTAGAAGACTTCTACTTCTGAGAAATCAGGGGTGAACATAAACACATGCTCCACTAGGCTCTGATGTTTAAGTAAAACAAAACGTTAGAAGCCTTGCATTTTTTAATCAGGTTGCTTTTAAATATCTAAGTTTTGGTAATAATAAAACTTTAGATCAGAGGCTTCTTGACTGGTCAAGGTGGGTGTAGACTTGAGGGTTTATTTTTCTGCTCTTGCGTCACCCTGACCTCATTTTGGCCTTGAGGTTGCTCTTTGATCATTCCATGCATGGATGATGGCCAAGTAGAGTTTCAGTAACTTAGATTGAGGTCTGCTTGAGGTAAGCGACCCTCCTATGTATTTGTATATTCCCAGAGCTAGAACATCTGGCCTTTATGGTATTCCAAGTTTTGCTGAACTGGCAAAACTTTGCTGAATTTGTAGACATTTAATTTAACCAGGATTTATCGATTACCTACTGTATGTAGGTAATCCCCAAAGGTTGTTTGGCAAGATTTTTCAAAGTGGAAAGCCAAAGGACAAATTGCCTCCCGCCCCGCCCCCTTTTAAATGATAGGTACAGCTGAGAGTGTTATAGTTCTGGACTAAGACATCAAGAAAAGCTTTTTTAAACCTCGACTGTGTGTAGAGCATTACTTTAGTGTTGTAGAGACTTATCAAAGGAAAAGAAGACCAGATGCCTACTCCCATCACAGAGGTTTTATATCCAGAGGTGCTGGAAGGCACAAACACTGCAGGTACAGGGCAGGGTGGGGCATCTCAGCAGCTACTGCAGGTCAGGAAAGCAGTGGGACTTGGACAGCTAGGAAGCCTACATGAGAACCTGCAGGGATCAAAGCCAATGGGCTGGGTTGGTCCATCCGATTCAAGTGTCAGTCCATTTGATGGACATATTTCCAATCCAATCCAATTCAATTTAATCTAATCCAATCTCAACATAGTGTTTTCTTAGGCCTGTTTTGTTTTGTTTATAAAGAATGATGTGCTCTTAGACAAGCTCTGCCTAATGGCAAAAAACCATCGATGCCTCCCAGTTCGTTTGCAATTTCCCTCCGTATAGAACTTCATAGCCCACAGGTTAAGGTCTCCCAGCTTGAATGGGAAAATGGATGTTCATGATATGGATGGTTGGGGAGATAGATGAATTGAATGGACACAGTGACACAGTCCTTGGAACATCCTTGGATACGCTGAGATTTAAAAAATTGAAGCTAGGCAGTCACTGCAGTAGCCAGCTAACTCCTCTCTCCTTCCTGCATCCCGTGGAGGCTCTGGAAAAAGGCAGATGCCCTAAGAGGAAGCCCTAAGTTCTCAATGATTCCTGTCATTTTAGTCTCTCTTCTAAAACCTGCCAGCAAAGCTTTAGACTACATGTCCTGCGATTCAGATCTCTCTTGTCTCTAGCTCTGCCTACCATCATCTGATTTCACCCTCTTCTAGATCAAAGCCTTCAATGCTTTCTTACTGTCTTCAGGGTGAAAAAGTTCCAATTCTGTAGGATGACACTCAAGGTCCCCAAATTTGGCCTCCGTATACTTTTTCTACATTTTCCCCCAACAACTCCTCCCAAGAGCAGATATCTTCTCGGGAGAATTCTTTTTTTGATGTAGCTTGGAATTATGAGACATCCAGGAATATTAAAACCATTAAGTTTTGTAAGTATACATGTACAAATATATAGCACTTATTACTTATTCAAAGAATTTTCAGAGCTATTAGCTCATCTGACTTCTCAATAATCCTTAAAGAAGACCTCATCCCCATTTTATAGATGAGGAAACTAAAGCACAAAGATCAAGATCTTTGCCTGAGACCACATAG
>NW_011888958.1:2945638-2957204 GCF_000151845.1 Pteropus vampyrus
TGCTCCACAGATGAGAAAGGAAGGCTCAGGCAGTTTAATAACTTGTCTTAGGTCATTCTACTAGTTAGAAGCATTTTGTTTATTTATGGTAGAAACACACTGAGGGAGGAAAAGGGAACAGGTTAAAAACAGAAACTGGTTTAGGAAGAATGTTTTGTTTGAATTCATAGGAGACCAATCCTAATAGATAATGAGAAACTTAGAGATGCTTAGGGGGGTCCTCATATCTGGTCTACCTCAAGGATGAGATATAATGTATTTAGAAGTACCTGAAAAATGGCAGAGCACTGTACTAGTGAAGGCTGTATATTCAGAAATTTGTCAAGGCACGACCTGCTGATTTCCAAAGATTTCCCATCGAATTTTTGTTGAATTAGAAATAGCATAAATGTCAAGAAGAGAGGATTTGGTTGACTAAACTATGGGGTTTCCACACAATGGAATACTCTGCAGGAATTAAGGAACCAGGCGATAATCATATTGTTGCTTCTAGTGTTGGCATTGTCATTTGGAGACTGCTCTTTGGTAAAGCAGGATAAAGCTAAAGAGCAATTATGTCAAGTACTGACGCTATCGTCCATGGCGTCCTTAAGAAGCAGGACTCTTGGCATAGGGAAAGGAGGCACAAGTATAAGAAAGAAAAGATTAAATAAAATCCCTTGCAGTTTTCAATTTGAATAGAAAGTATCAGTATGAACTCATGATGGATTTTTATCACAAACAACAACCACCTATTTGCTAGCTCTGGCCACTGAGAAGGCCTAGAACTGATGACCAGCCCAGAAATAATGAGCATCCCTGAGCGCACAGAAAATGGTCTCTAAAAATCATTTTTCTCTAAGAAAAACCAGGAATTCTTGGAAAAATGGCTGATTCTAGGTCTGGAGCAGGACCTGGAACATCTTTGCTGGACAAAGGGAGGATTCACGTCCTGAATGAGACAGAGCAGGAAGGCTTGCGACTTCATCATGCTACTCAGAACAGAGCACAACTGAAAACTTATGTTTTATTTCTGGGATTTTCCCATTTGATATTTTGGTCCATGATTGACCGTGAGTAACTGAAACCATGGAAAGTGAAACCACAGATAAAGCGAGGGACAGCTGTACGCAGTTACTATTTGGGGAGCACCTCTATATTCCAGGCCCTGTGCTATGTGATAAAATACTATAAAGAATGACAAAGGCCCCTACTCTCAAAAAGATTGCAGGCTAGTGGGGGAGAATGACAAGGAAACAGGCAATTTCACCAATGGACGAAGTGCCTCAAAGAAGTGAGCTCTAGGGATTAAGGAAGCGCGCGGAAGGGACGCCTAACCCTGTACGACACGGTTAGGGCACAGATGCTGGTGAGGCCGGTGAAAGAAACAGAAGCCACTAAGCCCCTAAACTGCAAACTTTATCTTGAGAGATAAGAGGTGCCATTTCTAAAGATAAGCATCAAGTCAGTGTCTTACTTCCTGTTCCCTAACTTCTTTTTCCTCCCACCATCCTACACTTGGTGACAGGACTTACGGTTTTGCTCGGTTCTCTTCATTTCTCTCCCCTGTGGGGTCCTATAAAGAAATGGAATAGTTTGCCCTCCTACAGACACTATAGCAGTCCCCCCTTACCTGAGGTTTCATTTTCTGCAGTTTTGGTTACCCTTGGTCAACCATAGTCCAAAATATTAAATGGGAAATTCCAGAAATAAACAATTCATGGGTGTTTAATTATGCACAGTTCTGAGCAGTGTGATGAAATCTTGCTCCATCTCACTCCAAACCACGCGGGACGTGAATTATCCCTTTGTCCAGCGTATCCCGCTATAGACACTCCCTGCCCATTATTCACTTAGTAGGCGTCTCAGTTATCACTTTGATTGTCGTGGTATCGCAGCGCTTGTGTTCAAGTGACCCATATGCTACTTAATAATGGCTCCGAAGTGCAAGAGTAGTGATGCTGGCAATTTGTTTATGCCAAAGAGGAGCCAGAAAGTGCTTTCTTTAAGGGAAAAAGTGAAAGTTCTCAACTTAAAAGGCAAGAAAAAAAGTTGTTATGCTGAGATTGCTAAGAGCTACGGTAAGAATGAATCTTCTATCGTGGAATTGTGAAGAAGGAAGAAGAAATTTGTGCTAGTTTTGCTGTCGCACCTCAAGCTGCAAAAGTTACAGCCACGGTGTGCAATAAGTGCTTAGTTAAGATGGAAAAGACGTTAAATTTGTGGGTGAAAGACATGAAGAGAAAACGTGTTCCAACTGATGGCAACGTGTTGAGCCTATAGGAAGACATCAATAAGGGATTCCCTGAAATGAGTGACACCAAGCCATTTATTGTAAGAGATGGTGGAACAGATTCAGGAATAGATTTGACTGAAAATTATAAAAATTACCGGAGAAAGAGAGCGAGCGAGCGAGCATGTGGGCACATATTCACATAACTTTCATTATAGTATATTGCGATAATTTTTCATAATTGTTCTATTTTATTAATGGTTATTGTTGTTAATCTCTTACTGTGTCCAATTTATAAATTGAACTTCATCGTAGGTATGTATATATAGGAAAAAATACAGCATATATAGAGCTTGTTACTATCTGTGGTTTCAGGCGTCTACAGGGGATATGTTCCAAGATCCCAGTGGACTAATGTATTTGGAAATCACTGAGGATGCAGTGCAGGGTGCTGGTTATAAGTGTGGGCTTCACGGTTCAATGTGGGCTTGACCTATGGCCCTATCAGCTCACTAAACCCACTCAGCTGATGTTGTCTTATGGTTTCCAGATTCTACTACTAACTTATTACGGAACTTCAGATGTAGTAAAACATTGAGATTTTCCTGGAGAAGATAAAACATATAACTGTAAATTTCTATTTCTATGTAAAAATGTAACTAGGAAAACAATCCTCCTGGAATTTCATTGCACACCTACTTGGAATGGTTTCCATAGTTGGCCGTATGCATAATAAAACCTGAAATTCTAACTATACACAATACCTTGGACTCGTGTTGTAGGGTGGAGTGGTGGAGTGGACAAGTGAACACCTTTCAACAGAACCATTCGAGTAGGTGAGCAAACCTGGGCATCTTCGAATGTGTATCTCCCTCCATCTTTGACATTTTGACTGGTTATCTCGTAGCTATGAGAGTCCAAATTGATTGCACTTGGGGCCCCCGGAGCCAGAAACTCTTGCCAGATTTCTTCCACCCGCTTGGCCACATCCTGTAGGGGTTGTTTCTTGAGATCTTGGACAGCCAACCAGAACCTGAAGTGGAAGTAGAAAGAGAGTCAGTTTCACGGGGCTTAGTTAGCATCTGGTCTCTGCTGGATGTGGTCCTAGAACTGACATCCCATGAAACTCATTCTGCTGCATCCCCCAACGTCCCCTGCTGCCACTACCGGGCAACAAAGATCGTGGGGACTGATGAAAACACCATTGTGGAGAACTGAAAAGAAGTGTTCATTCGAAGGTCGTTGTGCTTCTGGTTACCAAGAAGAGCTCTGTCTCTCGCCACATCGAGGTTTCTCAATCACATTTTGGGCTGGATACTTCTTCGTTGTGGGCCCTGCCTTGTACATTGCAGGATGTTTAGCAGCAACCGTGGCCTCTACCCACCAGATACCAGTGGCCACCTCTCCCCAAGTTGTGACAACCAAAAATGTTCCCAGACATTACCAAATGTCCCCTGGGAGGTAAAATCACCCTTGGTTGAGAACCACTGTTCTTCATAGATGTCATGACACAGGCCAAGGGGAGTTTCTTTGTCATATCTGATTAGGATCAGTTAGAGGCATCAAAATTGGGATCAGAGGCATCACAGAAGCAGATAGAATCTTGGAATCATAAAGAATATTTGAGCTGGAAGGACCTGGCTATTCATATTACAGATCGGAAAACTGGTTGATTTGCAACATTAGTGCCTAGCATGATGCTAGCACATAGTAGGTGCTCAATAAATGACTGTGAACTGAAACAAAGCTAAAGGGGCATGCATGGGGAACCTCTGCCGTAAGATTCCCCAGGGAGCACTGGAAAGAAAAACCTCCTGCTCACTTCCATGTTTGCCTCTCACGAATCCCTCAGTGTCAGCATGGCAGGGCCATTGGGAAAGCTGGGTGTCAGCACTTTTCTGCTGAGAGCGGCAGCAACCAGAGCCAAAGCTTGGTCAATAGCTCCCTAGGTCCCGAGGATGGTTTCCAAGGCAGCCCTGGGGAGGGCTTTCTGCAAGGCCAGGTATGGGTGGCACACTTTGTGCCCTGTGAACAAGACAGGCCAGTTTCCTCATCCATGAGACAGGACAGGCTCCTGGCTAAGTGATTCCCACAGCCATGGGAACCCCACGTATAGTCGAGTCAACAAAAGGGCAGGAGAAGCTGAAAAAAACAACATGGTGGAAAGTGCATTCAATCTGCCATCGAATTTCACCCAAAGTAAGATGTACTTGTTGTTTTTTAAAAGGTTAAGAATGTTTTTCTGTTGCTGTTCGTAGAAATGCCTTTGGAGCCAAGTGTGTGGCCCAAAGGCACCGCTCAGTGGCGAACTGCGGTAATGCAGCTCCCTTTCCGCAAGGAGAGAAGCCTGGCGTGTGCGTGTGCGTCTGCGCCCGGAACTATTACTTTTCTCCTGATGTGCCATTTGGGATTCTAATAATCGCCTTAAATAAACCATCACGGTTGCCTTGGTGACCCCGAAGAGCACGAGTGAGAGGCAGGGAAGCAGACTGAATGACTTCACCTAACCGAAAAATCAGGAAGCACAGTTCTGTCCTCCTCCTGGCCGTGCCACCGTCTTGGAATTGTTGTACCTTTTGGGGCGTCTCTTTCCTCATCTGTAAGGTGGGTACGAAGTGAGTGGAGGGATATGTGACACGGATCTAAAGAACTCCCCACCTGGTGTGAGTCTGAAAATGCTTTCAGGTCCTGTGGAGCTGTGGAGCTGTGGAGGGGTCAGCGTGCTGGTCACAAGTTCCATATCCGGACGGTATGAGCCCTTGAAGTTTATCTCTTTCTTCTCGGGTGGCCTGGGCAAAAGCTGCCTGGGGCTCTTGCCACTGTCATCTGTCGTCGTCTGACCTTCAACACCAGCTCTCTTTCTTTCTGTTGCAGGTGTTTGGAGCTCATGTCCTCTGGCTGCCCCAGGAGAGGAAACTGGAATGGCTCTCTAACCAGAGTCCAGAGGGGTGGAGATTGATGGAGCTGTACACCTGCTCAGTTGTGCAGGTGGGCCCTGGAAACACAGCTGGGGAGTGAGTGGGTCTCCTCCGCCCCCCAGGCCTGCGCCCTAGGTTCCTAAGTTCTCCCTGTCCCACCTTCTGGGTCTGCCATGAAATGAAGGAGGTAGCTGAATGTGTAAAGGTGACAGTACAGGCTTTCTTCACCTGGAGGACAGTGTTTGACAGGCAGGTAGAATTTAGGAAACCAGCTCTAAAGAAGAAGCTGGTGTGGGCTTTTCAAAGGACTGGAAGGAGTGAGAATGGGCAATCTACCAGACTAAGCGAGTCTCCTGCAGCCACATGCTGGGAAGACGGGAGAATGGCCCTCCCTCGGGAACTGCCTCATTTCTCAGGGCTAGCCTACCAAGCCTACCAGACCCTGCGACCTCTCACACAAATGGATGACACCTGGGCGACTTCCTGTTCCCTCAGACAGGTTCTCCCTTCTGCTTGCTATCTGTTGTCCCTTGTTCTAGTCTGCTCTGAGGAAGAGCCATTGAGCCTCATTGGGAAGGCCCTGAGGACCAGCAGCTTCTGAGCTGTGCAGGCTCCCCTGGTTCCTGAGGCCCCAGGGTCCCTTTTGTAGAATGATTTAGAGGTCACGTTAATGCAGATCACCCAGCTGGGTATAGAGAAGTTCTGGAGCTAATGTAAATGGAAATTTCAGAATCAAATTTAATAAACTTTTGCATTAAACATTAAAGGATTCCCTTTGTCACATAAAAATAAGAGTTAAAAAAAAGGTACAGGAAGAGACAATGAGCATACTGGAGGAGGAGGGCCTGGAGGAGGAGAAAGAGAGGAAGGAGGGAGGAAGGGTGACATTCCTCTCCCCGCATGCAGGGAGACCCTCTCGGCCTTCTGTCTGCCTTGGAGATGACCTGCCTTATCCCTCTCAGGTGACAGCAAAAATGCTGTCACAACAGCATCCTGACATCCCATCTGTGTTTACCATCGCCGGCTTTGAAGAACCTTTGTGTCAATTTGAAATTCAGAACAGGCTTTGGTTTTGTGTGCCATCTGCAAGCCCACAGGCCTGAGCCGGAGCTCTGAGCCCCGCCACTCAGCCCCGCTCTCCCCGAAAGAGCCATCCTCTCCCCACATTTACTATGGCTGGAAGGCCCAGGCGAGGCTTGTGCAGCTTCTGTCTTTATCAAAAGCTAGCAGGTACACTCCTCCTCGAGGACGCCAGCAGGGAGAAGGATGTCAGCAGCAGGCATCAAATCCACCCATCCTGCACTAAGCTTCTGTGGCTTGCCGCAGAAAGGCTGTCATGACTGGCAGGCTGTGAGGACTCACTGGTATCAGGAAGCCCACCTGTCCTGCTGGCCCGAGTCATCAGAGCGCAGGGAGGCGGCCCGTGTGTCCCATGCGATCTATGTCCACGGCTTAGGAATGCAGGCTGGACATTGGGCTTTACGGGGAGGCAGCCTGGGCTCAGATACCATGAGGCCGGCTGAGCAGCAGCGGATGGAACTGTGGACGGGCTGCGGCTGCTCCAGGTGGCCTCCTGGCTCGCTCAGGACCGGATACTGACAGAAAATGGGCTTTTCCCCTCATGGCTGGCTGGACCAAGAGAAACCACACAGCAGCAGGTCATTCTCCATTTTGCCAGGAGGTGTGGGCAGCCCCTTCGTTCCTAGTTTACACAGCTTTTGATCAACTAGAATTTTCATGGGTTAGAAAAATCCAGCTTTTAGTCGCTTTGCAGAGAAAAGCAAACTCCACACGGAAGGAAGGGTTTCTGTGCCCTCTGCTGGTCAACAGAGACTCAGGAACACGGACTCCGACTTGACTTAGGCTCCGGTTGGGCTGAAACCCTCTGGCGCCAACATTAGCAACGCCGCCAGCACCGCACCAGCACCGCACCACGGAAGCGGAGTCACGTTCACCCAGCAGTGGCTGAAATGCCACGGATTGTCACAACATTGTGTGAGTCACTTCTGTCTCGATGAATCATGTGTTTGGTTAGTGGTGAATCCCACCGGGTCTGGTGAACCTTTTGAGGTCTTTCTAGAACTTGGGGCAACCGTCAGAGATGGGGGCTCTGGAGGCAAACCTGGCAACTCCCCTGTGCTCTCTTTAATTGCTTCTCCCCTCAGCTGACACTGTGCAGAACCAGGATAATCAATCTGCAGGTTAGAAGAACAACCCCATTCTCTCTGGAGACGGTGCAGCTCATAAAAAATGTACGGGGGACGCTCTTTGCTGCGGGTTTTGATTTTCAACTCATGCCTTGCCATGGGCAGAGGGTGTCAAGCCAGGGAGGACAAAGATTTGTGCAGGGGAGATTGAGAGGGGGTAAAGGTGGCAAAGGGCTCCTGTCATCATCTTAGGACACAGTCAGATAACTCACTGTAAGTCCCTGCTTCAGAACTGGGAGGCCCCCACCTTGTGGAGGACAAGCCACATATATTCTAAAGGCCCCAAGCACACAGCTATCTCTAGGGGCCCAGCTCAGAGTGCTGCAGAGAGTGTGCTGTCACATGCTGTGGCTGTCTGCAGCAAAATGCCCTGGCCCTGCCACCTCCAGGCCCTGGAGATGATGCCCCTTCCTCATCTCACAGGCTTATCCCACCAAAAACAAAAGATCAAAGGAGACTGCGAGTTGTATTGTATTATCATAGACATCTTGGGTCCGGGGTGACTCTTTGCTGTGACAGCAACAATACCTATGTCTCTTTTGAGCTCATCTGTTCTGCATTCTGAAGCCTTGGTATAAATTCAACCACTTGGCTACTTAACTGGCGCTCCAATTACTGTGCAAACATGTTATGATCTTAGTACCCCTTACACTGGGGAGAAGCCAGGGAGCACAGGAAGACACGTGCAGAGGCCCAGCTGAGTTCTGGTCAGTCTCCTGCTCTTCCTCCTAGGCTCCAATGCCAGTCGCCTAGGCCCTTGAGTGATCCTGGGAAGAAGGGCCAACCCCAGCGTGGCCAACATGACAGATGGGCGGGACCCTCGAGCTGTGCCACGTTGCCCAGCCCCAGGACCACAGTGGAATTGCACCTGCTGGGCTGTGCCTAGACATGGGGTAAAACGTTTTCCACTCTGAGTTCAGGGTCATGCTAGGTTCTAAGCCAATATCTGTGGCACGTGGAGCTGCACCTGCTGGGCTGTGCCTAGACATGGGGTAAAACGTTTTCCACTCTGAGTTCAGGGTCATGCTAGGTGCTAAACCAATATCTGTGGCCGAAGGAATGAATACAAAGGAAAAGGGGAGAAAATACCTGGTTACGAGTGACCGAAGAGTCCTGAAGTTGTGTGATTTAAAACTGAGCTTCACCCCCAAATATGCAATTACACTGAATATCATAAATGTGGAATTTGGAGATCCGGAGAGGATTTTAGAAGCTCCTGGGCGATACTTTTTATCTCCGTCTGTTCTATTTTCCTTTTCCTCTCTCCCGTCACGGATCAGAGGGGACCCTCTTTAAGTCTGCATTTATGCATTCATGTGTAGATTAGTCACCAGCACACGCACACATGCTCACACACACTCTTTCACCCAAGACTGAATGCAGCCCTCCTGGCACAGGAGGAAGTTGCTGGCAGAGGCACAAGAGGTAATGGCAGGATGAGGCGCTGAACACCTGCCAGGGACACTCCTCCACACGCTCCAGGCCTGAAATGTAACGCATATTTTATGAAACTAGTCTGAACCGTTACGTGACTGTGGCTACACTCAAGCTGGGCAGAGCAGTGCTAAGCCAGCAGATGTTTTTTCCTCATAATGACCAGGACCCTGTGATCATTCTTCAAAGTTTCTGTAACAGTGCAGGTAACAAAGGGCCATAAGGGCCCTCATGTACTGAGAACTAGTTAGGTGAAGGTGGCCTCTTGACCACTCCATCATGGGGACCCATGGGGGACAGGGATGAGATGGAGAAATGAGAAGGACTCCCAGGGGTGGCTCATGGGGACCAAGCTGGAGGTGGGATCTAGGGATGAACTAGCCACACAGAGATGCCTCATGGTGGCTGCAGAGAGTATGGCTTTCAAAGCAGGACCCACATCCAGGCACGGCCTGCGAGACTGGTCTAAATACTGCCCTAATGAAGAGCTTGAAAGTCAAGGCTTATGGTACAAATACCCCATTAGGAATTAACACGAAGCTCTGAGAAGCATTTAGCATAACGCCTCAGCATAAGGAAAGAACTCGTGTGCTATAACCTGAAATCAGAGTCAACCTTATCTGGTTCGCATAGGCATATGGCTGCCTGGAAAGGCATCGATACATACAGTTCATTGGCATTTACTCATCTTCCTGGGGCTTCACAATGTGGGAGAGCCCCACTGCCATGCCTTTGCAAACAGAGTCTTCCAGCTCAAAATACTTTCTTTTCCTCTTATTCGTCTATCAGTATTCTGCGTATTCTTCAAAGTCCAGCTTTTGATTCGTCTACTCTGGCTTACATTCATTCCCACCCCCACACCCCCTTAAAACACTTCCAAAATGGTTCTTAGAGTTTATACTCGTTTCTATTAATGATTTAATAGTTTCTTGTGTTTTTTTCCTCAAGGACCTACAAGGTTGTTGCAGGCGACGGTCGTGCGTCTTGACTTTCTGTCATTCCTCAGCAGACTCTCGTGGGGCTTGATATGGCAGAGATGTGTAATAAATAACACTTGACTGATGGATGGGACTGATGAGGTCTCTAACTCCAAATAAGTAACATAGACTTCTCACATTAGCACCAGAGTGGGAAGTCCTTTGTCCACAGAATATACTCTTGTTAAACTTAAAATTTTTTTAAAAAAATTAATAAAGCCACTCTGAAAAAAAAAAAATGCCATTGGATGATGGGAACTTACCTGCATGTAAAAGAAAACCTGCCAAGAAAACACTGAGATTTCCACCTTACCTGCTGAGAAGTCACCAGTTGGCTAAGATCACTAAACGGTCTTAGAAAAGTTATATTTCCTATAGAAATATAGAATAAAATAGAACCTGCTTCTACATCTAATACAATAAAACCCTAAATAAACTACAATTTTATTCCTTTTTTTAAATGGCCATGGGCCCTTTCCCTTTTCCTGAACTCATTTCCCTTCCTCTCTCAATGAACTTCACATCCTGAAAGGTTTTTTTTCCTTCTCCTGAACAGTGACTATTAACGAGTACATTTTCCCTCATCTTGATCAGTCACAGACCAATAGAAACAATCAGATGTTGTACTGGCATCAGGTGACCAGAGTAATCACCTCTAGAAGTTACAGAATGCCCCCAAAGACAAAAGCATTTTTTAATTAGCTTTTATAGTTATGTCTGCAGTTATTGGATGATATTTACTCTTGCTTTTTTGAAAATTTGAAATGAGGCCACGAACCTCTTTTCTTCTGATTGGCCTGTCAAGTATTTAGGAACCAGATTTGGGAAGTTCTGAAGGAGAGGGTCTCTGAGCTGTCTCTCACTGAAGCGCCATGGCTGTATGGTTTTAGTTAGTGGATGGTGTTAGCAAAGCTGCACATAAAGTTTGTTCTTCTTCATTTCAACCTTTGCCATATTAGCTGGAATTTGAATTTGAACCATAATATTTTACCAAAAAAGGGAGGTAGAAAGAGAGACTGATTATGCAAATTTCTTCATACACATTCTGCACACAGCTCAAACATTTGAGAGATTTACCTGAGGTTTTCTGAACTGAATTCAGACTCCAGGAATCGTAGGAACTGGTCCCGCCCCACCTGGTCCTTCAACATCTCGTCAAAAGAGAAGCCCCATCTCTTTACTCGTTGCTGGCTGGGCTCTTTGCTTTGGGGTGACAAAGGTTTAAAAAAATGATCAATACCAGGCAAAAACCTGTGGCATATTCTTTCCAGCAACTCAAATCTATTTTGCTGCCACACACTAAAGGAAAATGTTGCAAATTTAAATGACAGATTCTATAAAACCTGTATAAACTCTAAATGCACACTTCTGTACGTCGACATCAGCCAACAGTAAAACGTCTCTTTAAGAAAGGCATGTAAGTGAGGGTCGCCAGGATGTGTGCTAAGTGACCCCCTTTCTATAGGAAATACGACAACCCCATAGATTTGGCTTCCCTGGATATTCCTGTCAGTTAAAGGCCTAACTCTTAACCACATCATTTTTCACTTTTCTTTTTTCTTTCTTTTTTTTCATAACTGAGGATGCTTTAATACAACTTTTCAGTAGAGACGTTGTTCCCACCTCCACATCTCCTTCAATCTATGAGGGAGAAACAGAGTCCTATTTAGATCCAAGTGACTTACAACTGGAAAGAAATGAATCGGCTCTTCCAGGATAAAACGTATTTGGTTGTTTAGAAGCAGAATGTTGCATTCATTTGTCGATTTAACAACCACTTGCACAGTGTTTATGATGTTCGAGGCATTGTTCCAGGCG
>NW_011888958.1:2959384-2961180 GCF_000151845.1 Pteropus vampyrus
GTCTCTCTCTTAGCTTCCGGTGTTCCCAGCAATACGTGGCATTCCTTGGCTTGCACACGTGTCTCTCCAGTCTCTGCCTCCATCATCACATGGCCTTCTCCCTGAGTGCCCGAGTGTCTGTTTTCTCTTATAAAGACACCAGTCAAATCAGATCAGAGCCCACTCTCCTCCGGTATGACCTCATCTTGACTGATTGCATCTACCACAGACCTCAGTCATTACTTGACATTGGTGTCCCTTCTTCAGAAAGGACTCTGGCTGCTCACTCTACAGTGACCACTCTATTTCCAAGTAAAGTCTCATTCTGAGATTCTGGGAAGGACATGAGTTTTTGGGTGACACTATTCAACCTAGAACATCTGGGGTCCTTTGAATATCCATTATTCATAATCAATCCTATTTCTATACTTGGATGCTCCACCTCTGCTCCTTTTTTTCTGGTACTTTTGCCCATTGGGATCTGTTCTATTAACAGCTTTTCAGAAAAAACTTCCCTATACATGCATTCCCTGTATTACCTGGGTATTTCCAAATATCACCCCCTTTAAGGTTCAAGATCAGATTAAAACATGTTGCTACCACTAAATGGTCTCTGTGGTTATAAAATCATTCTGAAAATTAAAATATCTCTGAACATTCACCCCAGGTGACTGGAATAATAACTCTTCCTTGGCCCAACTCAAACGAATAATTCACAGAACTCATAGCCTCTTTCATTTCCATCCACTGTGCAGAAACGCTTCCCTATGACATGTTTTTCTATTATAGCTCTGTATCATTGTCTCTCCAGCTAGCACGTGAGTTCTCTGAGAGCGGAGACCATGTCTCATATACCTTTGTATTCGCCACAGTGCTTTTCACACAGCAAGTTCAACACTAAGAGGAAATCAATAAGAAAGTGTGTACAGTGATGTGGGTGGTGTGTCCTTATCCTGACAGCATTTTCTAATTGCCAGATGGATGTCTTTTTCTGACTCTTGTTTGTCTTCCGTGACTGAGCTCACCAAATTCCTGACTCTCACTGGGCAGCCCAATCCAACACATAGCAAAGACAAGTGACCCTCCAAATGAGTCAACTTTTCATTTCAGCTGATCTCCCAACTCAGAAGACAGCACATAGTAGGTTCTTCATACATAGTTATTGAATTTAACTGAAACTTAGAAAAAACAACATTTTGCAGGTCATCTTCAGTCTTTGTTCCATGGACAGGAACCACCTCTAGGCTGAAGTGGGATGTTGGCATTGATCCCAGACTCTGTGCTTCTCCAAAAACAGGTTCCTAACCACTGCCAGCATCTGAGTGGGTGAGAATGTCCAGCTGAGAGAAGAAACAGGCTCCCACAGCTTCTCTTCATTTTCACTTGTATCTAAACGACTTGGTTCTGCTTCAAGGTGGACAGAACGCCGCAGGCGGTAGGTTAGGCATTATGATTAGAGTAGAAGTCCAAACAATATGAGCAGAACCAGAGCCCTAGTTGTAGGGGTCGGTAGCACCCCACTGGGGATAAAGTGTTGATAGGCTTGGATAAACCAAGAGGTCAGGTGACTACCATTTTCCCAAACTACCATATGCCTTTTTGTCAACTTTCAAGAAAAAAGAAGGAAATCCCAGTGTTACATGGTGAATTAAATTCATGTACTTACCTCTCCTCTTTTCCCAAATACCAATAAAATGATTAAAGAAATAGTCGTTTCTCCATCTATCCTCCACCTAACCCACACTTTTTGAATGCCTACTCTGTACCAGACATGGGTCTAGGTACTAAAATAATTCGAAGACCTATTTAGAAATTCA
>NW_011888958.1:2962620-2968170 GCF_000151845.1 Pteropus vampyrus
AATGTTCCAGGTGATTCTAACATATGGGCAAGGTTGAAAGCTAAGATCTTCATTTGTGAAAACCAGTGGTTCCCCAAATTGCGGGGTATACAAAATGATTTGCTCTGAACAGTGATTGGAGTAATGGAATAATGACTAGAAACAACAATTCTCTGATCAATGATGTCCTGTGAAACAAACTAAGTGGCAGAAATAGCGGAGAAATGTGAAAAAAAAATCTGTATCTTACTCTCAGGAGGATTCAAGAGGATAAACGTCAATAGAACAGAGCAGGCTACCAAGAAAAAGGAATCCAAGAAATATTAAGAATTCCTAGAAGTGAAAAGCATGATTGTCAACCACTCCTCCCAACACTCAGTAGGAAAAGAAAAACTCATTAAAGTATAAAATCACAGAATGGAAACCACTGAAAACCAAACTGGTGACTCTGAAGAGTAATCCAAGGAATTCTATCCTTGAATAGAGAATAAAACGGCTAATAGGAAAGAGAAAAGTGATGTGGTTGCTCCATCCCAGAATTCCTACAAAAGGATTTCCTGAAAAGAGAGGACAGAATGGAAAAAAGAGTAGCAGTAATTAAAAAAAAAAAAAAAAAGGAAATAAAACATACCGAGTTAAAGAAAAATTTAAGTTCTTGGATCAGATTAGAGGGGATGACGTAGGGCATGTTTATTTATTTATTAAAATGCCAGGTCCAAAGAACTTAATATATTTTTACGTCCTAACAATTTAGTTACTATTTGAAATAGATACAAATGGGAAGAATAGTGAATATGTTTACGGCATTCTTAAGCACATGTGCACTGTTGAGCGCCGCACATCTCAAACTGGAATCGGATTGGACTCTGCCACCCTCATTTCCTATCCCACTTTGATTTCTATACAGTGCTTCACAGTAACTGCCCTGAAACCTCAGCTTTGCCACCGGAGGGAATGAAATGACGCCACCGGAGGAAATGGAAAATGACCGAATGTTGAAATCAGAGAACTATCTTAACTAGCAGTTTATGCAGTATCTGAAATATGCCACACATCATTGTGTTTTCCTCGAAGATTTAGAATGTCCCGCGGTAACCCTGTGAGGTCCCTGACGATGGCTCGGGCTGCCTTGGTGAGTTTTGGGAACCATGGCATTAGACTATAAACACAGGTTCTTTCTGGAAAATGAGATTGGGTTGGACGAAGAAAATTTTCTTTATTAAGCATGTCTGATTAGTTTGGACATTTTAATAATAAGCACCTCTGACTTTTATTACTCTTTATAAAGTTTTTCCATTTCAAGAAAAGAAGCCAGAAAAAGAACAAGCATGAAAGTGAATGAAAGAGATATAAAGAAATGAGAAATGAAAAGAAAGTCTTCTGGCAGAGGGGCCGAGGTGCACGGGCCCAGCACCCCAAATTTGTCTGTGCGTTTCCTTCCATCATGTGTAAATGTGGCCCATGTCCATCTGAGCTCTGGCTCCTCACCTATTAAGGAAACACACTAACTTCTCTCACACGTCAGGAGCCTCTGGATGGAACTCCCACTGCTAATTACTCAGGAGAGCAGAGCATTGAACACCACAGCTCTGGAACTCTCTCTGCCTGGCTTCCAATCCTAACTCTGGCAGCTACTCGCCGTGTGATCTCAAGCAAATTCATTAACTCCTCTGTGCCTCAATTTCATCATCTTTCAATAGTGAGAATAATAATGTTTACCTGTTGTGGGGGTTACAGAGTGGTCCCCGACCTTTTTGGCACCAGGGTCTGGTGCTTCTATGAGAATCTAATGCATGATGATCTGACGTGGAGCTGAGGCAGTGATGCTAGTGCTGGGGAGCAGCTGCAAATACAGATGAAGTTTCACTCCTTTGCCCACTGCTCACCACCTGCTGTGCGGCCCGGTTCCTAACAGGCCATGAACACATACCAGTCCACAGCCCAGGGGTTGGAGATCCCTGATATAAGACACGTACTATATGGCTAGTCCTGAGTACATGCTGGCTATTATTGTTGCTGCTGAATAATATATTTTTTAAAAAATTGGCCTACAGATTCTTTCCCCTCCAGTAATCAGAACTAGGAAATGTGAGGGACTGTCCTGTTTATCATGACATCCACAGGGTCAGAAAGAGGCCAGAGGGAAGCCACAAAGGATCCATGTACGAATCAAAGCTATAAGGAGGTTCTTATAGCTTACACCACCATTAAGCAGAACTCAGTGGGGAAGTGACTTGAGGAGGTTCTGTTCTGGTCATCAAGTCAAATTAAGATAGACCTCTGACTTTTATTACTCTTTATAAAGTTTTTCCATTTCAAGAAAAGAAGCCAGAAAAAGAACAAGCATGAAAGGGAATGAAAGAGATATAAAGAAATGAGAAATGAAATAGAAAGTCTTCTAGCAGAGGGGCTGAGGTGCACGGGCCCAACACCCCAAATTTGTCTGTGCGTTTCCTTCCACCATGTGTAAATGTGGCCCATGTCCATCTGTGTTCCGGCTCCTCACCTATTAAGGAAACACACTAACTTCTCTCACATGTCAGGAGCCTCTAGATGGAACTCCCACTGCTAGTTACTCAGGAGAGCAGAGCATTGAACACCACAGCTCTGGAACTCTCTCTGCCTGGCTTCCAGTCCTAACTCTGGCAGCTACTCGCCGTGTGATCTCAAGCAAGTTCATTAACTCCTCTGTGCCTCAATTTCCTCATCTTTCAATAGTGAGAATAATAATGTTTACCTGTTGTGGGGGTTCCAGAGTGGTCCCCGACCTTTTTGGCACCAGGGTCTGGTGCTTCTATGAGAATCTAATGCATGATGATCTGATGTGGAGCTGAGGCAGTGATGCTAGTGCTGGGGAGCAGCTGCAAATACAGATGAAGTTTCACTCCTTTGCCCGCTGCTCACCACCTGCTGTGCGGCCCGGTTCCTAACAGGCCATGAACACATACCAGTCCACAGCCCAGGGGTTGGAGATCCCTGATGTAAGACACTTACTATATGGCTAGTCCTGAGTACATGCTGGCTATTATTGTTGCTGCTGAATAATATATTTTTTAAAAAATTGGCCTACAGATTCTTTCCCCTCCAGCAATCAGAACTAGGAAATGTGAGGGACTGTCCCTGTTTATCATGACATCCACAGAGTCAGAAAGAGGCCAGAGGGAAGCCACAAAGGATCCATGTACGAATCAAAGCTATAAGGAGGTTCTTATAGCTTACACCACCATTAAGCAGAACTCAGTGGGGAAGTGACTTGAGGAGGTTCTGTTCTGGTCATCAAGTCAAATTAAGATAGGGGATAATGTAATGTCACAATCTCACAAATGTTTTCCACATCTCTCCCACTCCCAAACATTAAAACTTTTTTTTTTTTTATTTACCTTATTTCTATGTCCCATAAAGAGATATCGTCACTGATCCAGGGATTGGATGGCTCGGCTGGCGTTATCAAAGGATCGTATTCCACATACTGTTCTGTGTAAGCGATTAAGCTGTAGAACGAGCAAAGAGGAGCAAAGAATGCCACTGATTTCCTATGAAAAATTTTTATTCTGTTTCACATAAACATTATATCAATCTTAACATAATTCTAAACTAAAGGGAAAAAATGACCACCACTCCCACTTCCGACAAATTGAACTGTTTTCATCTGCCCTTGTTCCCTTCTCATTGTGGACACATGGCCTTGCATTAATGCAATCACAGTCTTCAGATGGACTTTACATCTTTTCCCCTCTTAACTCTTTCCCTGAACCTTGGGGCATCCCTCCCTGGTTACGGTAGCCTTACTGATACGCTGGTCTAAAACTGCTTCTGTATAACCCTTTAGACGACATATACTACAGATCCCAAGGCGTCTGGGACACACAGGATGCTACAGTTCCTCCAGGCTGCCAGCCCAGCATTCCCAGCTGGAAGACTCACTTATTGTAAAGACTTAAATCCTGGCAAAGCATAGGAGTTCATATAAGCATTTTTCCAAAAAGCAACTTCATTTTTCTAGTTATAATTTAAATAGCCATATAATCTTTTTAAGTACAAATTTTATATTTTTATCAAAATGCATGCAGTTAAAACAATAAAATAGCATTAAATGATTTCACATACAAAAACAGCAATAGCAATGATTTTTTTTCCCTCCTATTCCTTCCCACAGAGGCATTCACTATCTACCCTTCTGTTTCTTTTAGCATTTACCTGTATATTTCTACATTAAATATTTTTATAGTTGCTCTTGATTTATCAATTTTAGATGAGAATTTAACTTTCTACTTACCAATCCCCAACTCCCCATACCATTTACTCCCAGGATCTTCCAAATAGATTTATATATCAATTTTTGTTAAATCAATAGTCAGTGTCCACAATACTGAACTAGATAAAAATTATTTGCTGCTGACCTAAGGAGCATATTACTTTTTACAAGTGTTCTAACAAATCTGTAAAACATCTAGCAATAATTTTTCCATATCTTAAATACATCAGATAATCAATCAGTTCTGTCTCTCTGTTTCCTGGAGGCCTTCTTTGTCAAGAGGACAAAGTTTTGAGTCCTCTTGCTCCAATCTGGACTGTTTGCTCTCTAGGCTTGATGCAAAATCATCATCCTGGGACTTCCTTCACATATGTGTTGAAGCCCAAGTTTCCTGGATTCCATGTCTGTCTATTGGTTTTACTCTTTGGTTGTGTTGAAGCACATCCTTTAGTAGTTTCCTAAGAAAGGAAACTTACTGCTACATATTTTGAGTCCTTGCAGGTCTAAAAATGTTTCTACTTTATACTTGAGTGATAGTGCTGGATATGGAACCCTAGGATAAAAATAAGTTTCTTTCAGTATTTTGAAGGTTTTACTCAACCTTTTTTTTTTTTTTTTTTTTGCATTCAGTGTTACTATTGAGAAGTCTGGATTCATTTTGATTCTAAATAGTTTCTTTTCTCTCTGGAAACTTAGAATCTTCTCTCTATTGCTATAGTTCTCTGAAATTTCACCATGGCCCTTGCTGATTGTTTTTATTCTCTGTGCTGAGTACAATGTGAAATAGGCAAAAAAAGTATTTCCCAGGAATATTACATTATTTCTTTGCTAATGTCATACCCTTCATTTTTCTTTCTATAATTCTTTTTAGTTAAATATTGGACATCTCGAATTAATATTTTTCCTAAATTTTCACTCCAATTTTTCTTTTTTGTCTTTTTGACAGTTTTCCAACCTTTCTCTATTTTTTTTTTTTTAAATGTGGCTCTCATTTTCTTAAGTTTCCAGAGTTCACTCTTATTTATCATAATATTTAAGTTCTTGTTTTGTGGATGAAATATCTTCTCATATCGCTGAAGATATTAATTCTATATTTTTATTTTCAGTTTCTTCTGTTTCTTGAATAGTTTTTTGGTTCCTTTAAGTTTCTTTCTCTGTTTATTTGTTTTGATCATATTCCTTCACATTGGGTTTTCCCTTGAGTGTCTGGAAAATCTCTAGACATCCATTTGTGCTAAAGAGTGATGTACTAAAACCTTCTTGGAGGCTCAATGTGTGCGTGGACAGGACCTGCCAACTGAAGAGCTTCATTGTCG
>NW_011888958.1:2968980-2976811 GCF_000151845.1 Pteropus vampyrus
TCTCTCTATTGCTATAGTTCTCTGAAATTTCACCATGGCCCTTGCTGATTGTTTTTATTCTCTGTGCTGAGTACAATGTGAAATAGGCAAAAAAAAGTATTTCCCAGGAATATTACATTATTTCTTTGCTAATGTCATGCCCTTCATTTTTCTTTCTATAATTCTTTTTAGTTAAATATTGGACATCTCAAATTAATATTTTTCCTAAATTTTCACTCCAATTTTTCTTTTTTGTCTTTTTGACAGTTTTCCAAACTTTCTCTATTTTTTTTTTTAAATGTGGCTCTCATTTTCTTAAGTTTCCAGAGTTCACTCTTATTTATCATAGTATTTAGTTCTTTTTTTGTGGATGAAATATCTTCTCATATCTCTGAAGATATTAATTCTATATTTTTATTTTCAGTTTCTTCTGTTTCTTGAATAGTTTTTGGTTCCTTCAAGTTTCTTTCTCTGTTTATTTGTTTTGATTACATTCCTTCACATTGGGTTTTCCCTTGAGTGTCTGGAAAATCTCTAGACATCCATTTGTGCTAAAGAGTGATGTACTAAAACCTTCTTGGAGGCTCAATGTGTGCGTGGACAGGACCTGCCAACTGAAGGGCTTCATTGTCGGGTTATGGGACAGCTTGACGGTCTTTTCACTAGATCTCCAAATGAGGAATCTGGAGTCTTTCCTCTGGAGACATTTATTTTTATCTAGAGCAGGGGTAGGCAAACTTTTCCTGTAAAACCCAGAGAGTAACCATGTTAGGCTTTGCAGGCCAGATGGCTTCTGTTGCAACTACTCAGCTCTTCTGCTTTAGCACAAAAGCAGCTGTAGACAATTCTTCTTTTTTTTTTTTTACTTTTTAATTTTTATTATGCACAACATAATACATTGCATGGTATGCAATACACTGCATAACTTTCTAGCAAGGGTAGATAAGGCTGAGTTTTTTTTCATCAATCAGGAAAATCCATCTTTAATCAATGTTCTCCAAATCCTCTGACACGCGGTGATGACTAACTCTTGCACCTGTCTCTTTCCATCAAAGCCCACTGATATGAATAATAGGCAACCCTCTTTCTCTTGCCCCTCTTAGTGAACTTGCGGATGCGTGCAGTGGCCACTCTGGGGATGAGTAAGCACACTCCCAGGATGGATGAGTAAGCACCCTCCCAGGATGGCATCTAGGGGAGAACCACGAACCACAATCGTGTCAGGTTACCAAGCAGCAATTCTTAAATGAAAGCATGTGGTTGTTCCAATAAAACTTTATTTCCAAAAACAGGGAGTAGAGTGAATTTGGCCCAGACGTTGTTGTTTGCCAGTCTCTTGCCTACGGGCATACACATTTGGCTCCTGCAGGGCTGTGAGCAAGACAGGGGAGAGTCCCACAGTTCGGTGTGTAGACCTTTGATTAATTCTCTTGTTTTCGGCTGGCCCTTTATGATGTGTTGTGCCTGAGTTCTGAGCTGATGTGGCTCGATTTCTCTGGAGAATAAACTGCCTATCCCCTGTGGTGGTAGTAATTGGGGAGAGACGGTCCCTAGTGGGGCAGGAAGGCTCCAGAGACAAACTTTACCCATCCTGGTGGGGTTAGCCCCAAACCGCGTTCCTGCCTTCCATTGTCCCTGGTGCCTTTAAGAGCCAAGACCAGATTTTGTTGGGTAAACTGGCTCACTCATTATAATACTCACACCCCTAAGATGTAGGTTTTGATGGTCTTCACTCTGTTCCCATCCATTTTTTAAAATTAAATTTTGAAGTATTTCAGGCATACTTCAAAGGTATAAAAATAAAAAAGATAAAAAAAAAAGTATAAAAATCTAAGACTATCACCCTTGAACTCAACACCCACTTAAAAAAAATAAAACATTACAAATAGAGATGGAGGCCTGTGGTTATACTCCCCAATTCCTTAGACTTTATATCTTTGACACATTTGTTGAAACCATTAATTTATTAATTTGTTGACCTCGTGAGTTCATACCATTTTTATTCCTTTTCTGATATCTTGATTTTGGGGAGGGAGAGAAGATAAACATATGTTCACAATACCGTGTTGAGTGAATTTTTATAATTTACATAATCATTTCCTCTATGTTAGACACAAACTTTTAATTCTTTAGTATACATAGTACTATAGAACACTATTGTTCACATTGGATTTTCCATCTTTTGGGTTATTTATTTAGAATTAACATTCATAAGTAGAATCATGTGGGGCCAAAAGGTATGGAAATTTTTATGGCTATTGATCCACTTAGAGAAAAAACAAAGCTTTACCCTAAGCATTGCCAGCTTGCGTGTCATATTCCCTCTGCAACGGCAAATTCAGAGCCACAGTTCTTACTATTGAATTGCAAAGGGCAAGCATGACCCATTCGCTTACTGCTGAAAATGTGAAGAAATTAGCCAGTCGTTCCATCTCACTGCTACTCACAGTGTGGTCCACAAACCAGCAGCAGAGCTATCACCTGGGAGCTTGTTAGAAATGCAGAATCTCAGGCCCCACCCTGGACTTACTGAGTCAGAAGCTGACTCCAGCTATTCTTGAGCTTAGTAGCATCTCTGTGCTTCCCAGAGTTCAACTCTGCAGCCCCTCCTTATACTCTGTGAGCCAATATATGCTCCTTTTAGCTGAATCGAGTTCCAGTTGGGGTTCCATTGCTCAGAACCAAACTAATACAGCAGAAACAGCGGTGAAGGTGATGGGAATGTGAAGTCAGGTTCATTGAGGTAGCCCTCTGGAGCACTGGCCAGAGAGGTTTCCTCTTTCTAGAGCATGCACTTCCTTGCAGTGCACACACAAGATGAACAGGCTGCTAGGGACACACGAAGATGATAAAAAGGCCAGGCAGGCGATGGGGGAGGTAGCGATGGTTGATACAAAGTACCATTTGAGTCCAAAGTCAATATCGATAACGACAGAAAGGCGAAGTAGGATAGGAAAAACACAAAAGAGAGACATGGAAAGAGCTTTATCGAGCATCTGGCACCCAACTGTCTGTGGGGCATTGCAACTTGAGTGCTAGTGTATGTCAAGCGTTCTACAAAACTCTTTCCACAAAAGCAGAATTGGGAGGTGTTGCAGACTGAATTGTGTTCCCCCAAATTTCACATGTCGAAGCCCTAACCCTCAATGTAACTGTTTTCGGAGACAGGGTCGTTAAGGAGGTAATTAAGGTTAATTGAGGTTACAGGTGGGGACCTAATCTGATAGGACTGCCCCTATAAGAAGAGGAAAAGCCCAGAGCTCTCTCTCCTCCGTGTGAGCACAGAGGAAAGGCCATGTGAGGACACAGGGGGAGGGCGGCCAGCTGCAAGCCAGGAAGAAGGTTGTCACCAGAAACCAGCCCTGCTGGCACCTGGATCATGAACTTGCAGCCTCCAGAACTGTGAGAAAGTAAACGTCTGTTGTTTAAGTCACCTAGTCTTTGGTATTTTGATATGGCGGCCCAGGCAGAATAATACAGGAGATGGAAAGAATAAACACAGAAAATCCAGAGGAAGTCCAGGAGGAACAATATTTCTCTTTAAGCATTTTTAACATCCCTGCCCCCTTACCTCTGCCTCCTTTTTATTAGTATACGGTTTTGTTATTTTTAATGATAAACTTACACATCATTAGAAGATGCTAACGTACAGACTGTTAGCAAGCATGCTACCCACCATCATCAGGAACTTTGAAATAGTTCTTGGGTGGAGGTGTGGAGCTGGCTGATTTGTCCACATACTGCTGCCCATGTACTTATAGTAAGTGGCAAAAATTTGCCACATGGAAGTCAGGGGTACATTATTCAGCATCTACAGGTGTCATGAAATAGCGAATAGCTTTCTAGATCACAGGAAAATGCTGGCACTGAGCTAACACCAAAGTCATGGCTTCTTACTACATTAACCAGTCATGGGTTATTATATATATATATATGCATATTACATAAGGGGTTATTATACATACATTATGTATATAATGGGGGCTATTAATACAGAAACTTTCCAACTTAGATTGCTAATTGTGTTCTATCTTTGATAAACCTGGAGAGGAAGAAAATAATAAAAGAGAATTTACAAAACTTAGTCCAACAACTTGAAAAATACTGAGAAAAAGTTTTAGATTTTATCCTCTCTCCCTTAACAACAACAACAATAATAAAGACTCATAATTTTGCTACAGATTATATAGAACATGACAAAAGAAGTGTGACAGGTAAGTTAGAGAAAGAGGAGATGCTGTCATTATGGGTTGAGGGGTGACTAGGAAGAAAGCTGAGAGAAAACAGAAAACAGAAATATTTGGTCTGTGACCCAGGTCCCTGATCCAGGGCTCCTGAAACCCTTGGAATTTCCTTGGTGATAGGAGTGTCTTTTGTTCAAATGAGGTGACCCTTGGTGGCCTCCTGAATGGGGGCTGGTCACCAGAAAGACCAAGCCATGATTGGAAGCTTGGGATTTTAAGCAGCACCCTCTTCATTCTCTTGAGAAAGAGAAAGGCTGGAAATAGAGCTAATGATTGATCATGCTTATGACTGGAAGCTTCCACAAAATCCAAATAGTCTGGGTTTGGAGAGCTTCCAGGTTGGTGAACACATCCATGTACTGGGAGGCTTACATAGTACACACCCCAACTCCACGGGAACAGAAGCTCCTGCACTGGGGACCCTCCCAGACCTCCTCCTACATATCTCTTCGTCTGGCTGTTCATCTGTATCCTTTATCATATCCTTTAATACATTGGCAAACATAAGTGTTTCTCCAAGTTCTGTGAGCTACTCTAGCAAATTAATCGAACCCAAGGAGGGGGTTGTGGGAACCTCCGATTTGTAGATAACCTGGACAGAGGTTGTGGGTAACCTGGGGACCTTGGGATTGGCTTCTGAAGTAGTGTGGGAGCAGTGCTGTGGGACTGAGCCCTTCATCTGTGGGATCTGATACCATCACCAGGTAGCCAGTGTCAGAACTGAGTTAAAGTGTAGGATATCCAGCTGGCGGCAGAGAGTTGCCCACATACTGGTGTCAGAATGTTGTGAGTGTGAGCGCAGTGAGGGAGTAAAGGCAAAGCCCTGGCAAAGGAAGACTGGGGTTTCCCCTACTCAGAATCCCAAGAGTGAAGTACATATATGGAATTTGATCTACAGAGCAGGTGAGGGGGGAAGATGAGGGGAAATACTCTTAGGCTCCAGGGAAAAAGGACAGTGAGGGTTGGCCTGCAGTGATTAGTCAAGGGAAAACAAGGCACGGGATGTAAAGCGTTATGGCATAGTGATCATCGTCCCTACTTTAAAAATTCAATAAAAATGTGCTAAAACACTCATTAGGAAATCAGGGCCTCTAAGTGGGAAGAAAGCTGTAACGTGGAAAGAAATGAACAGGAGAGTCTATTTGCACCCACTTTGGTACGTGCAGTCTCTAAGCGATGACGCAGAGAAGGAAGCCAGACAGGAAGAGGAGCTGAGTCAAAAAGGAAGTGAGAAGCAGAGCAGCATGGCAGAGAGGGAAGAAGAAAGTTTAGTTTCCATTGACTAATTAATTAATCTAATTTGTTTTTCACCTTGGAAGAGGTGGGGAAGGAGAGAGAATATTAAAAAAAAGAACTCCTTAATTGCAGGTCACCCAGAGAAAATATAATCAGTAGAGAAATTTGGGCAGAGTGAAGGGCTATGAAAGTGAATTTGGCCCCTCTGCAAGAAGAGCATATGCCAGGCTGGGTGTCACAGCCCTTCTAGATTTTGGTCTGGATACAATCACCCTGACTGTGTTACCTCTCACCTTTTCTTTTCTGTCACCTAATGTGGGTTGGGAAAAGGAGTAGCAAGGAGGACCCCAAGGTGTCTAGAATCACATAAAAGCAAAATTGTAATGACCTCTTTGGCTCCTTTTTTCCCCCTTCTCTGAAACTATCATTAGACATTAAGTTCATGGATTTCTATCACCCCAGCGGGGTTTTAATAGACACTTAAGGTATTCAGTCCCTTGTTATCCTAACTCATTTTATTAATTACATTTCATAATCATGTAGGGTTAGGAGGCAGAGGAGGAACCAGCATCCAATTTCAGGGAACAGTGGTGATCTCGAGATGGTCAAGATGAGGATAAAAAATCAATTCGGCAGTCAGCTGTGATGCACGAATGGTTCCCAGGACAGTGTCAGGGTGAGCCAAGTATAGGAGCAAACATACTATGATGCAACTCTATCTCTCTATATGAGGCAGTGTGTGGTGGGATTCCTACAGTGACCGGCTCAGCGCCACTGTCGATAGGGAGAAGTCTCTGGGGACAGCCAGCAAAACACAGAGACTTTCCAGACCATTTGGAACTAGAATATAGATTTCAGTATTCTAAAAGTTGGTTTGTCAAGTGTTATAAGACTTGGGTGAATAACAAAGGAACTCCTTGAGGACTCTCTCAAAGAAGAGCAAGACCTCTTTTATTTGGCAACTTCCACTATTAGAGAACATCTGTGAGATAAGTGACCAAAAGGGTCTCTGAGCAGAGTCTACGACGAAATAAACTCTTTACCTCAAGGCTTGTCATCTTTCCTTGTGACTTGTTTTAGCTAATAAAATGAAGCAGAAGTGCCTGAGTGCCAGTTTCAAGCCTCAAGAGGCTTGACACATTTCTCTGTCTCTTGAAATCCTGCTCTCTTTATGTGAACAAGGTCGAAGTAGTCTGCTGAAGGTGAGAAACCATATGAGGGCAGCTAGCTGTCCCAGTGGAGGTCATCCTAACCCAGCTGAAGCCAAACATATGAGAGAGACCAGCCAAGATTAATAAGCTGCTTACTCAACCCTCAGCTCCACACAGACACCAGGGGAAGCCCAAGAGAGCCAGCTGGCACACAGACACGTGAGCAGCAGTAAATACCTGTTGTCTGAAGCCACTACGTTTTGAGGTGGTTTGTTACTCAGCAATAGCTAACTGATATACCTAGTATGCTACGGATTGGAAATAGTGGTTGGTGAGGGAGGAGGAAAGGCTACTAGAGACAAGGATGTTGACAGGAACAAGAAAACAAAACAATAACTAAAAAGCAGAGACTTGAATAACGTAACGGTCTAGGGTAGTTTTGGGAAAGGGAAGCAGTTTGTGGCACTTTATAAGACCCTGATCACTGACAGAATTTTAAAGTACAGTATAAGAACACTGACCCCGAGTCATCAAGAGAAATGAACTGAAATGTGTGTCCTTTTTTAAGAAGGTAAGCTCATGAGCTAGATTTAAGACAGATTCTCATTTAAAATAGTTAAAGTAAAAAGCTTACGGTGGTATTATTTATCTGGAGAATTCATGTGAATGAGCAGGGACCATTCTTCCTGAAGCAAAAATTGGGTAACATCTCAGATGAGCTTTTTACTATTTCCAGGTGTAAAAGGAAATGTAGTTTGGTTGCCACGATGTTGGCATTTTGGGAACATTTAACCACTCATGGGGACGATAGAATAGAATAGTTGTAACTGGGATGATCTGTGAAAATCTATACAGAAGAGCCAGCCTCCTCATGTACGGCCCCTCCCTCCTCAAAGGCACCAGATTATTAGTGTCATAGGAGGCAGCCAAGGGGGACACACATCTTGTGGACAGCAGGACCAGCCTTAGGCAGCAGGCAGGGCTCTCTGTTCATGAGATTGAGAAGACGGGGGGTGGGGGGGGTGGTGGGGGGAAGAACTGCATTAGCACAAAGCTGCCGCCTGCAAGGCCAGCCTCCTCCTTGGCCTGTGCCTTGGTCCTCAGCACACCCTACACCCTGTTCATTCCATCTCATGCATTTGAATTCTGCTCCTTTCCAAAGCACCATTAAGCACCTCACTAGAAGATAATAATTGTTCACATTCACGGCATGTATAGTAA
>NW_011888958.1:2977562-2993125 GCF_000151845.1 Pteropus vampyrus
CTTTCCCCCTCAGCACACCTTCCCAGTGTGGGCCTCCCTCATGCTGACTGGTTCAGGCTCTTTCCTCACACCTCAAGGATAAGATAAAGCTGGGTGAACCTTCTAATGAGAGCTCTCAGGTCCATCTGAGTGACGGACAGCGGCTTCACCAAATCCTCAGAGACCCGGGCAGTCCACTTGCACATTATTCAAAATGCAGTTTCTTCAGATCTACCTGAAACCACTGAATCTGAATCCCCAGAGCTAGAGTTTGGGGATCTCTATTCCTCAGTTCCCTCCCCTACCTGGACCATCATGCTTAAAACCACCGGACCTGAGCAACTAGCCCCAAGGAATGATGGTCCCACATATACTCTCCTGGGATTGCAAACACTGAAGCGCCCTTTGAAGGCTCACAGCATAGCAGGATGGCCATTCCTGTCCCTTTTTCACAGAGAAGCTTCTAGTTCTTCGCAGGCTATGACACCAATGGAGTCAAGGTCATCCCAGCTATGTCACACAAAGGCACTCTTCTGGGACAAAAGCATCCACAGCAAGATTTAAAAAGGAATGTTATAGACTGGTACTGTGGAAGCCCCACGTTATGGCAGTGGGGTGAGGTGGCTCCACAGCCTACAGAGTTAGCTGAAACTGTGACTCCAGAGCAATTGGTGTCTAGGTGTACGCTGAGCCCCAGCCACGGTCACCTTCTGAAGCAGGTACATCAGGAGTACCGGTGAATCTCAGTGGGGTTGATTCTCTGCTCTTCTCCATAGGGGACATTTGGCAATGAATGCAGACATTTTTGGTAGACACAACTGTGAGGTGGAGTTTTGGCATCTAACAGATAAAGGTCGGGGATGCTGCCAAATCCTATAATGCACAGAACAGCCTCCTGCAACAAAGAAGTATTCCATCTAGAATATCAGTAGTTACATAATTGAGAAATCCTGGAATAGCTACGAAATGCCATCTAAGACAAGAGCCCAGATCCAGAGACGTCCTTGGTCACCTGAAGGCAGAGCATTAATTCAGGTTTTGGGTGTGGGAGTAAGGTTTTCTTAGCTTCCACTTGTTATTTATCTAGAAGGAAGTTTCCAACAGAGAAAGGCTTACAGTCTAAACACACAGCCAGCCCCCTGTGGGAGCTGGGCTTACAGACCCACTTTACTCTGATAGCCAATAAATACTAAGACCCAATTGAAGCCCCTGATCCTTCAGATATTGGTCATCGCGTCAGCAGCAGCACATGGATAAGTAAAGGTTCAGTTTGGGGCTGCCTGATCAGATTTAATTCCATGTAGATTCCCCAGGTGGTCTCCCCTCCTCGCTGAGAGTTCAAAAACAGACCATTTAGTTGACAAAATTGAGTCTCCCATGAGTTAACGGAGTGGAACCAGCTACGGGTGCAGATTGTAGCACAAACGCTCCTGCAGAAGCCAGACTGGAGGTGCCAAATATTTTCTTTACAGTTGATTCAATGCAGTTCGGTGGTTGACGGTGTGTGGAGGCGGAACGCCTCCTGATGGTCCAGTCCCCTCCTGTTTGTGCGGCTAACAGCGCAAAGGGCACACAATTTCTTTCTCCCTATAAAGTGAATCTGGATGTTTTATAGCTGAAAAGGCAGCAATTTCATTTAAATTAATCGAGAGGCTGAAGGCAAAAGTGCATCATGTACCTTTTAAGGACATTTGACCTTGAATGACAGGGTACCATGGCCACCTCCTGAAAAGCTTCAGCAACAGAACGTTTCTTGACATCAGTCAGGGGAGGTCTGCTACTTAGCTGTACTCACACGGGCTCTGTGGTTTTTTTCATCTATCAGTTTTAGGAATGCCTACGGTCTGCCTCTTCGCGTGGTATACACTTGTTAGCCATACCCCGTAACACTTCTCCTTTGTTAAATTAGAAGAAAGTAGTAATTTTACTAAGCGGAAACATACCTTTCAGCCACTTTCGACATTTTTAAACAATGTCTGTCAATCTGTGCATTCAAAAATGTTATCTGGAGAAAGACAGAACAGAGGTGTTAAGACCAAACTAGAAGTTTTTATTTTCCTTTCACCCCAGGAATCCAAATCTAAAGATCTAAACTCTTCCTCTGCACAGGCTTCAACCCTCCAGCTTTGCACACCAGCAACCACTTTGCCCTTTTGAAAATTCCTGCCACCGTTAAGATTCATTCACACTCTACAAGTTAGCCTATGTCACATATCCTCCTGTACTGTGTTACTGCTTAAGTCTTGATTTCCAAAAGAGATGGCAAACTTAAAGGCAGTATATATTCTTTAAAGCTTAACAATAGCATGGGCAGGTAATACATACACCATAAATGTCTGGTTTGACTTATCTCCTGTGATCATCCCCTGAACATCTGTCACATTCACATCACACTCATGTGCTTGACGTACTTGACTAAAATCATCAAACAACTATTTTGCATACTTCTGTTTCCTCTTCACCACCCAATAATAAATAAGCTTGTCAAGAGCAGGCACCTACCAATTTACTTCTTTGGGTTCCTCCCACCCCCAGAAGCCAATAAAGTGTAATGTAAGGAGTAGACCTGAAGTTACTTCATTACCAGTGAGCCCCAGAAAAAAGTGATGTAATTAGCCATTGTCTGCTGACCTGGGTTGACCAATTAACTCCTCATCATAAAGATAACATTGAACCAAATAATGCTGAGATGGTATTGGGAGTGGGGCTTGCTTTATTTGTAAACTTTACTCTTGTATCATAGCAATAAAGTCAGTGGCGTGAGCGGGCTGACTCTGGAAGGGTATTACAATTTTAAGAAACCTCCCGCCCCAGCTTCTGTGGGAGACCTGCCTACAGCAGTCGCCCCACAGCACGGGGATAACTCATTAACATCCTTCTCTCATCACTGCTGGAGGAATTCAGTAGAGAATTTTCCCTCTCAAGCTTCCGTGGGTTCAAGTCACCCACAGCTGGGTTCCACTATAGTTTCCAGGAACTCAAAGCTCCCTCAGCCTTCAGAGGTGAACATTCAAAGGGTTTTCAAACTGGCCATGGCTCCTCCTGGGAGCGCAGGAGTCCATTCATTCACCTGCTTCCGGACGTCCTCTTTTGTGGTTTTCCTGACTGGCTGACTGGGCATGTGCACAGGGCTTTGTGACTGGGACTCTTCTGTCACGCCGTACACTGACTAGAGAAGAAGCAAGAAGATAGAATTATGCACCCTCAGAGTCGAAGGCGCCTTAGGGGCCAGCTATTTCGACCACTTATCCGATACTTCCAACCCTCTCAGTGACATCCCAGCAATAAATGATTGGCCTCTGCTTGACTTTCTCCAATGACGGCAACTCCGTCTCTTGAGGCAGCCTCTCCCATCTGTGGGGTACCACTGTTAGAAAATCCTTACTGAGCTGAACTGGTCTTCTTGTATATCAGTGATTCTCCAAACGTGGTCCATCTGCAGGGAATCATCTGGGAGTACTTGGTAATGACGCACATTGCCGAGCCCTACCCGGGCCGTCTGGTGCCCCCTCCTGGCACTCCTGAACCAACCTGGGTGGGGCTTGGGAATCTGCACTTGGATCCAAATGCCCATGTGATTCTGAACCACAAAAAAGGTTCAAGAACAATTGCTGAAGATTATGCACAAAGATTCCCTCTAGACTTTCTCTTGGCCAGCAGATGACATGCCCATCAGGTACAAAGTTGAGATGGCAGGGTTTCAGAGTTTTTGCTTTTAAGCTAAACAGTTTTCTGGCCTCAGTTTCTCCACATGCTCACAGCTATGGCTACCTTTTAAGCTGTTCCTTGTGTTAGAGACAATCTTTGGTTTGGGAAAGAAACAAAACCTCAAAGGGTATACGATGCACAGCTGAAATCTATAAATCAAGAAGGGCTCAGATAGGGTGGATGTGGGCTCCACGAAATTTTGGAATAAAATTCTAACATAATTAGGTGGCCCTTAAATGAGGACATTTTAAGATTAACATTATAAAATATAATACAATGGGCGTCATTATCTCAATGAAGAATAAAATATGTAAGTAGATTCAAGAAGTAGATGTATATGTCATGTCATATGTATGAGAAAATGAGAGGACTGGTCATCTGGGGACACATCTCCAACCTTTAGAAATGAACATTATGGAGGACAGTCGTGTTCTCCCACAATATGGTCCCTGGTGCTGTTGCGAGATTGGGGTGTACCGACCGTGGCAGACTGAGTGTGGCGCCCTTGGATATGCCGCGTCCACTGCCCCTTCAGCATAGTGAAACACAAGTGATCACTGGCTCATTCACAGTTGAGCAAGATGGCGATTTGAGTTTGGAGGACCCAGCTATATTAAAAGACTTTCAAAGCACCAAGCTCACCTTCCCCTGTGGGATTTCCATACTTCTTGTTCCTCTAGTTTCCTTTCCTCTCTGCCTCCTTTCCAGAGCCAACTGCCACTGACCCTTCAGACCTCAGCACCTAGAGCCTATTTTGGAAGCCCGTGGAAAGCCCCAGCCTAGCGCCCCCTCCAGGCACTCCTGAACCATCCTGTACTTTGTTAATACAGCCCTCCTGGCACTGTTTGTTGCCCGCAGGCTTTTTCATCGCCACGAGGCTGTGAGGACGGCATTTCAGCAGCAAGAAGAGCGCCAGGCACATATCAGCCACTCCACAAATATTTGCAGAATAAATGAATGAAATGGTTTCAAAGTATGAAATGGGGTAGAATTAACAAATAGCAAATTATTGTTTGAACAGTACTAGAAATGAAAGGGCCCTTCGGATCAAGAATTTTTAACTCAGCTAAACTAGCGAACCTTTTTAACCTTTTGCGGGTTCTTCAAACGTCGACATTTTCTGATATCCATTTCCGTGGTGTTCACACAGCCTGGCTGAGGAAAAAAAAAAAAAATCATCACATAAATTACTAAGTGAAAATCATCCTTCCAATTTAGCCCCAGTGGGTTACCTGTCATTATCTTTCTCATTACAGATAATGTACGATTATCTCTATTTTGCCATTTATAATTTTTTTACAGAGATGTTTCATCTTCAATATGTGTTCCTGTTTATATAAATTTCCTGAAATATAAAAACTTACCTCATACTGTCTAAGGACGACACGTAGACGGTATTGTGTACAGTGGATAAGAGTAAACTTATTATTCGAAGTTGCAAGGTGGCATCAGTCACAGCCTTTGTTATTTTACGTACCTAACCATCTAAAAATACTCCAAAATCCGGACGGGGAATTACTTCTTTGTTTTTTCTTTTAATCGGTTTTTTAGGAAGGCCGAAATAGTTTATTCATTTTAGCTCCATTTCATGAAGGAAATGCGAGATTTGTTTTAATAACATGAAATTATAAGTAGAGTCAAACCTCACTATTCTCAGACTTCATATTTGTGAATTTGCCTAATTGCTAAAACTTATTTATAACCCCAAATCAATACTGTGATGCATTCGTGGTCATTCATGGACATGTGCAGAGCAGCAAAAATTGGGAATTGCCTGATGTGCATGTTCCCAGCTGAGGTCAGATAGGGCGACACTCTGCCCTCTTGTTTCAACTTTCATGCTGGAAACAAGTGTCCTTTTCCAGGTTTATCTAGTGCCACATTTTACACATTTCTTTTTTTATTATTGTTGTTGTTGGTGGTGGTGATTATGTTCTTTAAAATGGCCCCCAAACATAGTGCTGAACTGCTGCCTGGTGTTTCTAAATGCCAGAAGGCTGTGATGTTCCTTACAGAGAAAACACTGGCATTAGGTAAGCTTTATTCCAGGATGAGCTATAGCGTCATTGGCCATGAGTTCAGTGGTAATGAATCAGTAATATACATTAAGGTGTCTTTAAACAGAGATGCCCATTAAACAAGTTTATGTATTAATCAGTTGATGAAATGGTTCCAATGCAGTGGTTCAGCAGTGGTTTAACATTCCCTGATTTAGTGTTTGCGGTGACTTTATGGAATGTAACTACTGTGAATAACAAGGATTGGCTGCATTTGAAAAAGAGTATTCTAAGATTTATTGCTGAGTGACAGTAGAAGTGGAAATTGCTTGTTTTGGGACTATAAACTTCTGGGGCCCGAAGGTCACCAGGTGGAATTCCCACAGCGCTCCCATTTCCAATTCCATATTTTCACGGATGGATAATTTATAAAAGGTAGAATTGACATACATTACAGAAAATCTACTGAGATTATATGAATGAATGGCAAAATTACATCACAAAGCTTAGCGGTTTTCTTAAGAATGAGACATCTGGTGGCTAAAGATAGTCATTTCTTTCGAGAGGAGGAAGTGGGGAAAAAGAAATCATCGTAGAGAACCAAGCAGAGCTTTCTCACCACTGGCCGGTGGACATCCCAAAAAGCCCGTTCTTGACTATCCAAAATTTTTCTTTCCGTCTTGTCCTTTTTCCGATCAATCCTGAAAGCATAAAAGAAGGAAAGCAAAGGCTTTTGTATTGTTTTTCCTCTGGCCCTTGCCCCAGCTTTCTGCTCCTGTTTCTTGAGCTACAGCACACAGGGCAACTGACACTTGTGTAGTCCCTGCTCTGTGCAGAGCTGTAAAATATGAGTGGATAATGCCCTCAAGGAAATCTCAAGAAGTCCACATGTGGTGAGAGACCTTCTTTTAGGTTAGATTGCAAATTACTGTAGACGTGTCATGAACATGGCAGGCCTAAGGAGAGCACAAGAATGCAACTGTGTATTTGCATGATTAAGATATGGATTATTAAGAATCGAATCATCCATGATACGTCCCCATCAAAGTGGATACCGTGTACTCGAATCCTAGGAAGGAATATAACCACAGGCTTTTAGTGTTTCATCCTCAAATCTGAAAGTTTTCTTTGGATTCAGAGTCAGTAGAAATGCCTTCAAATGCTGCAATTACATGTTTTAAGAGTCACTTAAGCCATCTGGCTTTCTAAAAGCAGAGTAATAGTCCTGGCGTGTGACAAGATTCAGGAGGCAAGTATCACTGGCCTCAGCTGGGGGAGGCACAAATTGGAAGAGGGAAATTACAGATGACAAAGACAGATTCTTTATGGTCTGATCAGGAGCAAAGATTAGAGCCTTTAAAATTAAAAAGTCTGTATTACTTCACATTATCTCTTTAAGTAAAAAGTAACTCAGATTAATTGCCATGTAACTTCTGGTTCTTGGCTCTCTTGGGAGCCCTTTAGTTTACTGGACTGAAATAAACCCATAATCGCCCTGTGATTTTTGTGATAATTACTGCGTACTTAAATGGCCCACAATTATAATGTAATCATGGAGTTAATCAAAAAAGTTAATCAAGAAATACCATATATGTTCAAAGTGACAATCTCCCCTCCTTTTATAACATGCGATGCTGTGTGATTCTAAAAGTACAAATTATCACTCCTTTTTGCTTCCAGTCGCATGAGTACACGGGCTCAATTCTGCCTCCTTCTTGCCTGCTCACTCACCCTCCTGCTTTCTCCTTCCTCAGGGGCCAGGCCTCCTCCTGCTACAGCTCAGCACCCAGTGCCCTGGGCCCACCTCCCTCAGCAAGGGGAGCAAGGGGAGCAAGGGGGTGGACAGCAGGTAGCTGCAATCACGGGTAGGGGAAAAGCGGAGACTGCCCAGGAAGAATGAGAACCATGGCATCGTGCAGGTCTCTGGAGCCAATGACCTCGAGTCATTTTAAACTATGACCGCACTTGTGATCAGTGCTCACCCACACAGCCTGAAACCCAGCCCTAGGCCATGGGCTGCAACACTGCTCAGGTAATGCAAAGGGGGTCCTCTGAAAACCCACGGGGGTTCTGCTCAGGTCCAAGTGGTACCCAGAGAAAAGACTGACCTTCTCCCGGCTCAGCATCCCTTTCCTTCCCCACATCTGTCCCACTCCTGTTAACACTCCTGGCTAAACCAGAGACCACTTCTGGAAAGGACAAGAGGGAACCCAACCTGAGCAAGTCCATTTCCCAGAATCAAAAGGATCTGGTCGACAGCCATGTTTGTGGGCTGGGGTACACATACTGCCCACTTCTTATGTTTCCTTGGAGGAGGAAATTTCCACTATACTCCCTAAGAGGGAAAAATATGGGGAAAACACTCCAACTTTTCTCCTTCTGTCATCTCTTGTCCTCCAGGGGAGAAGAGCATTTTAATTTATATGAGGATTTGAAAGAAGATATTGAGAAAGCTCAGGTTGATCCTTTCTGAACACCTGTTCTCTGCATGTAGTAAGCTTACAGGGGTCAAATCTGCACAAGGTGGTGGTGGCGGGGGGATGGTGCGAGGCTGCAGAAATCTAGCTCTGCCCGCAATGGATAACTTTAATTCCAGGGTTAACATCTGTAGTCACGGATCCAAAGTCATGTGCTATAATCTAGCTTTTATCAGTAACAATCTGACATTTTGGACTCCAAATGTCTGAATCTATGCTTTATTTCAGATTGGTTCTGAAACTCTCCAGGGTGAGGGTGGGGTAGGGGTGACTTGTTGGCCTCCCTCAAACGCCACCATGTTTTCCTATGAAGACAAAACCTCCAAAGCTACATGGTCTGATGTTTATCAGCCTCTGAGCACAGAAGAATAATTGGACATCTCTTTGGAAAATAGGTATGTCTTCTCATAACCAGAGTTGTACATTTTGGAAGAATCCCATTGCCTGCTAGAACACACACTTTTGAAATTATTTTAGAGTGCCATTGGTTACAAAGATGAAACATCCATGTTGATCTTGCTTTCTACTCAGTTGCTCCCATGAGAGATGACAGTGACTAACCACAGCCGGCCGTCTGCAGAAGGCAACCCCGCTTTGGCAATCCCACAATCACACTACTTCCAAATTCCAGAGACTTTTTCTCTTTGCAAGTGTCTCTATTAAGTTCACCTACTTTACTTGTGCTTCTGCTTGCATAAAGATGAATTCCCACTTCCTTGCAAAGGCCCTCTGAAGTCTTGCTAAGTTTTCCTAATGAGATATAAAAATGAATGAGAAGGGATTCATCATTATAAGTTTGCACATCAACACTTATGCTTATTATAAGGCAGTCATCTATTTTGGTTACTTCCAACAAAATAGCTGGGCTCTACTTTAAATCCACTGGACATGAACCCAATTTGACTTTGTACCAGACTCTGCTGTACAGAGCAGAACTATTAATATTCATTTACACACCCATTAAGTCTGAAGTCCCTTTGGTTCAACCAATTCCTCTCTTCTGTGTGTTTTAGAAGAACACAACTCTCACTTGTCATAAAGGCTATTGAAGATAGGGAGAACCCTTTGTGGCTATGCATGCAGGATTTGGGGAAGGGACAAAGGGGTCTTCGCAACCTACTGGACCCCTTCAAGAGCAAAGCTAAGAATGGCTTTCTGAAGGCTCGGCTTCCATCAGGAGTCTCAGAAGGGGGCAGGAAAGGAGAAACCAGAGGATCTGGCATTCATGTCTTTGAAAGTCCAGATTCAATAGTGCAAAAAGAGGGAGTGTCTATGTTTGTGAAAGGAAAACCCAAAAATAGAAAGAAAGAAAATGCATTCAGAAGAAGAGGGGAGAAGCCTTTTCTCTAACTCTGTAAACTTACCTAGTGGCACAACAGGACAGTGAGGAGGGGTGTTTGACAGGTCCCCTAATGATCTGCCTAATTCTGATGGAATGTAAGGCTGGAGCCCACAGTATGCTATGTATTTTCATAGAGCTCATGCCAACACTAATTGATTACCCTCATCAGTGGATTATTAATATAAAAGGAACTTCAGTTGAAGATCAACACATTAAACTTAGTTATTGCCAAGGCTTGGTGTATAAGTACCTCCAAAAAATTGTTCTTTTATTCTTCCACTCTTTATAAGAAGCAAAGCTGGTAATGCCTAAATGCCAGTCAACTGGGGAGTAGTTATATAAATTATGACAGTCATGCCATGGAATACTAGGCAGCCATTAAAGATAATAATGTAGATTATTATTGGTGACATGGAAATATTCCCAACATACTTACAGTATAAGATGGGAGGTGGGGAAGCAGTTTACACAATAATGTTTACAGTATGATTCAAGTATTTTTTTTTTTTTGTAAAGAAAAAATGTATGTACAGAAAAAAGCTTAGTGGAGAAGGACTGCGGGTTATTGTCTCTCCTTTCTTTGCTGTTTGGATTTGTTTTTACAGAGAATATATAATCAGAAAAAATTAATAAAATCACTGTATTTGAAAACAAAATACCTTTTTCAGTTTCTGACCACTTTTAGGCAAAACTTCGACCTCAAAGATCATTTTAGTGCCATATTCTTTACAAATACCAAAGCAGGACATACTATGGCAATAGAAGAGAAACCTGAATAAAACAGGAGTTGATGCTGTCTTGTTTCTACTTAGAACCTTCTCTAAAACGTGGAAAATACAGGGAAGAGAGATGGAGGATGGAGGGGCTACGTACTTCTGCCGTCTGGGTCTTTCCTACAGGTTGTGTTAGGGAAAGGATGTAGTCAGGTCGAAGTTAAAGCACTTTGCACCAGATGCACAAAGGGTGAGATAGCGGTCTTCTGAGAGGGGTGGCTGCAGGTGCGTAAGGGCAGACGGGTGGCAGGGACTGGGTACCCGGGATGCTCAGCTCTACAGAACAGCCATGCCAGGGTTTGCTTGGGACGATCATGGTTCAGCATATTTGTTTAATGGCTCCCACTGAGAAGCAAACTTTAGCCAGGCTCCTGCATTGAATCCTCCTCCCCTGTCTTCCTCCATGCACAGGTCCTGTGATGCCCATGGGATCAAAGGGGGTGGGGGGCCGTGCACTGGTCCTGCTCTCCGATGGCATGCACATTCCCCTTGGACGATAGAGAAGGGAATGATAGCTCAGCAGGTTGGTTGGCCTGGGCGCAGGTGCCCAAAAGTGACGAGGTCTGGCAGAGTGGGACCTCATGCTTATTTTGAAAGACTAAGATAGCGAAATCAGGAGGGGCATTTGGAAGGCGGGTGGATTTGAAGGAGCTGTTAATCCTGGATTATCCAGAGAAGGATATTTCACTCTCCTTAATGTTGACCCTCCTCCTAGCTGCTGACCCTCAATCATTTCATGGCTCAGCAGCATTTTCTAAAATTAAAAATGTTAAAAAAATTATCTCTGAGTCCTCAAGTTCTCTGAGCTTTGGCTCTGTTAAATGGGAATGGATATGAGTGTGGTGGTGGGGCCTCCAATTCTTGCAAGGAATCATGTGTTGTGAAGGTGGAGGGGGAGGCAAGCTGGGAAAGTATATACCTCATATGTTATACATCTATTTTATATTCGGGATTGAATTTGGTCTTCAGATTCTGCCTCTACTGCCAAGCACAGGTGAATGTAATTTTAAAAATTATCATATATTAAATTTAAGAAATTATTATGTAGTAAATTCTCTTTTTTCCCCTTTTGGCATACAGTTCCATGAATTTTAACATATGTATATGTCATATAATCAACACCACAATCAGGATACAGAATACTTCCATCACCTCCCAAAACTCTCTCAGGCTATCTCTTTATAGCTACATCCTACCTCTACTCATAACTGCTGGCAACCACCACTGATCTGTTTTCCTTCATGATAGTCTTGTATTTAGAAGAATGCCACATAGATAGAATCATACATTTTGTAATCCTTTGAAACTGGCTTCTTTTATTCAATATAATGTCTTTGGTGCTCATCCAAGTTTGCATGCATTAATAGTATGTTCCTTTTCACTGCAGAGTAGTATTCCACTGAAAAGATATACCAGTGTTTGTTTAAACATTCACCTGTTAAAGTGCATTTGGGTTGTTTTCGGCTTTTGATGATCACAAATAAAACTGCTACACACATTAGTGTATAGGTTTTAGTGTGAACATAAATTCCGAACTCTCTAGTGGGATTGCTTGGTTATATGGTAAGTGTATATTTAACTTTATAAGAAACTGCCAAACCATTTTTCAGAGTGACTGTACCATTTTGCATTCCCAACAGCATTGTAGGAGAGTTCTAGTTGCTCACCATATCCTCACCAGCACTTGGCATTATCGGTATCTTTTATTTTAGCTATTCTAATAAGGGCGTATTAGTATCTCAGCATGGATTTAATCTGTATTCCCTAATGGCTAATGATGTTGAACGTCTTTTCATGTGTTTATATGTCATCCTATGTCCTCTTTGGTGAAGTGTCTGTTCAAATACTTTGCCCATTTTTAAGTCGAGTCGTTTTTTATTTCTGAGTTTTGAGAGTCCTTTATATAAAGATATAATTTTATTGTGATGGTAAGAGGAGCTGAGAACAAAGGAGAGGAAATAGAGGGGACTTCCTTTCCACTGTCTGAAAGGGTTTGGGGAGCGAAAAAGGGAAAAATGTGAGTTAAGACAGAGTTGTAGATATGTTTTCACTCTCCTCCCACACCTATCCTAGAAAAGAATCATACTTACTGCTTCGTAGTCTGCCAATTCCAGCCTTGCTTTATTCTGCATTGTCCTCTTACAGAGATAGATGGCTGAGGGAAGAAGAGAAATCACAACACATACAAAACCAGCAGTGTGGTGGAATTATAAATGCATCCATTCATCTGTCCATCCACTCATCCAGCCAGCCAGCCAGCCAGATCAGCTGGCTAAGTGCTCAGCACTGTGCTGTGAAGAATATGTTTCTATGTGGAAACCATGACACCTGACCTCTCGGAATCTTTCTGCAGGTCAGGAACAGATGAGAAACCCATCTTCCAATCCTGACAACTCCCCTCCATCTTTCTAATTCTGCTTCACCCCAAACATCCTTCAGCAAGGTGATCTTTCTCAAATATGAGCATGTTACTCTCTTGCCTAAATGCCCTGCATTGACTCCTCAGTGACCTCAGGAGAAAGATTGGGCTCCTTAAGGTAGCATGTTTGGTTCTTTAAGATTCAGTCTTTGCTTATCTCAGCAACCCCTTCTTTTCTGCGCTCAGGCAAGCGAGACTACTCAAACCCTTTCAGCTCCACTCCTTTGCATATGTGTTTGCTGTGTGGAAGGCCTTTCCTCCTCTCTTTTCTTCCCCTCTATCTGGCAACCACCTACTAATCTTTGAAGACCCAGCTCGGTGGTCCAGATAGCTTGCTGTTACATCTATCTATCCTCAACCATGGAACCTAATTCCAGTGAACTGTAACTGTGGATCTACTAGACTGTCCCTTGTTCTAGGATGAAGGCTCTTCAAAGGCAGAGGCTATGCCCTACTCACCTCCAATCCCAGTACCTAGCACTGGGGCATGGCCTGCCAGATGAAGAGAATGGACAGTGAAAAGGGCGGACAATTTAGGTCCCTCTTCCCCAGCTAAGGACGTGTTCTTGAACCTTGTTTGCTAGGACTTCCTTTCTCACACATGGCCTTCATTACATCCTCTTCCTACTTCTGCTCCTTCAGTATCTTACTTCTCCAGTGCCACACAGACTGATCCAAGGGAGACAATAGATAAATAAACAATAGAATGACTTGGAGGGAAGGTCAGAGAGCATCCAACTGTTGTTTGACAACTTAAGCACACTAGGATATCTACTCGACTTCTTTCTGGATTAACAAACCTACACCATGTTGTCTGAAAAATTTACTGATGGCAACCTATGATACTTGCAGCTAGGAGCCTACTCTGGTGTAGGCTAGAGTAGGAGCCCACACTTTGCATACACCAGTCGAGTTGCATGTAGATGAGAGTCAGTTGTATTTGTTCTCAAATCTGTTTATGTTAGGCACACCTGTTATTTTAATAACATAAGTTCATCATAATGTCAGTAAATATTACATACATTGATGCAATTAATTGAAAAGAGAGTTGTTTCTATGAAGACACAGTTGAATGGTTTGAAACAACTTGATAAAGGAGAGTTGGCTAAGACAATTGCTGATGACTTTGGTACAGGTGAGATAACTGAAAAAAATGGGAAAAAATAATAAAAATTTCAAATGGGTCAACATACAGTTTGCTTCAAAAAAGTGTTTTTAAATTCTTGATGTGCTTTAAAGATGCCCCAAAGGGATGGTTTATTCTGAGTATGGTTTATTTAAGAAAGAAACTCAAATTATTGGGACCCACAATCAAAGAGACTCTTTGGTCCTACCTTAAAAGGCTGCCAAATGAATGTTCCTTTGTATATCACTCATTAACATGAAATGATTAAGATATGTACATATCATTTTTCATGATTCTCTACTTACCAACTTTTCCAATGAACCAAGTAACTACACCTCTCCATTGTGTCGGTAAAGAAGTGTTTTCTCTATTACAAGATACATCTCAGTCTCTTGGACCACCAGCTATGCAGCCTGTGGAATTGGGGGCAACCTGAGGCAGGAAGCCCCGCAGGCCAGGTCTCAATGACCCAGGAGCAGTGCAGGTCAGCGGAGTGTTAACAATGCTGCCTCAGACAGTATTTTGTATTGGCCAAATGTGAAACTTGGGAAAGTCTAAGCCAGATCTGGGCTCTATTTAGGTAGAAGCATCCTGAGAAATTTCCAACTCATCTGGGGCAAAATGGAACAGCTAAATTATAAGTTAAAGTACCACACACAGAATGAAAAGCTGGTATCACTCCTGACGACCATGAGTTACATGATCGCATGCTTTCAGCTCACTTCCTCTGTGGCTAATGTCACATAATGGGGAGTCTGATCACCAGAACTAGGGAGGTAGGATGTAGCTGTTGAATGGACCTCTTCTTGGCACAGACCTTCCCTGGGCTTGTCTACACTGCCACGGTACCTTCAACAGTGCTTGCCCTAATGTCTAACCAATCAAATGACCACTGGCAACAATAGCCAGTCCTATAACAGAGCATCTGGGGGATTTGCTTGAAGTTCAGATGTTGGTTTTTATAGGCTAGTTAATTTCTCACTGAAAAAAATCATTGTCTTCTTGCCTTCACACCTGGAAATCTCATTTCACCAGCATCTCACCTGGATGACCCACTGCCATCTCAAGCTCACTGTCTCTCACTATGACAGAAGTAGAACATTTTTAAAAAATTTATAAGCAGCTTGGATTCATGTACTACATGTGCAATTAAATATTAAAAAATATATTGACTTTGTCCTATTTAGTGTCCTTAAAAAACTAACTCCCTTTCCAGACTTCCTGTCCTTACTAACGATATCATTATTTACCTCAATCTCTTAAACCAGGGGACATATAAATCACATACCCTCTAATTACTTTTTAGAACAATGGATTTTAGCATGGGAAGTAACCTTGGCAACCATCAAGTGTGGACCCTTCATTGACAGTTGGGAAAACTAAAGGCCAAGATTGGTGAATTGATTTACCTATGGACTAGTTACTGGTAGAAGAGGAATTAGAATTAAGGTCCAGTTCAGAGCTTTTTCCACTATGACATTCATTGCCTCATTTACTTATTCATTTAAAAATTTGTTGAATGTCTCTCATGTGCCAAACACTGTTTTAGGTACTGGGAAAATCACCATAGCAGCAGCTGTCAATTATATGGCACTCATTGAATGTTAGACATCTTTTTAGGGGCCTTCTAAACGTTCACTTACTTAATCCTCACAATAACCCTATGAGATGCGTTTTGGTATTATCCTCATTTTATAAATGAGGAAAATTTTTCAGGGAAATTTTTTGTTGGCGATCCATAA
>NW_011888958.1:2994175-2997715 GCF_000151845.1 Pteropus vampyrus
ACCTACACCATGTTGTCTGAAAAATTTACTGATGGCAACCTATGATACTTGCAGCTAGGAGCCTACTCTGGTGTAGGCTAGAGTAGAAGCCCACACTTTGCATACACCAGTCGAGTTGCATGTAGATGAGAGTCAGTTGTATTTGTTCTCAAATCTGTTTATGTTAGGCACACCTGTTATTTTAATAACATAAGTTCATCATAATGTCAGTAAATATTACATACATTGATGCAATTAATTGAAAAGAGAGTTGTTTCTATGAAGACACAGTTGAATGGTTTGAAAACAACTTGATAAAGGAGAGTTGGCTAAGACAATTGCTGATGACTTTGGTACAGGTGAGATAACTGAAAAAAATGGGAAAAAATAATGAAAATTTCAAATGGGTCAACATACAGTTTGCTTCAAAAAAGTGTTTTTAAATTCTTGATGTGCTTTAAAGATGCCCCAAAGGGATGGTTTATTCTGAGTATGGTTTATTTAAGAAAGAAACTCAAATTATTGGGACCCACAATCAAAGAGACTCTTTGGTCCTACCTTAAAAGGCTGCCAAATGAATGTTCCTTTGTATATCACTCATTAACATGAAATGATTAAGATATGTACATATCATTTTTCATGATTCTCTACTTACCAACTTTTCCAATGAACCAAGTAACTACACCTCTCCATTGTGTCGGTAAAGAAGTGTTTTCTCTATTACAAGATACATCTCAGTCTCTTGGACCACCAGCTATGCAGCCTGTGGAATTGGGGGCAACCTGAGGCAGGAAGCCCCGCAGGCCAGGTCTCAATGACCCAGGAGCAGTGCAGGTCAGCGGAGTGTTAACAATGCTGCCTCAGACAGTATTTTGTATTGGCCAAATGTGAAACTTGGGAAAGTCTAAGCCAGATCTGGGCTCTATTTAGGTAGAAGCATCCTGAGAAATTTCCAACTCATCTGGGGCAAAATGGAACAGCTAAATTATAAGTTAAAGTACCACACACAGAATGAAAAGCTGGTATCACTCCTGACGACCATGAGTTACATGATCGCATGCTTTCAGCTCACTTCCTCTGTGGCTAATGTCACATAATGGGGAGTCTGATCACCAGAACTAGGGAGGTAGGATGTAGCTGTTGAATGGACCTCTTCTTGGCACAGACCTTCCCTGGGCTTGTCTACACTGCCACGGTACCTTCAACAGTGCTTGCCCTAATGTCTAACCAATCAAATGACCACTGGCAACAATAGCCAGTCCTATAACAGAGCATCTGGGGGATTTGCTTGAAGTTCAGATGTTGGTTTTTATAGGCTAGTTAATTTCTCACTGAAAAAAATCATTGTCTTCTTGCCTTCACACCTGGAAATCTCATTTCACCAGCATCTCACCTGGATGACCCACTGCCATCTCAAGCTCACTGTCTCTCACTATGACAGAAGTAGAACATTTTTAAAAAATTTATAAGCAGCTTGGATTCATGTACTACATGTGCAATTAAATATTAAAAAATATATTGACTTTGTCCTATTTAGTGTCCTTAAAAAACTAACTCCCTTTCCAGACTTCCTGTCCTTACTAACGATATCATTATTTACCTCAATCTCTTAAACCAGGGGACATATAAATCACATACCCTCTAATTACTTTTTAGAACAATGGATTTTAGCATGGGAAGTAACCTTGGCAACCATCAAGTGTGGACCCTTCATTGACAGTTGGGAAAACTAAAGGCCAAGATTGGTGAATTGATTTACCTATGGACTAGTTACTGGTAGAAGAGGAATTAGAATTAAGGTCCAGTTCAGAGCTTTTTCCACTATGACATTCATTGCCTCATTTACTTATTCATTTAAAAATTTGTTGAATGTCTCTCATGTGCCAAACACTGTTTTAGGTACTGGGAAAATCACCATAGCAGCAGCTGTCAATTATATGGCACTCATTGAATGTTAGACATCTTTTTAGGGGCCTTCTAAACGTTCACTTACTTAATCCTCACAATAACCCTATGAGATGCGTTTTGGTATTATCCTCATTTTATAAATGAGGAAAATTTTTCAGGGAAATTTTTTGTTGGCGATCCATAATAGATCCCTAAAACTGGTGAATCCATCCTAAATGCCTCTCCTTGACAGAAGGCTTTTTTATAAACCTGCCCCTTCCAAACAATTCAACCTTTTCATCAGCATAACGCCATCGAATACTCAGGTCACACTCCTTGACAGACCCTTCTTCCCCCATTATTCCACCTCCCCCAGCCTGAAATGAGTGACTATGACTTACTCAACTCTGTGATAGAGCAGTTGACACAGAGTAGTTGATCAGTAAATGGTGGCTGAATAAATGAAAGCATCTGGTGCTTTGTCAATTCAAACCATACCCATTCTGAATTCTTAGCTCCAGTTTTATATCTTTTTGGCAAGAGGGCCACCACAGAACCAATAAAATCAAACATCACCTTAGAATAATAATACCAACCACCACCATGGTTTTTATTAACTCCTTACTATGTGCCACACATCAAATCTTGCGTGCATTTCACTTAATCATAATAAAACAATGCTGGGAGACAAGTATTATTGTTATTTTGGTTTTAATGTGAGGGTTCTGAGGCACAGAGAGGTTAAGTACCTTGCCAGGCTCACGCAGTTAGTGGAGCTACTCAATCCTGGGGCCCCTGTGCTGAATTCTTTCTTGGTAAATACTTACTGATTTTCTGACTTAACTGCTTTGGAAATGTGAGTGAGCACTTCACAATCCTGCACCTTGACTTCTCCATCTGATTTGCCAAGACTGAGACACAGGAATTCAAAATAATTTTGCTTTAATGAGAGCCTGATATGAATTATTATTTCTATCCCTGTTTATACTACATAACTAAAATTGAGAAATGGAGAAAACCTGTAGAGAAAGGGAAATGATGCCTGTTGTATACAGTTTCAGATGGCCTATGCTTTAGATTCAAGAAAATATTTTAATCTTACTTGGGCCCAGTCATCTGGTCCCACCATCCTTTCGCCCTCACCATTGCCTGGAAAAATATTGGTTTTCATAGTCACAAGGGCACATGGCTGCTGCATGAAATTGAACTACAATTATTTAAATTCTGAGTTGGGCTTTTGTGAGCAGAATTTCAGCCTGAGAAATACTTGTTTTGTGAGCAGCCAAATGCAGCTCCATTTGTGAGCCAGAAGCCTTGCTGGACCCACTTTTTAGATCATTTAGGGCACAGCCCAGTTCAGGGGGACCCAGAGTGGTGCCTGCAGACAGCTGATGAGACGATGAGAGGGGCCTGCCCTCTGTATCAGTGCCATCTTTCAGACTTGGACACCGAACATCTGTAACCTTATTAGCCAATGACTTGTCCACATTCCATCCTTAGGACTGCTTCCAGTTGCTGGTTATCCCTTCCTCAGACATGTGATCCAGAGGGTGTAGGTTATCACACAGGTGTCCCCAACAGGCTCCCAGGAACATCACCCAGCTGCAGCTACCTCTGCTTTCCTGTACAAATAATTCTGCAAAGAGCTTTGAGAGAAGCTGCAGGTTTCATCAA
>NW_011888958.1:2998910-3017602 GCF_000151845.1 Pteropus vampyrus
AGGCTCCCAGGAACATCACCCAGCTGCAGCTACCTCTGCTTTCCTGTACAAATAATTCTGCAAAGAGCTTTGAGAGAAGCTGCAGGTTTCATCAAGTGTCTCAGTACTAAGGAGAGCTGTTGTGGACTGCCCCATCAGCTAAGTAGTCATGAGGATGCTGTGTAAAGGGGCAGGTGCTTCTGTGACAATGCCATGCACGAGACTACGAAAGGAGCATGGGCCTTGGAGCCACTAAGATCTGAATTCAAATTCTGCTGCCTCTACTGAGTGTCTGCTAATCAATCACCTTTAGTGAAGAAGCAGAACCATCAGCAAATATTTACTCAACACCAACTATGCCTCAGGCATGCACTATGCCCTGGGGGACATGAGAGCGAGCAAGGACCAACCTTACCCTCACGGAACTTCCAGACAAGTAGAATACAGTGTGATAAGTGTGAGGATGTGGCTTCTCCTGGTTTCAGGTTTTTAACTAAAGTCGAGGGACAATATAACGTTTTAGAGGATTGACACATGTAGAAATATTATTCTCTACAGAGAGTATACGGTAAGAGTCTAATAGATCCCTGCTTTTATGGAGGGGACTTCCTGCTTACCCAGCTCTCAGCTTTGTCTACTTTATTTTCCAAGTCCAGGATAACTTCTGTATACCTCTCCCCAGTCTATCTCCATTTTCCTCTAACTTCCAACTATCAAAAATGCTAATGAGTTTATTAATAAGTCTTAACAAATCTATAAGACTAGAATGGGTCAGGGGAAGGTGGATCTGGCTTTCCCTGAAGCCCTGCCCCAGAAGGAATAGTCAACAGTCACTGTCCTTCCAGGTTGCTGTGGGATCCTGGTTCTCCACAGTCCCAGCAGAATGAGCCTGTTTACCGCCCTTGACAGACTTTTCTTCCTTCCCCCATTCCCTTCCATGGCTACACTTTCAGTGTGCTCTGCTTTTCTTCATTACATGGAACAGGATGTTTATTAGATGTCAACAGTGTGAGAAAGGGCTAAGCAGCGTAAAGACCCTCCTCCCTGTGCACCCCAGCCACCAGCCACCAAACATTTATCTTCTGCACTCCTGGGGGCAATGCTAAGTGTGGGCTGTGGCTTCACTGCTCACCATAGTCGGTGTTTTCAGGCTCCCAGCAGTTTGAAGGCCAGAAATATGGAGCCTGCAAAAGAGCAGAGGTGTCAGGACCCAGAGGCATGCCAGCACTTGGCCCCACCCCCCACCTGGGGGCCAGGGTCAGCCCTTCCCTGTACCCAGTGAGGATGCCACCCTAGGACAGGCTCTGTCCTCATCTCCTTCATGCTGACACCACAGCCCAGCTCTCTCCTTCTCTTAAAACAGCTGAGGCCAGCCAACATTTCAATCTAGGTGTTGAGAAATGAATCTAGGTAAGCAAAATAAATGCAAAAATGAGAAACAGTTTATAGGGCAAAAATTTCTTATCCTGAAACAATAGAAGTCTAACTACAAAAGTCAGCTTGGCACAGTTCCCTGGTCACACAAGCCCCAAGTTCTTTTTATCCTTTTGCTATGGACTGAATTGTGTCCCCTCTCATCCCTTGCCCTGCCCCCAATTCATATGATGAAGCCCTAACCCCTAGTGTGGCTGTATTTGGAGTTTGGAAGTAATTAAGCTTAAATGAGGCCATTAGGGTGGGGCCCTGATCCCAGAGGATTAGTGTCTGTATATAAGGAAACATCAGCTCTCTCTCTGTCTCTCTCTGTCTCTCTCTCCCCCTCTCTGTCTCTCTGTTTCTCTCTCAATTTCTCTCTCTCTCATTCTCCTGCTCTCTCACCTCCCCCGCCCCCATGTGAAAACACAATGAGAAGCAGCTATCTGAATACCAGGGTGAGCATGCTCGCCATAAACTCAACCCTACGGGAACCCTGATCTTGGACTTCCAGCCTCCAGAACTGTGAAAAAGAAATTTCTACTATTTAAGCCACGCCCACTGCAGTATTTTGTTATGGCATCCCCAGCAGACTAAGATACCCTTTGATTCTGTCTGAAGCACTCTGCTCCCAACCCTTTGGTTTTGACCTTGACACAACCCTTATTCTCTGTGCCAGATCTAGGATAGAATCTGAGAACAGGAATAGAAAATGTATGGGAAGAATTAATAGGTAGTAAATGGGAACTTCACAGCAGCAAAGCAGTTCGATACAGTAGAAAGATTCAGAACTTTGCTATCAGGCTGACCTATGTTCAAATCAAGGCTGTCTTTTCGATTTACTAAGTGCCCCATTAATTCTCGGGGCACCTCAGTTATCCCATCTGTAAAATGGTGATATTTGCCCCCCAAAAGTTTTTCTTCAAAATGAATGAGGAAACATGTATAAAGTACCCAACAAATAGTAGGTTCTAGGCTTTTTAGTATTATTTGGGTAGAGCAACAAGTGGCCCAGACAAAAGTTTTCTTGGTTATCTCAGTGCTGATGAGAGATAAGGGTTGCTTCCTTAAATAGCCTGTTTTTTTTTTCGTTTGTTTTGTTTTGTTTTTTAAATATGGTTCTAATCTGAGGTCAGATGGTGGTGATAAGAAAAGGTTCTTTGGAAGAGGAGCTGGCAGGCCTACCTGGAAACGATAAAAGGTGCCATCATCCTTCATGGTGAGAACATGGTCCGAGATGGGAAAGATGTAGCCCTGGGCAGCTATAAGGCTTCCCAAGTGTATTGCTTCAACTGTGGGGACAAGGTGTGGGAGAGAGAAGTAATTAGGAAGCTGTCAGAATGCAGGATTACTTCGCTGAAATGTAGCTTGGGACAGCAGAAAGGCAACTGGAAGTCAACTGTCATCACTCCCAGATAACTGCATGATTGATCGATAACTTTAGGATACTACTGTTTTTGGCTGAAGGGAGACGTCAGTGGTTGGGAAGGGCTGCCATGTGTCTGGGGTACCTTTGGACCCCAGCTCTGAGAGTCTGATATTGTTTTAACTTCCCCTCCCTGACCTAATTTTTCCAGAAGAAAGTCTAGCTTCGCTGTTACAAGCATGAGCTTTGGTGTAGATAAACCTGTGTTTAATTGAGATATTTCACATAAAGTGCTTAGCAGTGGCTGCTGTAGGATAAGTGCTGGCAGCCATGATTTATATTTTTATTTTCATCATTTCTTACTATCCTCGCTACCCACAGAGACTCTGGACTTACAGAGCATTCTCCGATACCACAGTCCCAATAGCGATGAGGAGCGTGTTACCCTTCTCTTACGGACATAAATTAAAATCTCACTTTTGAGGTGAGCAGTGTAGTGGGCAGTGCCACAGGGAGGCCAATTCGATAAAAAATATTTATATTTTGCCACAGTCAACCTGTCGTTTTGTTACTTTAGCATTGACCATAAGTAGATGCACGTAAATCGTTAAGAATTTATATTTATTCTGAGCAGAGCTAAGGAAAAATATTAAATTTAAATGGTTCTACCACAATGGTAATCTTACACAAATATAAAAGCACTCTTCCTGGTAAAAACTAATTTTTGGACATGGAAATTACTGACATGGAGAGAGGAGTCTCTAGGAATTATTAAGTTCATAAACTCTGAGGTTTCTAAAGTGACTTGTTTCAGCCTTCTGGGCAAACTTTTGAAGAGGTTGTATATAACCCAAGTGTTTTGTTTATTTAGAACCACCTGTTCTTCAGAAGGAACGTACACTTTGACTGGTGGAATCAAAATGAATGGAGTTTTATTTTACTTGCTTAGTGATGACCAGTTTGCTTTTAAAGTCTGCATGTTTCAAGAATCATGGGTCCAACATAAAAGGGAAGTTTCATCACCTGCAGCTGCTACTTTCCCAGGGAAGGTAACTTTCATGTCAGCAATCTGGGAGCTGGGACTCTCACTTCATTCTTTGAGCAAAAGGTCTTTTGCTTAGAAGTGTGGCAGATGGGAAGAAGGGAAGGAGGGGCGGAAGTTAGACATGCCTGGCTTCCCAGGGCCTTGGTTTGCTTCGTTTCCACCCTTCTATTCCCAGCTGGTGAATTTTTCTTAACTCCTCCTGCTCAGCCACCTCGCAGGAGCTCCGGCAGTTCCCAACACCTGGGTGTCCTCCCAAGGGCATCGGGGTATAACAGACCTTCATAGACATGACCCTTGTTGTTCTGGACTTGCACAGAAGCTTCTCATACCAGAGTCAGAGGATTCCTGAACCTTTTCTCCCACTACTAGCTGGTTCAGTGTTCTCAGATGACTACTACTTCTACTACTGCTACTGCTACTGCTAACAATAATAATAAAATATATGTCAGTCATACAATGATTATTTTAGAAGGGCGAGGAAAACAGGGCTCTTGGAAGAGAAAAGACCACCATGAAGAAAGGTGCTCCTTTGTTTAGCATCCTCATCATCATCAAAAGAAATGTTGACTTGAAATACATGTAACTAAACTAGTAGAGACTTTTTCAGTCCAGTTTTTATAAGTGAGGAATCAGAAGGGAAGCACATAGGCTAGTTGGTTTGGGTTCTTTCCTTGAAAGATTAGCATGTGTAGTTTTCCCTTGTGGATTAAGAACTTGATTAGAATTAAGAATTTTCACTAGTCATGAGAGTGGCCATTAATCAAGGTGGTGAAAAAAGCTAGTGTCAATTCCATTAATGACCTGCTTTTCTGGCACTCAGATTTCTGGCAACTATATTTAATCCAATTCTAGGTAAATTGTATTGTTTCATAGTCAATAGCATGTTAAGAGCATCAGATTAAAATACAGGAATGCCTGAGCTGCCATGCTGACACCAGCAAGGAATCACAGTTGAAGGTCAGATACCTAGAAAGGGGGCTTGAACAAATTCTTAAGAAGGATAGCAATTGGAGGCCATTTAATTTGGGGCAAATAGGTAGAATCCCTAAGAACATCAGGATACATTTGTGGATATTTATAAATATGACATGTAGACATTGAGAATACTCAGTTAAGATAAGGAGTGCATAATAAATTCATTAAAGTATTAACTATCAGCACATGGATAACAAAATATACTTATCTAGAATTTTCATGTTTCTAGAACTGCCCATTTTCTAATTATGCTGTAAAAATAAAATTTACTGCTTATTTTCTGGTGGGAGGACAGATCTGAAAACTGTTTTATTGGCCAGGATTTTGTTGTTTTTCCGATAAGGTTTTCCTAATTGAAATGCACAATTAAAGTTGAAAAAAAAAAATCATTCCTTCACTTCTTGCAGAAGCAGAAAACAGAAGGCATCTTAGCAAATAATTAAACATCTTAACTGTGGATCAGGCAATCTAATTTTAAGAGCCAGCTCTAGAAGGCCTTTCATGACAGTGCTACAACTTATCTTTAATTGCTGTGGCTAACGAGAATTCATCTCATTTCACATGTTATTGTATTGGGTTCTTTGGCATTCTAAATGGTTGCTCATTTTCTCAAAGGGTGATTTAAATTTAAAAGTGGATATTTAGTGGAGAACATAAATTAATTTTATTTGTAAGTAGAGTGATTCCACATCTTGGAATTCACATTTACAAGCCCAGTACTCAGGAGGGTAGGAGAATCTAGTCTAGAAATGGTGATGGGATGTTTACCTATACCACAGGAGATAAAGTCAGGGTCAAGGGTTAAGTACCTGGGTCCTCGATGGAAAGGTTCTTCATAAGCCACTGCACAATGTCAGTACCTGCAATGATAAAGCAATTCAGCTGAAGACCTCATGGGTGTTAAACCCTGTGGCAGAAGAACCTGCTTACCTAAGAGACTTCAAATTCTAATTAGCACACACCAGGAGAGCTGGGTAATATAGATTTTTCTATCCTGACCAACCCTTTCCAACCATCAGTTCACTTCCATAGTCACGATCCCATTCTTTTCCAAAAAACATCCTCTTCTGACAACTCAGAATAATGTTCTGTCTACATTACTAGGGAGCATCTGTAGGGGACTTCCTGTGAATACAGATTTTGATGATTTCTCCAAGATAGGCTGGTGAAGTCTTATCACGCTTGGCCCCCAGGCTATTTCCTGTGGGAAGAGGCTCTTCAGTGCCCTACCCTTATTGACAAGGGCTAACTGACACAGGTGACCTTAAGGTTCCTGAAAAGAATCTCTAATTTCCTCTGGCATGGGCTGACCCAGAAAGAAAGTGCCCCTGTGTCTGTGGGAGAAACGTCTGTTTTCACCTATCCTCTGGGACACAGCCAGATTCCATTTCTGGACTCCCCTGCAGTTTGGGGTGGACTGGGCTCTGATAGTGGGATGTGAATGGAAATGATGTACGCCCCTTCCACACCTGGACCGTAAAAATTCCCATGTGACCCTCCACAGCTCCACATTCTTTCACTCCCTGTCTGCTGGCTGAAGGGAGAGGACTTCGGGGGCCCAGAGGAGGGCAGAGTCACAATGCCGAGGGAGCCTGGGCTTCTGAACAACCACAGAAATTGATGCCCATTTTGGGCTCTGACCTGATTGACTGTGTGTTGTGTTACGCTCCAGAAACTTGGGGCTTACCTGTTTTGGCAACTAGTACTCTCTTAACTAATTTAAAATCTTAAGAGTCACAGGGGACTTTTAAAGCTTATTTACTCTAACCCTAGACAGTACATGAGCCCCAGCCACAACACTCTGGATAAGAGGCACCCTAATCTCCATTTAGAAAAACTCTAGTATCTGGGATCTCACAAACTGCCCCCTGGGCAGCCTGTTCCAGCTAAACTGAGATTTCCTTGAGCAGAAACTCAACCCTCTCTGAATTTCTCTCTTTGACCTTAGTTTTGCCCTCTGGTGACAGAAAAACAAACCCAGCCTCCTCAGTCTGTGAGTCTCACCAACGCACTATCAACATCTCCTTGAGTTTTCCCTGCTCTGGGTGAAACGTGCCTGGATTCCTCAGCTGTTTCCTTGCATGACATGCCCTGGAGCCCCTCATCATTTTGGTCACAATTCTCTGAATACATTCTCTTTTGTTTGCCTCCTTTCAAAAAGTGTGACACCTAGGGTACCACAGTTCTTAGGGCACCGCAGTTCACATAGGAGTATAGGATTCCAATTTTCTAGAACATTCTGAGCTTCTAATCAGTCCACCTTTTCCACCCCCCCAATAATCTCACTTTGAACCAGTGCGGACCTTTGAAGGCGGCTTTGTGGCTTCAGGATGGTGATGCGTGATGGAAATCGCGTGAAGGGCAACATTTCCAGATATCTGAGTCCTGTCATGGGTCTGGGGCTTGACAGGAGGCAAACGGACTGCTAACAGCTCTCCAGGGTAGATTCCCAGCTGAAAGACTGGAGAGCTGGCAGAAGAGTTTAACTATTGTCCTTGGCCTAGAAGTAAAGTTTCTCAGAAATTTTACTGGTTGCCTGAAGTGAGACCAGTACAGGCCTAAGTGCCTACATATTTTGTTTTTCTCTGGCTCTCTGGAAGGTCAATGGGCCCTGCACAGTAAACTGCCAGGGCCTGGTCCTACTTTCTGTGAGCTTCCCCCAGCACAAGCCTCCACCGATATGGCCCTGCAAGTCCCCCAGCCCTCACCCCCATTTCGACCTCAAAAGCAAGACTTCTAAGCTTTTCCCCTACTCTTGCTCTGGGCTGGCATCTATGAGCTAAACTTTGGATTCAAACATTCCTATTCATTCACACTCTTTGAGAGAAAGGGAGAGTATGTCTGTGTGTACTTGTGGGTGTGGGTCCATTTCCTCCAAATTATACAAGTTCAACATTTGTCCTAGGAAATGAAGAACAAAGCAGAAATCAAATAGAACTGTAATCCCAAGTTGGGGGTGGGGAAGAGACTCTAACCTGTTTTTTCCTCAAAAGAAAAATAGTTCTTTTTTGTGGGTTGCCTAGAAACGGAGAGGTTTCCAGCATCAGCAACGGCTCTCCCCCGGGCAGGCGGATTATCTTTCTGCTGAGCTGGCTGAACCATTATTTATCACCTGCCAAGATTGATTACTCACCCTGGGACAATGACAGCCCTTCCTTTCCCCTGTTAATTACTGTCATCATTAATATCCATGTCACTAATTAGTATTCATTCACATTGAAACTCCTTCCTTGCTGTCATATCCGTTTCCCCTGCACACCACCCCAGCCTTCAGCGCCATTGTCTGGGTTTCTACCCCCTTTCGGCTTCATGCGCTCAGTGTCTGGCCTAATTGTCTCCCCAGTCCACCAGGCCTCCGTTTGCATTCACAGAGCTGAAGGATCCCATTTAAGCACTTTTTTTTTTTTTTTTTTTTTTTTGGGTGAAGAAGGGAAAATCACAAAGGCTCGTTTCCTTTTCCCCTAGCACTGTGGGCACCAAAGGCCTGGGTTTCCTGTCCCTGGTGCTGCCACCATGAAGTCAGTGTCTTCATCTGGAGATCGCTGTGATTATCCTTAGGCCCTGGTGAAGGCCAGGCTGCTGGCCCTTGTTGTCCTGAGCCAATACCCCAAATCCACAGCCATGCCTGCATCCGGCCATCCCTCACACGCTGCAAACACAACGAGGCCTAGGGCTGCAGACACGCTCGAGCTGTGGGTGCGGGGTATTCTGGGCTTCTGAAGACTAGTCCAGAATGAGCCAGCCCCCAGCCTGGTGGCAGAAAGCAAATCGTTGCATGTTCAGCCCCAGGAACAAGTAAGGAATGGAAATCTGTCATAATATTATGTCCTTTAAAAGACCCACAATTATTACATTGTAGAATCAGACGAGAATATTGCAAATAACCCTCAGGAGAAAGGGCTATTCTTTTTCTCTTTTCTCTTTCCTTTCTTTCTCATTTCCTCATTCCCCCAATCACTCTTTCCTTTCCTAGTCTAAAAAGAATTTGAAGCAGATGATTTTTCTGTTCTATTCAAAATTAATTGTCGCCCTTTGTAATCATTATTAGATTCTGGCTCTTCTTAGTCAAGCTGCCTTGCCAAGGACTTAAAGTCAATATGGAAACATTAGGAACAAATGCAGGATAATCACCCTTTACTCCCAAAGAACCTAAAACACTTGGCCTAAAGTTTTCTTTTTGAGGCTAATTTATCAACATATATTCCAGGGATATCTCTGAAATACACTAGACGCACGTGAAACGCTGCTCTACAACGTGAGTGGTTTGTCAGTATACTTAAGTATACATTTATTATATTCAGGTATGCTTTATGTGTCTACGTGCATTTCAGTTATGTCTTTTATATATAATTATGTTTATTAGAAGGGTATTTGGACACATCTCAGAAGTTCTCTAGTAGGGGGCTGAATAAATAAATTATGGCTCACCATACAATAAATGTTTATTGAACATCTACTATATTAGTTGAAAAAGCCTATTGAGAACAGTGCATATTTTAGAATGACATTTTTACAATAGAAAAAATGTATTTGTATTTCTATTCTAAATATGTATGTACGGATATATAGAGGGATGGAGAAGAAAAGTTCTGGAAGTATTTTTAAACTGTTATCTTTAGGTTATTCTGGAAAGAGGGGAGGGGTCGCATTTTGGGAAATTTCTATACTTTATATTTCTTCATGATTTGGAGTTCATAGAATGTTAATATATTACTTTTGCATGGAGATAATACTTTTTATTTCAAAGAGCAGAGAGGGAAAGTTTGGCTTCTTAGGCTAAAGAGGAGAGGGCATGGAGAACGGGGTTGCAGACACGAGTAGAGAGGGTAGGGGGACTTTGAATGGCCCCCTGCTGCCTCCTGGAGCCTGGGCATTTCCTGTTCCCCAGGGAAAAGGCAGAAAAGAATGAAGGCAGGACTCAAAAAGCTGTCTTTTTCCTAAGAAATAAAGAGTGGGAGGCTCAGCCATGGGTCTCTAATTGGTCACTCTCTCTGGCCATCTGGCCAGCCCTGGAGCCTCGGAGTGGCCTCTCGTACATTCTATTAGGCTGTTTACCACAGTCCTGGACTCAGGGTGGCAACCTGCACCCCTCTCTGTGTTGCTTACTTATTTATTGGGTAGAGTGAGACCCAGCAATCTCTTCCAGGCGACTTCCCAAGTTATCTTAACCCTAGATCAATATAAACTGGATTTAACTAGGCTGGTGAGATCTTCCAATATTTTAGGGCACTCTCTTTCTTTTTTGGAGGAGACCCTTATTATGAAAGGGTTCTATTCTGGGCTTTGTTTTCAGATGTTTTAAGCTCCCCTGAAGATTTAGGGATACCTGGAAGTTCCTCTCAAATAAGTCAGAATTCAAGCAGATCCTGCTATGAAACACTTCACCCATTCTTCCCAAGGTAGAGTCTCAATCTGTGCCCAAATTAGATTATGATTATGTCAACTTGTTAAAAGACTGGTTCTAGTCACCTGCAAATTTCAAGTTACCTGAAACTTCATAGCTTATACATCATGGTACAGATAACTGAAGCAATTGATAACTTACTTATCAATCCTCACCATTGGGGAAAGACACTTGCATTTGAGTAAACTGTTACTGGAGTCCAACAAAGATAAGATGGTTACTGCCGTGAGTGTGCTCACAGTACTCCTCAGTCAAGGTTATGACTCAGCCTACCACTGGATTCTCATGTGCCGGCCAAGGTCTCAGCTGCACCTGTGAGGGGAGAGGGCAGCTTTGGGCCACTTATCACGCATGTTGGTACCATGTACAGGCCAACACACGTGAAGGGGGAGCAACATGCCTGAATGCTCATTGTGTACAAGGCCAGAGCTGTACCCTTGACCCAGTTATCACATATCATCTTAACAAAAATTGTGTAAAATATAATAACTATTACACCCATTTTAAAGATGAGGTCCAGAGAGGCCCAAGGCCACATACTAGTACCGATTAGAGCCAAGGCTGAAATCCAGGCAATCTCCTGCGAAATATTATTTCCACCATGTCATTCTTCCTCCCTTATTTCTGAATAATTTTCTGAATAATTGGAAAAGTTCTATACTCAGTTTTTTTTCCTGAAGCAGAGACATTCATTTAGTGATAATACTACTTAATACTATGTGCTATTTAGCTAATAATTTATTGAGCACTTTATATATTCCAGGCTTTGGAATGATCCTACTATAATAATCATATGATGTAAATAGATGATTATTTGCTTTTTGCAGATAAATTGAAGGACACTCTAAGTAGAATTGTTTTTATAGTTTTAAACCTTTCTTTTATGCCTTAGTTAAAAACAACAACAACAACAACAACAAGAGAAAATGCAACAAGTAGACAGCAGATAAAGCAAGAGGAACCGCGAAACCGGGCTTTGGATGGTGGGCACGACGAACAGCTGTCAGTGAGACAGAAGGAGATGTAGGCGGAAGGACTAGTGTGATGAAAAGCCTGGTGGCATTTTTGAGGAGTATTGTTTGGTCAATGGGCTTGAGTTTTTCCAAGGAAAAGCATGCCATGTTTAACAGATACATACTTAACAAGCATATAAAGCAATAAAGCACAGTGTTTACAGAGTCAGATAGACTTGAGTCCAATCCATGCTGTTATTTATGAACTGTGTGATCTGGGCAGGTCCCTTCACTGCCATCCACCCAATCTCCATTTCTTCCTGGGTCTGCTAGGGAAAATATCACCTTCTTACAGGATGAAATAAGATCATTTGTTAGAAGCCCTTGCCACAAAGCCTGGCCCATGGTTTTGCTGAAATGGCCTGTTTAGGTCACCTATCTGTTCTATGCCTTCATTCGCTCATATGAAAATGAGGATAATAATAATAGGACTTGCTGCACAGGCTCTGAGGGCTAGAGGGAAGGCTGTGTGTGCAATGCTAGCACAGTGCTTCATACTGAACAAGCATTATTAACACACATTAGCTACTGATACAGTCCATGTTTTAGGAACCTTGTGTTGGAGCCAGGGTCTAATAAAGTCATCTGCATGGCTGGGAGAAAGAGCAGCAACTCGGAATTCTTGTGTTATTTGCCTGCTTTCTCATTTTAGGCCTTAGAGAATCTTAAATGTCTTCTGACGCTTTGGATCTGATGATGAGCAGCTTGTTGGTCAGAAGGAGAAACAAAGGAGGGAGTGGCAGCAGGCAAACTCAGGGAGGCCGATGGGGCCTTCCTGGGGGGTGGGACCCCTCCCGGCAGCTGTTCTGGCCCCACTCCTCTAGAGTACGTTTTCTGGGAAGTGAAGGGGAAAAACAAAGCGGGTGCCCTTACTCCACTGTCATTGATTCAAAAATAAGAAACTGAGCATCGTTCTGGTTCTCTGGCCACCCTGACATCCTCCTGTCCCTCCCTTCTCTCCTCTTCTGTCACATGGACCAACTTTCTGCTCCCTGAATGCACCTCGCTCCATCCCACTACAGGGCCTTTGCATATACTGTTCCCTGGGCCAGTAATGCACTCCCATTTCTCCAGTCCACCTCTTCCTCTTGCTGACTCCTGCCATCCTTTGGCGCTAGAGTCTCAGGAAGGCCTTCACTGCTCTCTGCAGCAGGTCCACATCCCCTGGCTTTCACTTCTAGAGAATGCGGTTCTTTCTCTTTGATGCACTTATGTCAGTTTGGATTTAAACATCCACGATGTGATTATTTGATCGGTGTTTACCTCGCCCTCTGCGTTAGTTTTCTGGGGCTGCTTAAACAAAGAACCACGAACTGAGTGGCTGAAACAACAGACATTTATTATCTCACAGTTCTGGAATGCCAGAAGCCCAGGTGTTAGCAGGGTTGGCTCATCGGAGGGCTGTAGGGGAGGACCTGTCCCACGTACCTCCCCTAGCTGCTGGCAGTCTTTAGTATTCCTTGGCTTGTAGGAGCACCACCCCAATTTCTGCCTTCATCTTCACGTGGTGTTCCTGTGTGCATGCCTCTGTGTCCAATTTCACCTTTTTTTTTTATAAGGACATCAGTCACACTGGATTAGGGACTACCCTAACTAGCTCATCTTAACTAATTACATGTGCAATGAAGCTATGTCCACATAAGGTTACATTCTGAGGCACTGGAGGTTAGGACTTAAACGTATGAATTTTGGGGAAGACACAATTTAACCCATAACACTTGCTAAACTATAACTCCGAGAGAGCAGGAGTCTATTATACTATTCTATCTCTGGTACCTATCAAAGACCTGGCATGGAGTTGGGGTTTAATAAATGGGGTTTAATAAATTATTGATCAATAGTTATATTCAAATAAACATCATATGATATGCATCCATCCAAATGTACATATTCACTACACTTAAAATTTTTCTCTCAATTTTTTTGCGATCCATGAAAACTTCATCACAGACTGGCATCGACCTTGGATGGGCATTTGCAACCACTGCTTTAGATGAAAGGTTTGGGGTTTTTCATTTGTCGACATTGTCTTTTTTACAAAAATCACACTTTTTTTTTCTTGTAGAAAGAAATCTCAACAAATAAATGCGTTAAAAAATATCGGGCAGCAATTCAGACTGTCTGTTTTTCCTCATTCTGCTCTGGCTGTTACCTGGAGAGAACAGCGAGTAGAAGGAAAGGTAAATTCTTCAGGTCTCTTCTCCAGGGGCTGAAAGACCCTGACCCCTTCCCACCTCTCTGCCTGCCCCAGCTGCTCTCTCACTGGCTCCCAGACTGCAGCCATCAAGCTGCCCTGAGATTGGCTTTGGTCCAGTGTGTGATTCTCGCTTTTTCAACAGGAAGCCTTCTGCCTCTGTCTGATTTGGTTTTGAACAGGTTGGGGGGAATTATATCTAGACACATGGGATATTGAATCCAGAGATACTCAAGCATCACCACCTTATCCAGCCCTAAACCGGGCCCGGTCAGGGCCACCTCCCTAGGGACTCCTTGCAGGCCAGGCAGATCTGCTTGCCAATCTCCATGGGCATGTGGCAACTGCGCCCCGCTGCACCCCTCAGCCCACAGAGCAGGGAAGACAACCAGCTGACAGAAAACTCCTGGGGGGCCTTCTCCCCCACCCACAGCTCCACCCCCCTCCCGCTCAGACTGCGCTTCTCCATTTTCTGAAATGTAAAGCTTCCATGTGTATTATGAGGGGCAGGAGACCAGGGGAGGTTATTACTAAGTCATAAATCAACCAAGAAGCTCTGAGGGCTGTGGCGAGGCATCCGGGATGGGCTTCCCTGAATTGTTACCTCACCCAAGTCCCCACCATTGATTCATAACCTCATAACCCTCCTGCGTCCGAATCCCAAGTCTTCTATCTAATTGTCAGCAGCCGAGTACATGATTTGCATGCAAGAGGATGTGGGCAGCAGCAGACATGGGGGTAGAGGAGAGATTAGTTTTGTCAATCAAAAGCGTCCAGGGCCAGGCAGAGAGCGTTTGGGACTTAGCCCGACGATCAGCTTATTAAAGGAGAGGCTGAATGTGGCTGCGTTGATTGCAGAGAAGCGGAAGACCATGGCCACCGTGGGTATAGCCTCCGTTCCCTGAGGGTGGCTGCCACTGATGACTGCCTTCCACTCAATCCGAAGGCAGAAATGAAAAACAAATAAGCGGACGTGCAGTTTTGGGGACAAGTGATCTAATGGCAGGTGTGCAGCAGCAGCAGAAAGCATTATAAATATTTTGAGGGCTGCTGAGCATTTCCGGGAGGGCTGGATGGAGGTGACCCAGTGGCTGAAAGTTTTCAGGGGCTTTATTGCCTCCCAGCATCGTCTAATGGTCATTTCATTTGAAGGTAAAACGTGGTTCATGAACGTTTTATATTGAAATTAATCTGTGGGGCTAAGGGTTGCTTAAGGGGAGCAGGAGAGGAGAGTCAAGAGGTAGCATTTACAACACTCAGGTCCGCCGGCTGCAGTCACTTAACTCGGCATCTGATGCATCGAACCACAGCACGAAGGCAATAACGCTGACACACATCCACAGCATGCTTTAAGGCTTAAGTCTGCAAAACGCGCTGGACATCTGCTACCACCTTGGGACGGGTGATGTGAGCACAGCAGGGAGTGTGTGCAAGCCAGATTTCAAGCAGAGTCTGAGACACACAGGTTCTTGAGCAAAAAATTTTTTGGCGTTACACTCATTCCAGCTCCAGTTCCCCAGAGCTCGGCTTGGTGGAATGAATTTGGTTTTTGTAATCAGGCAGACCTGAGTCCAAACCCTGGCTGTTCCACTTACTAGCATATCACCATGGGCGAGTTACTCAACCACTCCGAGCCCCAGTTTACCCACTGGAAAAATGGGGCCAATCACAGAATCTACCACAGATTTCGTTGCATTAAAATAAGGAAACAGAGGCAGACCCTGGCACTGGCCAGGCGCCCCGTTGAATGTTGGTTCCTCTCCTTCCCTTTCCACTTACACCCTCCATCTGCCCAAAGTGGAATGTGGCTTGGAGCTGATCTCCTGGGCAGAGATCCCCAACCTGGAATCAGGCCTTTCTCTCCTCTTGTCCTTAGGCCTATGCCGCGGGCCTCCTGGACAGTTCAGAGCTTGTTCTAGTTTGGTTCTTTCACACTTCTCCATTTTATTCAGATAGATCAGCCCATCCTTTCGGTAACTGGCTTGGGATCTCCTCTATCAGCAGAGCATCTACTCCCAGATCAGCTTCCAGTTCTTGAGGCAAAACATCAGAAGAACCCCTAGGAACCCTGAGCGCTCTCCTTCTCTATCCCAGCTATGGCCGAGTCCTCCATCTGGAGGCCAGGGTGTGAATCTGGGTCCCCCTCCCACCAGCTCTGTGACCTTGATGATGTGCCTTGTCCTTTCTAAGCTTCAGTTTGTATAAGAGATGACAAAAACAGTATGAGGGCATCAACATGAGGATAATGCTTGTAAAAGGTTCAGCCTTGTGTCCTTTAGCACACAGTGAATAATCAGTAAATGTTGACTTTATCATTATTATCATTGTTATTATTCCGACTGGAATGTTTTCATTCATTTACCCGCAATGATGAATAAGACGAGACAGCTCTGTCCAAATAGGTGAGCTAGCGTGCTGCAAGGGCTCTGACTGGAGTGTCTGTGGGTGCTACGAGGCCACAGACCGGGAGTGTTTAATTCAAGCTGACCCAGTGTCAGGAAAAGCTGCACAGAGAGGGAGGTGCTCAGGATCGATGGGAAACAGTGAAAAAAGATAGACTGAGGAGTGAAGTTTTAAAATGAAGAGTCAAAGACTGTAACAGAGCAGCCCAAAGCAACCCCACCAATGGCACCAGGTGACAGCTGACATTTAAATTCAGGTTAAGGTGGATTGAACAGCAAGTTTCTGTGACAAGGAAGAGGGTCCTAGGGGGATAAAACCACCAGCATGCTCTGGCACCACCTACATACAAAGCAGTGTGCCAGACACCAGGGGCCGAGGTCCAACCATGAATTAGAGAAAGAACCAGGCTTAACGGCTGAAGGGAAATGACTGCAGAGCTGCTGAGCAATGATCTCATGCCTTCCTGGCATCAGGACGCTGGCCTTTCCCTCCATCCTTGCTCTCAACCAAGGCCTCGGGGTCCCTGACGGCAGCGCCATGAGCCCTCCCTGCAGTCTGCCTCAGGTTTGTGGTGCGCTGCTGGGTCAGTCTGCAGCCTCTGCACCTCCACTGCCGGTCACTGTCCTGGATCCCTGCCCAGCTGCCATCCGTGAGGCCCCCAACCCAGAAGGGCTCGTGTGCAGGACAGCAGAACACCACTGTCTCCCCACTTCTCCATCTTTCAGGGGACAGCCAGCAGCTTTGGGCTTCTCTGGGCTCCACTGCCATCTTTCCTCCTCAGGACCCCCTCCCCCCCACTGACTCCACCCCAGACAACAACAGCCATGAGCTCTGGGCAGCAGCAGCAGCAGCAGCAGCAGCAGCAGGAGTGACAGGAGATGGTCAGAGGCCTGCTGAGGGTTGATAAGGGCCCTGGATCACCAGGAGGTCAGCAGGATGCTACTCACTGCCCTGGTCATTGGCGAGAAACCGGAGCGCTGTTCACACTGCCCACCTTCCCTGCCCTACTCTTTCCTCCTGAAATCCCTAAATCCTTTTCTTCTTCAGGCATTTAGGTAAGGGATCAGAGCCTGGCATTGGAGGACTTGAGAAAAGTGGAGCCGGTCACCTGCGATCAAGGGGAACTGTTAGAATCTGCAATTCAGACCTTCACAGCTTCCTTTCCTGCTTTTTGCAGGCCAGGTTCTCAGATCAGTAGCATAGCCACAGAAGGGGACAGGGAGGGACACCGAAGAAGGGAAACTATGTCCCTGAATCCTGCAGAGGCTGGCATCCTCCCCATCACCTCCCCAGAGACAAACTGCACTCCTCACCCTTGTGAAGTCAGTTATCGAGTAAGCCACACCAAAACAAGAAAAGACAGTATGGGAATGAAGGTAAAATGGGGCGACCAGAAAGAGGGTGACTTGGGATTGGGAGGTTAGCAGGATGAGATTTTTATGGAGGCTCGAACAGCAGGAAGGATGCAGTTGGGTTAGTATTTGGAGAAAGAACATCCCCAACAGAGGGACAGTGATGCTAAAGCCCTAAGGTGAGGACAAGCAGGAAGAAGGTACGTGTGACAGGAGAATGGAGATCCAGGCCAGACTGGAGGTGAGCCCAGAGAGGGAGAGGCTGCACCCACAGGGAAGCTTTTGGAGGGCTTTGAGGAGGGCAGGGGTCTGGAGTATGTTTCTAAAAGATCGCGAGGGCTGCGGGGTGGAGAAGGAGTTGGGCAGGGACAGGAGCAGCAGCAGGGAGACCGGCTAGGAGCCGTTTTTAGTGGGCTGGAGTAATTGAATGCTGGCTGGGCTGAGTAAAGTGAGCGAGGAAAGCAAGTGGGTTCAGGTCTAGCCTGGAGGCAGGGCTCCTGGTCCTCTCTCATGCACGGGACATGGAACGTGAGAACAAGAGGAGTCCGGATGGACTAGCTTGACTAATTGGCTGCGTGGTGGGGCTTAGACTAACTGAGATGGGGAAGCAGGGTGGGGAGGAAAGCTGCGTTCACCTCTTGGCTGTGTTTTGTCTGACATGGATGTGTGGAGCAGCCATCTAAGTGGCGATACCGATTCGGTCGTTGGATACATGAATCTGGAATTTGAGAGAGAGAGCAGGCTGGAGATATTAGATGAGAGCCATTGGAATGTAGGAATGTACCTGAAGCGTTGAGGCTGGTTGAGTTCACCCAAGGAGACAATGTAGAAAGAGAAGAGAGGGGCGTTGGAACCAAGCCCTCGGCCTGAAAAACGGCACCGCAGGCTGCTCCCTCGCCTGTCCCAAGCCTGTCCGTCCTCAATCTGGAACGCCTTCCATCACCCTGAGTGCCTGGCCTTGACTCTTCTGTGACTTATCTTATTATGATCATGGTCCCTCCCCCGCCCCCACCCTCCCAGGACATAGCATGAGGAATGAGCTCAAACAGTGGATTCTGCCGGGCCCTCCCAGAACCTGCCATTGTACCACCTCCCTCTTCCTGCTCACGTCTCGGTTCAAGGGAAAAAAAAAAAAATCTACCCTCTCCACCATTTCCAGCACCTGACGGCTCTGCCCAGTGACCAAAGAGATAGCTAAGAATTTCTGTGTCCTCTTCTGGTTTATAACAAGCTTAAACGTGCTTTCTGGCTTTCCTATCACTAAATTACAGGAGACTCCCCGAAAGCATGCTGTGCGACCCTGGAGCTGGCTTGTGGCCACGCATTGCTGCGAGAACGCTGTTTCTGAGCGGACACAGTCACTCAGCCTGGGATGTGACTTCGAGCTCCAGACCCCACCACGTCATGACACTGAGGGGGGACCGTCCTGAGGAGCCAGGCATCTTTCTCACGTGCAATCCTCACTTCGTACCCATCAACTCCAGACAGAGGGAAGCTGGCTTTTGTTCAGAGAACATGCTGAGAATATTCCCAAGTGGAGAAACTCTA
>NW_011888958.1:3017655-3018418 GCF_000151845.1 Pteropus vampyrus
TCTTAATTGCCATCATCTTAATTATTTAATTTAATTTAATTTAATTTAGTGGGAATTTGTTGCAGCTGCAATAGGAAAAACATAGTTATTTTGTTGCCTCCTTTGATTTCCTTAAGATAAATCTCCACGAGTGAAATTTCTGGGTCATTTTCAAGGCTCCAGAACCTACTGTCCAACTGGCTTCGAGAACGTGCTGAGCCAAATTCTCCTTCCTCAGGAGGGGCTCACTCTGGCTTCCTCCCCTAGACTCCAATCAGCACTGGATATTTGCGTTCTTGTTTACCATTGGCAGTCTGATTGGGAGGAAATGATAGCCCACTAAAGAAAATAACTTTTTATAAGTGAGATTTAAATTATTCTGGTACATTTATTCACCATTTATATTTCTTCTATTGGGGCATCCATCTTTTTATATTGGTTGATAGAACTTATAAGTATTAAGGATATAATACTTTTGAGATTTGTGCCATACGGGTTCCCCCCTCCCATTTGTTATTTACATTTAAATGTCTTTAGAGGTAGAGTTTTAAAATATTTCATGTTTAAACCCATGAACTCTTTCTTTTACCATTGGTGTCATGATTACAATATTGTCAAGACATTTTAATGGATTTATTTATCCATTCATTCAATAAATACTTACTGAATGCTTCCTACGTGCCAGGCACTGTTCTAAGCACTGGAGTATCATCTGAAACATAGAGCTGAACTCAGAATAAAAACATCTGTCACTGAAGGGTTCATAAACTGCAATAAGAATAAA
>NW_011888958.1:3018468-3076393 GCF_000151845.1 Pteropus vampyrus
GCAATCCTCACTTCGTACCCATCAACTCCAGACAGAGGGAAGCTGGCTTTTGTTCAGAGAACATGCTGAGAATATTCCCAAGTGGAGAAACTCTACAACTAGGCAAAGGACAGAATAAATATAAAACCCATCGTGAGTTTATTCTTTCTAGCCCTGTTTCCTCGCCACTGCCCCTGCCCCTACTTCCAAAATGGATTAGATTTGAGGCAGCGGATAATTAAAGGTATTGCTAGAATTAATACAGAGCATATGATGGGACCCGAATACTGAATGGGGACACAGTGGTGTGAGGGAATCCCAGTGAAGGGTAGCGGCTATAAGTGATCACAGAATTTAGCTTATGATTCCTGGAAATAATAAAATAATAAAGTCTATGGTACTCATTTCCTGGCCTGTCTCTCCATGAGTATGTATCAGAGGGATATTAGTGCTTAAGGAGGGAGACCCCTCGTCACTTCAGCTCTGCCCCCCTGACTCACTGCACTGGGGACATCGCAGATTTTCAATAAATATCTGAGGAATGTTGACCAAAATCAATGATTTGCACTTTGGTGTAGTTAATAACTATGCTGTTTTTCCTTCCAGATGTTGGTTTTGATAGTTACTTCTCTGGGCCACTTCTGCAAGACAGGCCAGATCTTGGGTGTGGGAAGCTATCTCGCTGTTTGCTCTTGCAGAGTACTGACATGTATGTTAAAAAAGAGGGGACCAGCACATGGCTCTGTCGTAAGCTATTCGGGACTAGAATCTGATGTGTCAGAAGCCCATTCCTGCCCACCCCGATTCTCCGGGTGGTGTTACAGTCACATATGGTCAGAGCCCTGAAGGAAGTTAAAAGCCCAGATTAATACTGAGGTTGTACGGCTTAGCCTGCAAGCAGAACGAAAGGCTGATCTGTGCTCAAAACACGATCACGGCACTGTCCATTTTTCTAAAACATTTTCTCAGTGACAGCGATATCCCTGCTGACGGGAAGGTAGTAGATGGAGAGACTCAGACTTGGAGTTTATTCAGAAGAGAGTTGTGTCATAACATATTCGACCCCTTCTACCCCATCTACCTCCCTCCTCCCCGTTCCCCTCGCGCATCCGGTAACCACTAGTCTGCTGTCCATGTCCGAGTCTCTGTTTGTTTGTCCTGTTTGTTTGTTGCTTTTAGGTTTACATCCCATATATAAATGATATCACATGGTTTTCACCATTTTCTGTCTGGTTTATTTCATTTAGCATGATTGAAAGAAATCTGGCTATGGGCGGTAAACACACAATGCAACACACACACACACACACACACACACACACACACACGCCTTACAGTTAAATTGTGCACTTGAAACTTACTGGATTTTGTTAACCAAAGTCATAATAATAAAAATTAATTAAAAAAAGAAAAAAGGAAACATCAGTAGTATTTAATACGAAGGAGTTGTGTATAGTTTGAGGGACTGGGATTAGGTCTGGCTGTACATTACAGAAAAACAAAACAAAAAATCCAAACAAAATAACAGTGTTTTAAACAAGATAGCAGTGTATTTGATATAAGAAGTCTGGAGGTGGCTCTACGGGGACCTCAGGAATCCACACATCAATGTTTCTCTTTCACCCTCTTAGTGCTTGGCTTCCATCCCCAAGGTCACTTTGTGGTTCAAAATGTCTGCGGAAGCATCGGGCATCACATCTGAGCTTCAGGTCGGGAAAGGAGAAGCAGAAGAGCTAAAGAGTGGCTTTCCCAGTGGAGACACCTCCCTTTAAGCATAGTTTCTGAAGTCCCATTCTCTATGTACACATTGTGATACACAGAATAATGCCGCCCCCCTCCCCCACTGCCAAAGATGTCTATGTCCTAATCCCTGGAACTGTGAAGATCTATCGTACATGGCAAAAGGGACTTTGCAGATGTAATTAAGGGCCTCAAGATGGAGACATCTTGGATTATAGAGGTGGGACCTACACAAGGAAAGAGGTGAGTGTTAGAGAGAGAAGGAGATGTGATGATAGAAACAGAGGTGTTTGTGTGTGTGTGTGTGAGAGAGAGAGAAAGAGAGAGAGAGAGAGAAAGAGAGAGAGAGAGAGAGAGAGAATGAGAGAGAGAGAGAGAGGAGGAGGAGGAGGAGGAGGAGGAGGAGAGGAGAGGAAGAGAGAAAAGAGGGAAGAGAAGGGGAGGGAAGGGAAGACAAGAGCAAGAGAGGGGGAAAGGAGAGCCCGCTAGCTGCTGGCTTTGAAAACAGAGGCAAGAACCATGAGCCAAGGGATGCAGGCAACCTCTAGAGGCTGGAAAAGGCAAGGGAACTGATTCTCCCCTAGGGCCTCCAGAGGGAATAGGGTTCTGCCTTGATTTTATCTAAGACCCATTTCAGACTTCCCACCTCCAGAACTATAAGGTAATACATTTGTATTGCAAATGTATTATTAAATTAAATTAAATTAAATTTAATTTAATTTAATTATTTAATTTAATTTAATTTAATTTAGTGGGAATTTGTTGCAGCTGCAATAGGAAAAACATAGTTATTTTGTTGCCTCCTTTGATTTCCTTAAGATAAATCTCCACGAGTGAAATTTCTGGGTCATTTTCAAGGCTCCAGAACCTACTGTCCAACTGGCTTCGAGAACGTGCTGAGCCAAATTCTCCTTCCTCAGGAGGGGCTCACTCTGGCTTCCTCCCCTAGACTCCAATCAGCACTGGATATTTGCGTTCTTGTTTACCATTGGCAGTCTGATTGGGAGGAAATGATAGCCCACTAAAGAAAATAACTTTTTATAAGTGAGATTTAAATGATTCTAGTACATTTATTCACCATTTATATTTCTTCTATTGGGGCATCCATCTTTTTATATTGGTTGATAGAACTTATAAGTATTAAGGATATAATACTTTTGAGATTTGTGCCATACGGGTTCCCCCCTCCCATTTGTTATTTACATTTAAATGTCTTTAGAGGTAGAGTTTTAAAATATTTCATGTTTAAACCCATGAACTCTTTCTTTTACCATTGGTGTCATGATTACAATATTGTCAAGACATTTTAATGGATTTATTTATCCATTCATTCAATAAATACTTACTGAATGCTTCCTACGTGCCAGGCACTGTTCTAAGCACTGGAGTATCATCTGAAACATAGAGCTGAACTCAGAATAAAAACATCTGTCACTGAAGGGTTCATAAACTGCAATAAGAATAAACCCCAAACACATTCCACTGTATTGAAAGACCAGCTGAACAGACAGCTTTGGTCCTGAGCAGAGACCGTAGGATGCTACCCAGAACTCAAATTCCTGGATCTCAGGGCATTTTAGAATGGGTAAAATTTACATGAGCATGACGATGCTAAGGAAGTAAAAATGAATGCCCACAAATGAGAAGACTTGAAATGACACTAAAGAAAGTATAAATGGAATTTGTTCCACATCGGCCCCAAGAGAATAATCATCAATAATACACCTTTTCATTTCATTAGTAAGTTAAATGCAAATATTACCTACCCCCTAGGACTCTTTCTAGAATCTCTCCGAATCAAAGAATACCAGCAAGGGAAGAATTACCCTTCCTTTGAGGGTTTTCATTGAGAAAAGCCTATAAGCGAGGAAATAGCATGTCCAGGTTACTGCCTTTGGTCTCATTTATGCAAGAAAAGTTGAAATATCCTGAGGTTTGCAGGCTCCAAACTGAAAAAGCCTCTAATTATTTATCTGTTACACTTCTTTCCAGCTCACATTTTTCTTTTGACGTGAAACATAATAAATCCCCAGAAAACTCATCCTAAAGTTAGGGCCCTGCAAGAAGCACAAAGAACTCAAACCTACGACACTTGGGACATTCTAGAGAATACCTGATGGGACAGGGTACTCGGCCTGTCCCCATGACCCTAGGAGAAGAGCCATGGGTTTGTGCAGGTTCAGGCAGAGAGCCAGGCCTTTCCAGGAAACCCCCAGACGCAGGTAGCAACCTAAGGAGACTTCCTACCCCCATTTGCTGGAACCAACTCATGCCTGAAATGCCCACCTGTATGGCTTTTGCTCATGATAACTCCAGGTTAGCACTGAATGAGTGAGTAGATGGGAATGAGGATGAGAATTCCTGGGGGGAGGGGCAGGGACCTGACTCATGACTTGTATGTGCTAAGTGATTTTGGAATGAATAAACTGCTAACCTCACTTTATTTCTTAGAATTTCTACCTCACTTTACATCTTAGAATGAGGGACTAGCCATTTGCTTTTGAGAGGAAAAAGCCCGAGGAACAAGTAAATATTACATGGGGAAATACAGGTGGAAAAGAAAAGGTCCTATAAATGGAACAAATTTCTGCCAATTTCACAATCTTTTCTACAGCCAGCCCTGACACTAACGGTTCCTGAAAGTCTTTCTAAAGTTGTGTTCCTCATTCAAAACATTGCTGAAGGGCCACCTTCTGGAGGCTAGAAGTTCAAAATCAAAGTTTTAGCAGAGTTGGTTCTTTTCAGGGTCCATGAGGGAGAATTTGTTCCATGCCACCTCCTGGCTTCCGGCGGCAATCCTTGTTCCTGACAATCCTTGGCATTCCTTGGCTTGTATCTGCCTCGGTCTTCACATGTCTGTCTTCTCTTGGTCCTCTTCATATTCTTCATGAGTGACTCCACTTGTATTTGACCTCCCACGCCTATTGAATGGCAAATTCCTTCATGTGTGACATCAATATACTTGTTCCCTGAAGTGCGACCCCACCCCACCTTCCTATGGGCACCCATTCCCCGGAGTACACAAGGCACTCCCAGTCTCCTGGGCTGGCTCGCTGAACTGAGTCGAAGTTGTAAAAAAAAAAGAGAGAGAGAGAGACTTCTTTCACTCACTCGACTCTACTTTAGCACAAGTTCCACTTTAGCACAAGTTCAGACCTCTCATTTCCCTGGATTTGGTTTCCCCACCCGACAATGTAGACACTAACAAGAAATCACTAAGTTATCTCATGCTTTATTATAACATCTAACAGAGATAGTATATATCCTTTATATTATATACATGCGGTACATTATATATCAGATATAAAGCTGCATATTACAGTTACAATGAAATAAGAATTCCATCTTCGTATCCCATTTAACCCTTGAAACAACTCTGAGAGGTCACCATGGAACATTATTCCCACTTTTCAGATGAAGAAAGTGGAGTCCCAGCTTCCACGTGGTACGTGACAGGTTGTCGGGCATTGGCCTCCAAGGGAAGCATTCAGGGTGTGCTGTCCACAGAGAATTTAAGAACAGTTTAAGAACAGCACTACCCCACTGATGCAGGGATCAGAACCCAGACTTGAGGTTTCAAGTCCGGTGCTTGTCCTTCTCTATCTCAGCCCCTGAGAGGTCAGGGCACGGTGATTTTAGAGGCATCTGGAGGGGGCAGCAGCATCCATACATTCAGCTCACAGTCAGGAGAAATGAAATCTTTTCTCAAGGGACTGTGGAGGGTCAGCTTCAGGTAGGGAGGGAGCCGCCAAAGGCATCACGTTATAGCTGGGAATTATTAATTTTGGTGACACTTTCTCTGTTCTAGGTGCAAGACATTTCTATGCAGCTTTTTATTTAGTTTTAAATACAAACTTGACATTTCCCATAATTTTATTACCAGGTAAACCTTACCCTATCTTCACTCTACTTCCTGTCTCCCAGCCCATCCTGCCGCTCTTCATCTCTGTACTGATTTTCACATCACTGGACCAGCGCATCCCTTTCTCTGATCTCATACCTTCCGCTCAATCCCACACTTTTGAACCATGGAGATTATTCCAACCAGTCTGTGCCGTTTGCTGCCGTTGTCCTGGTTTCCCAGGGAAAAAGAGATTCTCTCCAAGTTTGAAGATAGAATATCAGCACAATAAAATTTAACGGCATTTATCTTTTTGTCAGAAACAGCCTGTTGCTTTAAATCAGAAGTTATTTGGGGGTGGATGGGGTCCTTGCTGGAGGCCAGCGTTCCTTCCCTCCTTTTCAATCGCTGCTGGGGTGCAATGCACACGGTCACCACACAGAGGCGCTGTTGCACTTGAAAGCCACAATACTTCAGCGGGCGGCTTCTCCAGTTAAGAATGCAAGGATCCAGAATTGTGATATTGATTTCTTATTTCTTTTAAATTAATAATCATTGGTGTTATGAATAATTGCTTAATTTCTTAGTTCTAGAGGTGTCTGTTTAAGTCATTTATAGAGGTTTTCCAGAAGCAAATAATGAAGGCCAAGGGAAACCTTTGGTTACGGCTAAAGTTACTCCTGCAGGTTTTTCATGAATTTAAAAGTTCCTGGACGTTCAGGTTATATGTGTTAAATTAACATGTTAACTGTGGCAGTCCAAAGATAAACAGGAATAAAATGAGTGGGCAGGAAAACGAAGTTTTAGATTTATTTAAAAAGGGCAGTGGGAGGGGGAAGCCGAGTTAGCTGAAGCAAGCAGGAACCATGTTATACCAGGCCTCGTAAATTATGCAGCAATGATGGCTGGTTATTAAAGAAATCGAATTAAGCCAGCAGTTCCAGAATTTAGGGTACTGTGGATTGGAGGCCTAGCTTCTTCAAAGTGTCTGCAGCAAACCTGAATTTCCCCAGTCCTCAGCTTCTCCCAGTGTAAAGGGGGTGTGTATCCTTGCCTGCAGACTGGGGTAGTGTTTGCTTAATATTGACTCCAATACTTATCCCCAAATACAGGCTATGTGGTTGGAGACCCTCATAGAGAATAGTGTAATAAAAAAGTAAAGCTTTTCTGGCTTTACCTGTGAGACTCTCGTTAACTACACGCTTGCACCTGCTGAAAAGTGCAAAGAAAATTTGGGGCAAGCCCTAGGTTTGAGGCTTAGTTCCGTCACTAATTATTGCACTGTGTTGGTCACTTACTCTGTGTCTCAAGTTTATCATTTGTAAATGGAGGGGTTTGGCTAAGCTGCCTTCTGAGTCCATTCTGATTCTGACAGACACCGTTCCTCCTCTATCTGCCCACCGGTGACAGATTTCCTGGTCTTCCAGGTTATCGCTGTCTCATACTCCCAAGTGGCCAAATTGGACCATTTACTGTACCCTGAACAAAACCTCTCCTTCCTATCTGTCCGTTTTTGCTCACCCTCCCCTGCCTGGAAAGTCCTTCCTCCATTTCTAAGTTTTACTACTATTTCAAGTCCCAGTGCAAAGGCCACCTCCTCTGAGAAGCCTTCCCTGATACTATGGGTACAGATAGTCTTGTCCTTTATGAATCTACAGCACTTTATCTATAATTCTCTTTCAGCATCTACCATTTTACCTCTTGTGTTATAATAATTTCTGGAACCTTTTTGTACTAACTGGGTCTTCAAGGTCATGATTTGCATATGATTCATCCATCCCACAGGGTCCAGCCCAGTGGCCAGTGCTGAGCAGGAATCCAGGAGATGGCTGATTGAATTGACAATCCTGTGTGCACAAACACATTGTATTTTGTGTAAAGGATCTGGAAAAACAAGCTGATGTTTAGCTGACAGGACATGGTCCCTGGTGTCCTCACATTGTCTCTCTCCTGCAGCACAGGCAGTCTTGCAGAGGGATTAACGCTCAGACTCTGGAGCCAGACTGCCCAAGTTTATAGCCTGGCTTTGCCACTTACAAGCTGTGTGAACTTGGGCAAGTTATGCAACTTTTCTGTGGGTTTGTTGCCTCACTTATATGGTGAGAATAATGACAATGGCCACTTTTCATGGATACTGTGGGGATAAAATGTCTCACCAGGGGTCAGAGTGGTTTGAACTCAGGCCAAGGTAGAAATAACCACAGAACCACTTCTTTGTTTGGTGTCTAAGATGAGAAGGCACTTACCTGCTAAAGTCTCAGTTTCTAGCTTCTCAAACTTACTAGATAATGGAACCCCTAGGAACCTTCCTTGGGCTGCCTGCTGTAAGATATCTCTTTAGTATTCCCAGCCCTGGTCTCCTGCCCAACCCCAAACTGGCTGATCCCCTTACCCCAACCTGGCTCACCTGTCTGGGTACCAAGAGGAAAAAAAAGTAATGCACTTTAAAAAGTACCCAACACAAAGCAAGTTCTCAATAAATGCTAGCTTTGAATGGTATTTTTATTATTACTAATTACAATACAAACACCTCAGGACTTCTTGCCAATTAGCAGTATCTTTTTTTCATGATAAGAAAAAAAAATCGCCTTGTGTTTATCCCTATGCCTGTTCATGTGTCTGGTTAGTTTTATTGGCATCCTCTGCAGCGGGCTGGGAAATGCAATCTAAGACAGCCTGTTCCCTGGGTGGGCTCCAGCTCTGCATTTTCAGAGTGAACCTTTGGCAAAGGCCTTGAGTGCATGGAAAACAGATTAACTTGCTATATCATTCGAGCCTGCCACCGGCCATTTGCTAAATTGCACAATTTGATAATGGCAAGTGTCCTCCCGCCCCCTCCCAGGCCAGCCCAGGCGCCAGCCTTACTTCTTATCTGTATGGTGTTATGGCTGTAATTCACCTGACCACTTGTGACATGCATGCTCTCAGCAGATTTGTGCTTTTATCTGCTGGGATTCAAGGACAGAGAAGACAGGAAAAGGGATAAAGAGAGGTGAGAAAGAACAACAACCTGGCAAAATAAATGTGTTTCAAGTCACTTTCCACAAAGGAAGGTCTGAGACATTCTCTCTCGGGCTCAGAGCTCAGCCCTGGGTGTGCCTGTCTCCTTATCTTGGGTCTACTCAGTCTGTATCCTGGCTGCACCACTATTTCAGAAAAAAATCCCCAAAGAAACAAACCACATATTCCTATTTCTTCTGACTTTGCTCTAATTTCCTTCTACCCCCACCCAATTCCATTTCCCAGTAAAGAAGTTTATTTTGAAGTTAGACGCTGGCGCTAAAAGAGGATGCTGTATGTCCGCTGTGCTTCTCCCACACTACCTGGATCCCTCCGCGTGGATGTGCAGCCTGGGGGCGGGGCACGGAGGAAAGGAGGGAGTGTGCTGGAAACAGGGGTAGCCTCAGCCGTCCTCCTATCTCCCGCTCCCACGCCTCCTCCAGGCTGCCCTATAAACCACTGCCACTTTAAGCCGAAAGCACAGCCTTAGATCTGCTGGTCAAACACCTGAAAACAAAAGGATGTGAAATTATGCAACCCAGTTGCTTCTTGTTACAGATGTGGACACTGAGGCCCAGAGAGGTGAAAAATAGTAATAGTGACACCGACATAGCTCTGGTGATGTGCCAGCTACCATTCCAAGGGCTTTAAACAGATTAACTCATTTAAGCCTCATAACAACTCTGTGAGGTACTATTTTACATGTATTTTATGGATATGTTGTTGGTGAGGAAACCGAGGTACAGATTTACTAAATAATTCGTCCAAGATCATCTGGCCAATGGGTGGCAGAACTGAGATTCAAACCCGGAATGACCTTCAGAACCCATGCTCTCCACCAGTTATCCTGTCTCCCCAGCAGTGATTTATTTGTACTGTTAATATAGTGCCAGAGGGTCTAGAAGCATTTCTTGTCCCCAAATCCAGGCTCCCTATTGTCTGGAAAACAAAATAATAAACCCGAGATCTTCATCCTGGCTTTCTGCCCCTTCTAAGCTTAATGCCCAGCCACCTTTCCAGGCTCCCCTGCCACCTTCTTCCAAACGCACTAAACCCCAGTCAACTGTCAGCCGAGTGAGGGAATGGATGTAAGTGAATAATAAAGAAAGCAAAGGACTGAGCTCCCCCAGTCTTACCTGCCAGCACGTCTCCTAGTAGACTGGGGATGTTTGACAATGACATAATCAATATCTCAATAAACCTTTCCAGTTCTTTCAGAGTAGGATGCCTACCACACAATCCAGCTGGCAGAGAACATTCCTGAAACCAGACACTGACTGTTCACAATCCATTTCTTCCCTTTATGCAGACATCACACTCAGGGTGCAATGCTGGTAAGTACCTGAAGCGTTAAGTTCCTTCGCCTCTTCACGCAGCAGCAGCAGTAGTAACAGTAACAGATACAATGATACAAGCCACTGACATTTGCTGAATGCTTTCCATGTGCTAGGCACTGTTCTAATGAACTAGTCTAACCCTCACGCCACCACTATGGGGGGCACTTACACTATGAGTGGACCCGTTTTTCAGTTGAGACAATGGAGAAATTAAGACAGCCATGTAGCTGATGTCAGAGGTGGGATTTGAATGCAGGCAGTCTATTGTCAAAGCCCGTACTTTTAACCACACTCTCTAGATGGCTTGGATGGCTCAAAGAGAGGCGCTTGCTTATTCCCGAGCCTGGGTCTGGAGGGTCAGCTCTCTGGTTGCAATGAACAGCTACTGACTCTGCTTATATGAGTGCCAGAGCCTAAGGTCAAGGCCTTCACGGCCTTCACTGCCACTTCTTTAGAGCAGCTCCGGGGTTCCACCTAAAGGCCTAAGATTCTAAACAGAATGACTTAAGTTTAACTCTTTTGTGGGGGCTCCCTTTATACTTTGGGGTTAACTTAAGGAACTAAAAACACTTTGTGGAATTAAAGTTAAGACAATCAACTTCACTTCCAAATCCAATATTTTATGAGTTTTAGGCTTAATACGCCATACTGGCATATCTGTAAAACTTTTCCCATTCGGAGCTGAGAAGAGGTGACAAGGAAAAGGAGACTCGCTTTAATGCCTATTGCCAGGGCTTGGGGTCCATGAGGCATAGACCCCAACATTCAGAGCAATGTTTCTCAAAATCAAGTAATGTGTATAGAGCTCAGTTAACAAGTGCCATCTCCTGCCGCTCCAGTACTGATTTACGTTATTTTTATTTCGATGTTACAAACATAAAACTAGGAATAAACTTTTTATGCTTTTAGCTCTTATACAAGTGCACAACCAAATAAAGGCGCATATAAATTCAGAGATGTAGATGAGCAAAATTCAAATTAAGAAGCATTGATTCTTGTGATGGACGTCGCTTCGCAGACACAAAATTGGCACTGTTGTGCTTCTGAGGTTGAGCCACAGGCAGATGCCATTTTTGTAGGTCATTAATAATACTGGCTAAATGATTACATTGCATGTTTCATTTTTGTTGGGCTGAATTCTTGGACTCTGAACAAGATGAGAGACCCCCTTGTGAGAGTCTCTATTCTTCTTCCTCTTCCTCCTCCTCCTTCTTCTTCTAACTTGATAATGTACTAGTTTTTGCAGAACCAATCCAAGTGTACCTTGAAATATATGACAAAAAACTTTGTTTCTTCAACATAAAAGTCAGTTTGTATTTTCTGCTTAAATGGTATGTACCAAGATGGAACCTGAAAAAGGCATCTGCTAGCATGGTAGACCGCATAGGATGGTGAAGTGCAGACATCCTGTGATAACTCAATTCCCCCATCATTTTTATCTTTCCAAATTACTATGAAACTTCTGTGTGCTCAGCCTGCCATGACTTCACTTAGCAGAAATGTATCAATTACCTAATGTGCCCTTTTCTGTCTTTTATCATTAGGCTGTGACACTTTGAGTAGTATGTGACTCTGATGTACTATGTAATTTCCATGAGGCCAAATCGATTTATTAACTACTCTAAGAAACTAAACTCCTGGACTATAAAAATGTCATTCAACTGTGAACTATCGTGGCAAAAGAGAAGTTCTGCGTTTGTACCTGGTGCTAGATTCCAACACACTATGAAACGAGGACAAGATGAATATTGCCAACCAAACGACAGCCTGATATGCCTTGCAAATATTTAAAGTCAAATGATGTTAGTTCAGATGATATCCAGGTGAACACCAGGACCGAGAACACAGGCACTGAAATCTCACAGCTGTACTTAGTTATAAGGTGGTTGTTTAGGTTATAGATATGTATAATTTTCATAAACATTGAAAAGATTATTATAAAAATTGAAAGCAAGTGTTATAAAAAATAAAACCAGAAAATTAAAAAAAATTAGTAGAGTTTGCAAATCCTCCAGTCAGCCAAGAACCACCAGGATCTGCAGATCTTGGTATAAATAGCCCTGTTTAATCTAAAAAGTGCTCGGTATAAGTCATGTTGTTCATGCTAGAACAACAAAAAAGGACTCTTCAACATTTTCTTTAAAGAGTGTTATTAATGGATTAATGAGCATGTGTCAGTTTATTAAAATTTGATTTAAATACAGCTGTTGCGGGGAGCAAATCTTTCACATAAAGCGAGAGCCAGTTACTCTAGTTCTCTCCAGGGGTATAGAGGGGAAGATGCCAGAAAGCAAAGCCAACCCTGTAGTTTAACAGCTGGCGGTACTATTTCAAGTCAGGGCTCCTTTTCCTACACTGGTCTACCTTCCCAGTCAACACAGACTGCAACAAATGCTACAATAAGAATAAAGCATAAATTAAGAAAAGGGTAATGGCGACGGTGTTCTTGACCCATTGAGAGGCCACGAGATGGTTCCACCATAAACAGCAAAGAGCTATTTCCCTTGAGCTTCAACTACTGGGAGAAATTTTAATGCTTGTCCACTGTAGAGGTCATGGCATCTGTGTTTCACACCAGGTCAGATTGTAAAAGGAAGTAATGTTTCCTGACAAAGGGGTCTAATCCAGCTCACTGCCTCGAATAACACTGACCTTGCCGGTGTGAAAGTGATAGCTAAAGAATACAGCACTCATTAGAGGGACAGAGGGCAGCAATACCAGAGTGCCTTGGAGGGAAGCAAAGCTTTCCATGGACATTAACCAATACAGACCCATCACTGCACAAATGCATAAACAAAGGCTAGGAAGGTCAAACACCTACACAGGCAGCGTGCTATGCTGCATGGGACATACAGGATGGGCCCAGGTCATTCCAGAAACTATCAGTGCTCTGCCACATGAGTTAAAGGTGGTCACTGGTTTTTAGGAGAGGAAGACCTTGGGACTTGGTGTTAGACTGTACGGTACGGTATGACGTGCTGTAATACAATTCAGTATAATTACTTATGAACGTTATGTAACAATGTTAATGTAACTAAAGAAAATTGTATACAGTTTTCACTACCAAATATGACTTTTGTTATTCTCATGAATTATTTTCATAAACTCTGAGTTAATGTTACATGTAGACATCCGAACAGCGTGGACCGACCCAACTGTAAAATCAAGACTGAATGCCCACCGTGGGCTAAACCACAGAAACTGTTGCCCACCCGCGACCCTCCTTACAGAATTCAGCCATAAAAAGGCCCATTTCCCTAAATCTGTTTCCCATAACCAAGAGACACCTTTGTGTGGTGGTTAGTTTGTGAGTCTTGGCCTCCAGTACTCTGATAAACACACTTATATAGCTGCACATCAACTACAAGGAGAGAACAGACATTGTCCAACACAAAGAAAACATGACATTGGAACTGTCACTATAGATGGAGCTTTTTCCCTCTTTGGGATAAATCTGGTAGCTGGTGATAGAAATCAGCAGCGGTCCGCACCCCTCATAAAGGACCGACGGCCCCTGTGCAGTTTCGGTCCAAGCTGCCTACACCCCCACACAGCTGCTGCCACCGCGGTTTTCAAAGCAGCTAACACTCGGTTCGGCACAACAAAGAGCTGGACCGCTGTTCTGCCAAGTACCACTGTCTCTTTGCAGTCAAGAGCCTTCCCCTCCGGCCTTTGGGTACATGGAAACTCCCCCTTTAAATCCTCCTCCCGTTATTGTTGACACCTACATTAAAATCTGGATTTGGACGTCTCGAAAAGAAGAGAGCCGTGTTGTATAAAGAAACCAGCAGCCCTGAGAAACTGAGGCAGCACTCTAATTGTTGAAAGAAGAGACAGGGCAGTGACCACCATTGAAAATGAAAACTGATGACATTTCGGGCAGTAGAAAATTAAATCCCATTACCAGAGGGAGTCCCTGGCGCAGATTCCTTCATCTAAGGGGGCAGGCAAGGAGGCCCCGTGTAAATGTGAAGGTTTGTGCTTCTCCAAGACTCTGGTTGCTGGGAGCTTAAATGAGCTTATGTGTGATGACATACTGTACGGGTTAGAGGTGGCCGCCACTTACACATATCTACACATGCAAATATTGTCTATGTCATCATGTCTAAGCTCTCAGCAACCTACCTAGGGGGACAGCATTCCTTTACCAAGAAAAATAGCAAGGCTTAGGTGACTGTCTGAGATGTTACGGTTAGTCATTGTTGGAGCCAGCTCTTATGAAAGCGAGTCCTTACTCCTTGCTTTAACGGCCTTTCAGAAGTTTAAATAGCTCAACAAATGTAAGGGATTAGTATTATTATTTAGTGGTCCTTTGTGGGCAGTTTTCTATCCTGCTATGAGGAGATCGATTAGTCACTTTTCGGGTAAAAGGAAGGATGAAAAAATATTGTGAAAAGGACCTCTTCTCCCTCTTTTCCATGCTACCTTCCACCCTCCCTCATGGTTTATAGGCTCATGAACAAGCAGGTTGGGAAGGCAGTAATGACTTTGCAGAGACAAATCCCACACGCCCTGGCAGGTGTCATCCAACCCCATCCTCACGTTCTTACCATAGTGACCCCATCTCAAAAAGCTGCAGTCCTATTTTGAAACATCTCTGATTGTCAAGGATTTTATTCCTTACACTGACCTTAAAACCAGTTTCCTTGTGACCGCATCTCACTTGGTTCTGTCCTCTTCAACTTCTTGTGAACCTCTTTGAGTTTTTCACTTCTCTGGGGTCCCCACTTCTTCTTATCACTTCCTGTTGACAGATTTCCCAGCCTCACCCTGCTGGTCACTCTCCCCGTGAGAATCTAGGATTTGCCATTGTTCTCTTAAAATGGATGCCTCACCACATAGATAGCGCTTCTGATAGGCTCTCGCTATGTCAGAATACAAGAGAACTGCCACTTCTTTTAATTCAGACACTGTAATTCCACCAGTGACAGGCTTAGCAGTGGCAGTCCCGTCATTCTTTTGGCCTTCATTCTGGCCCACTGTTAGTATATGACAGACAAACTAGCTCTATAAACCATAAAAATCCATTATACAACATTTCATTTAATTTGGCCAATGAGTTGAGATCTTTCAAAATTCCGTCATTTGGCCTATTTGTCATGCTTGCCCTGTGGGGCCACAGAGAGAGAGAGAAAGAGAGTGTGTGTGTGTGTGTGAGAGAGAGAGAGAGAGAGAGAGAGACAGACAGACAGACAGACAGACAGAGAGAGAGACAAAGAGAGAGAGAGACAGAGACAGAGACAGACAGAGACAGACAGAGACAGAGACAGAGAGACAGAGAGACAGAAAAAGAGAGAGAGAGAGAGAGAGAGAGAGAGAGAGAGAGAGAGAGAGAGAGAGTGTGTGTGTGTGTGTGTGTGTGTAAGAGAGAGAGAGTGTCCATAGGCAGGACGGGTTGCTAGCAGTGTCTCTGCATTCCCGGGGACAGCTCACACAGCATCCTGGTTGGCAGCAGAGGGACTGGCAACGGGTTTTCCCCAGGGGTGAAGGGCCATTGTTAGGAGCTGGAATCTGAAGTTCAGAGGCAGGGCTAGTCCCAGACAGAAGGAATGTGCCGGCTCTGGTTCCATCCAGAGCATATCAAAGAAACGTCATCAAAAACCTCCCGGCAAGCTTCAGGCAGTATTTTTCCATCCACCTAGAATTTCCACCCCTCCCGTGGCATCATACTCTGAGGCATCTTAACGGAGTGGCTCAGAATTACTTCTCCTTTCTGGCTTTGAATCAGTCATAGCTTTGATATGAATATCCCTCTTGTCTTCACTTAAGTCCTTCACAGCACCTTGAACAGGAGTGGGTCAGAGAGGATCCCGTACTCTCTTTCCTCTATGCCATGTACTAATTATCGCTACTAATTAACAGTCATTGCGTATTACTGCTTGGCCAGGGCTAAGTCCCACCTTACTGTCTACCAACATTTCTCCAGCAATATTCCCAACCAAACTGTGAGACGTGCCATCAGATATCTCTCTAAAGCTAAGCTACTCAAGATCTTCAATATTTCTTTTAATTTCAGTAATTTTATTACATATTCCATAATGTACTATTTTGACTCTGTCTGGAAATTAAACATAACTTTTTTCAGCATGCTTAGATAGAATTCATACTGGCCCACTGACTGAGTCGGTTGAAAGTAGTTAAGCGTTGGTTTATTATTTTGACCATTTGGGGCTTCACTTTGCCTTTAATCCTGTTCGTACGTTTCTTTTCAGCTAGATCATTGTCTTTGATAGGAAAAATACCGAATTCATCTGCTTTCTTATTGTCAAGTTCTGTAACAACTCAACCTCTTTGAATAGTAAGTAATTTTGTCCTCTTTTTGTCCTTTTTGCTGGGTATCTTCTATTTATCCATCGAAAAACACCTTTCTGCACCCTGCTCTGAGCACCAAGAGGCTGTTCTGGATAGACTGGATCAATGGGTCCCCTCGTTTTCTGGTTTCTGGGTTCAGCCAATGGGAGGTAGCAGCAGAGGGAGGTGGGCGAGACTAGAAAGACAGTGGGGTCAGCCCACTCTCTGCCCGACTGGCTGGGGTCCATGACCGAGGGCCATTGTTTCTGAGTTCTATCCCTTCCCAAATACTTACTCTCATCAGGTTCCAACTTGTTCCATCTCTTGTTACTTTCCCCGACTCTACCCATACCATTTCAAAATCCTTCTATTAAAATCTCCTCAAATATCATCAGTGAACCATCTGTTTCCTCTGAGACCTTCACTTTTTCTTCTTGTCACTCCAAATCTGTCTCTTTTTGCTGTTGTCATTGACCTCAGGATAGTCCACAAAACTCTGATCTTTCTCAGCATTAGCCTATCTGAATATTATTCTTTCAGCTTCGGATGCTTTATGTTTATTTCTCCTTATCTTCCTTGCTTTGTTACATTCATCCTTTTAATATTCGAGCTCTACAGCAAGCTTCTTATGTAGCTTTCTGATTTATTTAGATATTTTCCCTTTCCCTTCTCATTACAATTATTTGGAAATCCCAAACTGCCACAGAATCTCAAAGTTGGAAGGGACCTGGGAGGTCACCTAGTCAATCTCTTCTCATTCTACATCCACTTACTTGAGCAACATCTCACATGTATAAAATCACTGTCAATTTTGTTCTTTATTTCTAGTAACAAAGTAGTTGAGAGGTACCCTCACAGATGATGGAGTATATTGCAACAATGAGTCTTGTGAATCTAGCCAATTATCACAGATATTCCCATCTGCTTTGAAGCTCTTCAGCAGAACAAGCCAGGGCTGGGAAAGAGATGGAGTGGCAATTATTCTTTAGGAATTGATCCAACATGAGCAGACAACAAAGATTTAGTTAACATATCTCTGCCCCTACTCCAGGAAACATATGGTTTGACTTTATATCAGGGATTGTGTTCATAATTGCATCTTAGAGTTACACTTTGGGTAAGGATAATATAGAAAAGACTTATAACATTTCTCTAACTTTACGATACTTAATAAAATGAACAATGACAACATCGAAATAGTGAAAACTAATCAGAATTTTTATCAGCAGCAACCAAAAAGGGAAAGGAACATAACATATTGCCACGTACTTCAAACTAGCAGTCAAGGACATTCTGCAGTGAAGCAGTGGAGAAGGGCTCAGCCTGTAACTGCTCCTCCTCATTGTTCCTCAAAAGCAAACCCGGGAATTAGTACGATGTGGAAACTGGTGAATCTGGAAAGGAAAGAACTTTTTCTTCCTCTAAAGAGGCTGGAGTGAGGAGGGATGTGGGGGAGAAATCAAGATAAGAAGGAAAGTAAAGAATGGGGCTGACTTTCAATGATGGGAGTAAATTTATAGTATCACCCCATTTTCATAAAAGTGTGTTTGGCTTTCTCTCAAGTCTGCCAGACTTCTACTTGTAGATATGTTGAATGAATTCGTATACAGGAACGATACTGAGCAATTACGAGGCTTATGGCTAGGGAACAGAATCAGCATAATATCAAAGTTGTAATTAATTTTTTTCTCTGTATGGAAAATGTAAGAACCGTGATGGGTGAGAATTTTGTCTGTTCTGAATATGGCTTAGAGCTAATGGGCTCAGCACCTTGAAAGTGCCTTGCACAAAGTAGAGTCTCAATAAACTTGTTGAATGAAAGACTGAGAATGAACTGCAAATATTGGGAGGTAAAGGACAGAAAAATAGGAAAAAGTGTCAGTATCCTTCTTTCACAACAGGGAGTTGATCGATATGATATAAAACTGAACTATGTATATAATAAAAGTATTAGACTCTAGTTACTTTTATAACCTCTTTTGTTAAGGCATCTTTAAGGAAACATATGTTAGGTGGTAAAGAAACACTTATATGAGGTTCGGAATTCCACCAGTGTTAACTCAGTTTCCCTTACTTCTGTATATTAGTAAAATTGATCTGAATATAAATATTTTTAAATTTAAAAAGGCATTAGAGTATAATCCAAATTTCATAGTTTGTCTATCTAACCAGTCAGCTAGCTTCCTTTTCTTCCTCTGTATACATATGTATGTATAATATATATCTACATATGTATCTATCTATATAGATATATGTATCTATCTATAGACATATAGAGATATATAGATGTCTATAGAGATATGTAATATTAAACGTATTATGTATTATATATATAATACACGCACATATTCTTTGAAATAGTCTAAATTGATGTCTACCTAATGTTCAACATCTTTATTTACTTATTTTTTATATTATGGTGACATAGGTTAACGAAACCCAGTAAGTTTCAGGTGTACAATCAAACAGTAAAGCATATATATAATGTATTGTGTGTTCACTGCCTATAGTTAGATTTCTTTCTGTCATCACATATTTGATTCCCTTTACCCTGTCTACGCCTCCCTCCCCCCCCCCCTTTGGTAACCACTAGTCTATTGTCCGTGTCCATGAGTCTCTGTTTGTTTGTCCTGTTCGTTTGTTGCTTTTAGGTTTATATCCCACATACAAGTGATATCATGAGGCTTTCAACTTTTTCTGCCTGGCTTATTTCACTTAACATGATTATCTCGAGGTCCATTCATGTCAACATAATTATTTTGGGATGGTGGGATTTGGAAGATTATTTTACTTTCTTCTTTGTAGTTTTTTTGCAAGCTTTGGATTCTTTAAAATGAGCATGTATATTTTTTATAGAAACAAAACTGCATTTTTTTCTTTAAATTAAAAAAATAAAAGAATTCATAAAAGTAGATACTGGTATATTATGTTATTACCACAGACTGAAAATGTCCAATAATTAGATTTTATTTCTTTTAAAAGAAATAACTGATGATAATTATGAGCACAGAGTATTGGTTGAATATGGTTATGCTTATTTACAAAAGCTTTCTTAATCCAATTCACCATTTCTTTCTCTCTATTGTCTGTCTTTCCAAACCATACTGTCACAGAGGCTCCTGGCTCAAGTCTATTTTAGACTGAGCATGTTACCATATGCTAGTTAAGATGGCTCCATTTTTAGGAGAGCTAATTATTGGCTATTAAGGCTTTCCTGTAATTTATAGAATCATTCCAAAATGCATTCCACTGAACAATATATTTCTAAACTTTTCTATTTTCCTTTTTCTTTCTTATGTCATGGAAAAGGTAAATAGACTGAGACTGCCAGAAAGCATTCAGACTGTAGGGTCACAGATGTTTGTCTACATACGTTAGGAGTTTGAGTGATTGGTTGCATGTCAAACTCACTACCTTTTTCTATAAATAACATATATTTTAAAAATCATCGCATTCTCAGGACATAGCAGAGAATGCCGCTTTAATTTATGCTTCTTGTTACTTCCATATGGCAGGACACAGTGGAAAGTGACAAGTTTAAAAGTCAGGAGACTTGGCTTCTAGTCTTTGTATGCACTGCTGCTCAACATCTAACTTCTCTATGACTTAGATTTACTACTTGAAAACAGGAGGATTAGTCTAGATTCCCGGTTCTCAGTCTTGGTTGCACATTAGCATCACCTGGGGAGCTTTACTAGCTAGTGATGCTTTGCCCGCATTCGAAAATCTTTGGAGAGCTTGGACATCAGAAAGGCTGCAAAGCTCTGCAGGCGAATCTAAGATAGTCAGGATTAAGGACCGTCAAGCTATTTCATCACCCAAATACTCTTTTTTTCTCAAGTCTCATCTTACATCACAGAATATCTTGCTGCAGGCTCAGTCCTGGCTCCCCAACACTCTGAGAAAAGTGGTGGCCAAACTGTGGCAGATCCTCATGTGTGTGGCTTGGAGATCCTCTGGGAGGAGAAGACAGAAAAACACCCTATCTAAACAGATAAACCAAGGATGAAATGACATCAGACTCTTTGTTCATGGACATGTCATGTAGGTTTTGGTATCATCTTCAGAAGCCTATCCCCTTTGATTTGATTTGGCCATTAAGAGAGTCTCTTTTCCCTCCACTTGCTCTAATAGTGATGGTAGAGGTTTGCATTGCTGCCAAATGGACTCATAATGTTTTTAGCTGCTGCTTCTCAACCTTTGCCTATTGGCAGCTCATCTGGGAATTCCAAATTTTCCCCCAGTACAACTGGCGTGCAGAGTGGAGAGTCTATGTCCCCTGAAAGTGCACACTCAACCTGAGAGACTTGGGCGGGAACTGCCAGAGAGGAATGTGGAAGGCTTTGCCCACCCTTTGCCTGCAGTGCGGCCAGGCTGCCTGGGTAGCTTCAGAAATTGTCAGTGTGGCTAAAATGAACCACTTCTTCCAGATTCTCTTTCCCTACTGTTTCCAGTTAGGATGGGCCAGAGACATTCCTGTGAGAGAACAGAGAGCAGAAGTGACAGGCAGCCATCCGTGGCTCACACATATGGCTCATCTATAGGCTCACCTGCTGGGTGCAGCGGCCTGACCTGCAACTGCCCCACATTCCCCTGGCTCCTGGGTCAGGCATGTGTTTACCTCTGTGGCGTCCTGCAGGACAACTACATCATCAAGGGAGGCCGTGAAAACTGACGTGGGTTTCAGTCAGTCTTCACGGGTCCCGGCACATATGTGTGTGTGCGTGGAGCGGGGAGGGGGGGCGTCCCAGTTTGTCTTTGCTCTCCCTTTTTTACTTCCGTCATCACTTGCTGCCTGTCCTGTAGACTCCGAGCTCCAGCATCAGATGATCAGATGTGAAGATAACAGCTTTACTGCTTAACTAGCAACCACAACTGCACAATATCAAATTCCTGTAACACATGTATATATTCATGTGTATACTTATAATGGTATTCATTATAAATATATAAATGTGTGTATGTATATATATATGTGTGTGTGTGTGTGTATATATATATATATATGTACAAATACACAAATACATATAATGCTATATCCTAGCGGTTCTACTTCTCTGTTTGAACTCTGAGTGACCTTTGCAAAATTCGTATCTGATTACGTCATATTATTTAAAACCTTCAGTGGTTTCCCAGTGCTCTGAAGACCAAAGTCCCTGTCCAGCCACACACCTTCCCATGCCCCTCTGCCTGCTCTCTGCTCTGCCATCATGATCGTCTTTTAGTCCCATGTAGTTCCGTGTTATTGCCCACGAGAAGGATTCTGCATTTGGTGTCCCCTCGGCCTGACTCCCTCTTTTCAGCCATCCTTACCCGGCTAACGTCAACTTGTCTTTCGTATCTAATCAAATTCTTCTGTAGTGAGCTCTTGTATCACTGTGTACCTCTCCTGAGAGTGTCATCACACGCACGATTGTCCATTTATTAGTCTAATGGTTTTGTTTGTGAATTTTCAATATTTTCAGATTTCTTTCTTCCATTGGGTTCTAAGCTCTGGGAGGGCAGGAAGAGCTATTTTTGCTTTCCATTGTGTTTTTCCTACACCCTACTTTGCTTGGCACACAATTAACTTTTCTTTTTGGCCCAGTAAATTGGAATAAATGAATAAATAAAAGATGCTGAACAGATGAAGAAGATGGAGGAGTTGCAGCAGGAAATAACCAAGAGGATGAGCTGTAAAGGAAGTCAAGTCTGGGAGCACCGCCAGGCCTGGGGCCCATCGGGGTCAGCCGCCGTGGGTAACTTGGTCCTGGCAGCATACAGTTAGGTGCTGTGTTTTTCTCCAACAAAAGATAAAGAGTTATTCACTCATGCAAGATGGATGTTTGTTGTGAACTAGACACATTTCCCTTTTCCGTGGCTAATTTTTGCCAATGATTTTTCGAAGTTATGATCGCTGATATTCTTCACTATTGAAACAATCACAAATACAGTGTTGAACTTTTTGTGTGTGTGTGAAGTCTGAGTTTCTTTAAAGTAAAAGTAGAATTTGGAAATGTATTCCTTCAGAATAAATTAGTGAGTGTCTGTGGAAGAAATAAACAATTAGAACGTTCATGAATTATGGTTAAATTTCCACCTTTCCTTCCAATGGCAATTTATATAAGAAAAGCTTTCTGCTTTGATTTTAGTTGATTTATCCATGTGCTTGCATTTTTCAAGGCATGTTTGAATTTCACAATCTCTGCTTCCAGCCTTGGACAACATCCTCCTAAATGCTGGACACAATCCTGAGCATGAAGTCTGATTGGAAAGTTCTAGAAGATTATTGCATATCTGTGGCTCCAAAAGGAAGTAGCCTGAAACCCATTAGGGTCAGGTCTCTACATCTCAGGCCTGGAATAAGAGCCAGGAAATCTGGTTTTAGTTCTTGATTCCAGCACTAACTAGCCACGAGAGCTTGGAGAGCTCACTGAACCAACTTCTCTGAAATTCCACTTTCTTGCCTGTATAATGAGTCAATTGGACCAGAATATCACAAAGGACCTTTAAACTCTGGTATATTATGATTCTAAGGTTTACACTTTTTACTGACAGGAATTACGGTAAACGGCTTTTATTAGACAAATACAATGACTTTTTGAAAGACTGGTGTAACAGCTAAATTTATGACATTACTACTGATCTTGAGCTTTTCTGGAACATTTTTTCTCTCAAAAGACTTTACCTCTGAACATTTCCCACATCAACATTTTAAATCTGAGTATAACAACTTTTTTTCATTATGGTATCCCCAAACTTTTATTTTACATAACAATTATGGTTTATAATTAAAATTTTTCATAACTGTCCTAATGTCCTCTTTCTTCTCCCCGTTAAACATTTTAATCACATCCATAATTAGCACTTTTCCAGGCACTATAGCTGATGTGAAAGGCTTCACTTTCCACTAAGAACTATGGCTCTTTACACTCTTCTGTTTTATTTGGCATTTATCTTTTTTAAGTATCCATTTATTTTTTAAAGGTTTTTTTTTTTTTTTGCAGTTTTCCTACACTTTACTGTTCCTACCATCTGTTGTTGAGTCTTTAACTACACAAATCTGTTTATTCAGTGTGTTCTCTCCTTGGACCCTAACTTTAAATTCTAGTTTGACTATTATTGTTAATTCGAGGTTGTACAATTGAATCAGAAGAATTTTTCAAAATCAATTCAATAGACTCATTTAACTAATGTGACTCCAAGATTTTTACTCACATGGGATAGACTTCAACTTTATTAATTTACATAAGGCATTCAAACTTAAATATAAGCTATTAAAACATTTTTATTGTGGGATTTCCCACCGAGTCTTAAATAACAGTTTGTGTCTAAATGACTAGAAAAAGAAAGAAAAGAAAAGAAAGAAAAAAAACCAAACTAAACAGTCATAATTATTGGTGGATCTGGGAAGTAACAAATTATATCACTCAGGATGTTACAGTTCATGATTATTAGTTTCCAAATATTCCCTGGACCTTTCTAAGTAGGCCCTGGGGATCTGATGATGGGACACAGGTGATACAGTCCCACTCTCAGATGTCAGAAGAGCCTTTATGAAGTTTCCCTGGTGTCATTAGGGAATATTTTGACAAATTAATTAAAGTGACTTTCCCCATCACACTTTCGTCACCCAAAGTGTCCCGTCCTTCACCCCAGGGAGAAGTCAAAGAGATTTCACTTGCTGCCTCAGGAGTGGGTGACCCAGCAGAACCAGGGGACCACGTGTCAGTCCTTCACATTTGAGTCTCAAAAGCCCATTTATTCTTTGGGGGCCTCCCAGGCAAAGCAGTGGATGTGAAGAATGGTGGCAAAGGAGAGAAGAGAAGGAAGCTGAGGAGCCAGGTACCCCTGAGGGGCTTGGTACCTGGCCACACAGTTGATAGAACAAAGATTTGGGCATCCGGGATATAGGTGATTTCCCTTCCACCTCCCAAGGGAAACACAGGGAGTCAGCAAGGTCCCAGATCTCTTTGCACCCCAGCTCCACAACCTGAATTCCCAGCTTACTGTAGGAGCAGAATAATGTGTCCAGCAGATTGACCCAAGATGCTCAGCAGAATTCCTCACAGCTAAGAGGAATAAATTAAATGTTTTATGAACTTCCAAGAAAAGCATCAGGGAAGCACAAACAATAACAAGAACAATGCTACTACTAATAATAGGAAACATTTACAAAATAGAGCTCTTACTATGGGAGCAGACACTATTTTAAATATTTTTACATATTAACTCATTTAATCCTCCCAACAATCCTATGAAGTAGGTACTATTATTATCAATAGCTATAATTTATAGATGAGAAAACCGAGGCACAGAGAGGTTAAGTGAAGTGGCCAGGGCACTTAGCCAGTAATGAGTAGAGTTGGGATTCGAACCCAGTGAGTCCAGTTCCAGAGTCATAAGTGAAGAGTCTTGGAGTCAGGGCAAAGAGGATGCAACAACGACACGTGTAGACGGGAGACTAGATAGAAACGAGACTGTGTAAGGGATGCCACCGTGGAGAGCTCCTGTCTGCTTTCTGTTGTGCTGGTTCTTTGCTTACTCATTTGGCTTATACACAAATGCTGCCTGGTGCTCTGAGGAAAACCTCCCAGATATTACTTACTATAAAAGTAGGTTACTATCAAATTGATTCTGCAAAAATTTTCATATAGGAGAAAGCGAGACGAAAAGATAAAGGATGCCATCCATGCCAGGACTAGAAATTAAAGGCAGGCAACTCCTACTGCCCAAGATGCCAGTGACCTTCCTTCGACCCTCTTCCAGCACATGCCTGTGACCCTGAGTAAGAAAACCCCAGGGACAACTCTCTTATGAAGGGCACTGCTTATCCAACAGCATGAATTTCCTGACATTTTTCTAAGCTCCCTGGCAAGAATGAGTTGTCTTTCAGAACATTCTAGAGGAGCTTCTTGATGGCAGAATGAAAGGTCAACTTGTGACAGAAGCGCTCTCCACCCACATGCATGATTAAAAGTATACCAGATTGAAAATAGATTTTGGCTGTGTTTACAAATTAAAGGGCAGTTTGGGAAACATGCTTCCTTCTCCACTTGTCCCACTGGAGTTCTATGTTCAGCATTATATTAAAAATCAAATCTAGATCTAAATCAGGAAAGAGGAGGTGGGGGAGGATCCACATGGCTGACTGGATGAGAATCTTTACCCAACCACCAACCAGCCCAAGGTCCCCAGCAGGACGAATCAGCCCCCTGACTCCCACCTTCACCTTCAGCAAAAGTGTCTCACATAGTTATGCTTCACTTCACTGCTATTAAATAAGAAAACATATATTAAGTACTGGTTAACCAGTAGTGAACTTCCAACAACATGCTTCGTTACCATGTGATTTAAGGAATGTATCCCAATTGCCTGAGATTTCCTTCTCAAGAATTCTTTCACACGAGACTCTGAAGAGAATTGGCTCCTGAGTACTGAAGCGCCCCCAAATGTGTACTCTGCCTGCTAACACAGCTGCAGTTCTTCAAAACGTTTTTTTTCTCATGTTATCCCGGAAGAATTTTGAAAAGCTCGGCACTCACTTACATAATTTTTAACATAACATCTAAACATTTAAAAAGATGTTGAAATGGCTACAAGGATGTAATTTCAGGTGTAATGTATTTGACACCCAATCTTTAATTTAATTATATTTTTGACAAAACCTTGGAAATGTACATCATTCAGTTTATAGAAAAGGACTGCTATATAAGCAACATGATTAGCAAGGTGCATTCTCAGGCAGACCAAGTTTAGGAAAATATGTGGAAGTTAGATTCCTTTAAAATTACCCAAAAGTCTACGGCCATGCCACCCTGAACACGCCTGATCCCGTCTGATCTCGGAAGCTAAGCAGGGTCAGGCCTGCTTAGTCCCTGGAAGGGAGACCACCTAGGAAGACTGGGTGCTGAAGGCGTAAAAATAATAAAATAAAATAAAACGACCCAAACCATGTGCCCACCAGTTAAAGGACTCTTCCTTGTCTTGCCCTTAGCTGTAGATTTCTCACTGACCCCCGGGAGAGCTGAAAGGAAAGGATTCTAGGATACATTACACATCTGACACCTGAGACAAATCACTTTTAACACCCTCTTCCTCCTAACAACAACCAATAAATGAACTTTAATAAAATGAATACACTGCAAAAGGCAAGATTTAGGTAACCACTAAATTGTACCGCTCAGTAACAATGTGTCATTTTCCTGATTTCTTTTAACTTTTAAAACCAAAAAAGGACAAAAAATTTTTATTTTTAAAGTTATTTCTGAAATGCAGTGCATATTTCATGCATGAACTGAAACTTATGTTTACCAAACAAAAACTATTACACCTTGCAATTTTCGCTTGTGATTATAAAATTTAAATGGTAATTTAAACTCCAAGTAGTCACACAAAATGATAATTGAAATAACCTAAGTTCTGTTTCTACATCTTTACAGTCACTGTGCTATCAGCGTGTACTTTAACCTATGATTTGAAGAGTGCCACGGAGGTATGAGATGCGCCACAGAGGTGTGAGACGCGAACTGCTCCTAATTCTAGACTTTGAGGCACCTGCTCTCCAAATGAGTGCCTTTTGCTCAGTACCTGGGGAGTCCCTTTAACTGCTGGTTCTCTGAGTTAACTTCAGTGTAGAATATAAGGATCTTAAGGGTAGGCGATCAAAATGTGCTAATTTGAAGCTTGTGTATATGTTATTATAACTTAATAGTAACCGTAGCATTTAAGAACTCTTAGACCAACAAAATAATGTGGGGGAAGGGGAGAGGTATTTTAACACCAACACTATTTAGAATTGCATGGTGGTAACATAAAGCAGACTGACTTTTATTCAGTTTTATTACTTTAAGATTCTCTACAGACTTGGCCCTTCCGCCCCCACCTCCCTTAATGCCTGCATTTGGAGTGAATGGCTCCCACTGCTCCGCCCTTGGCTCTCTGAGGATAAATGATCTTCCTTGGGAAGGAGTAAAACAGAAGAAATTTGGCAAGAGAACTTGGTAAGGAAGAAAAAGTCTGCTTTTTTCCTTCACAATTTTGCTTAGGGCTCCACATGACCCATCAAGGGAGGGTGTCAGTTCCATGCAGCAATATCGCCTGTTTAAGGCTGTTAATAAGCAGGATAGGTGATAATTGGGTAATAACTAGGGAGCAGTCAGATGGATCATGTTGCAGGTTTGTTTACAGAAGCTTGACAGTGTGGGGAAACACATAACGCCCAAAGTAAGACAGCCTGTTTGAAAATACGTAAGCTTGAATAGTTTTCCATGGCCTCCTGTCTGCTAAAAGCCCAAAGTTACATTTATGAGGCAGAGTATAATCTCAAAGCGCAGTAAAGTCAAATTCGTCTTCTAAAAATAAATGTATTCATTTAGCTCCATCTCATAATATACTTTTATTTTCTAGTCCTTAAAAACATTTCTCTCTCTCTGTCTCTAGCTCTTTGTCTGTCTCCCCTGTCCACACACATCAGTACACACTTGTGTATGTATATATATTTTTTACATGATTGTAATTATAGTGTACACATATATACAGTTGTAAACTCCTGAAAAAATTTTCATTGTGAAATACATATATATGTGTGTATATGTATATATTTATATATATAAATATATAAAAGGAATGTCCATTGATGTATGTATAGATAAAAAATATGCAACATATGTATACAATGGAATATTGTTCAGTCATAAAAAAGAAGGAAATCACACCATTTGCAGCAATGCTGATGGAACTTGAGGGCATTATGCTAAGTGAAATAAGTCAGAGACAAATACCAGACAGAGAGAGACAAATTCCACAATTTAAAAAACAACAACAAATAAACAAAAAAATGAAACTCATAGGTATAGAGAACAGATTGGTGGTTGGCAGTGGTGGAAGTAGGTGGTGGAAAATTGGGTGAAGGTGGTCAAAAGGTATAAACTTCCAGTTATAAAATAAATTGGTCATGGGATGTAATACACAGCATGGTGACCATAGTTTAATAATACTGTGCTGTATATTTGAAAATTGCTTGATCTTATGGGTTCTCATCGCAAGGAAAAATATTGTAACAGTGATGATGTTAACTAGACTTATTGTGGTGATCATTTCACAATATACACAGATATATTGTATATCTGAAATAAATGTTATGTCAATTACATCTCAATAAAATACATACATGAAAGGTATGAAGCATAGGTACATTTAAAGAATAGATAACAACATGCAATTCTAAACAATGCTGGTGTTAAATCTATAATGATAATGAGATGGCCACGTATAGACCCACTAGCCAGTAAAAGTGATACTGGTGCCTTTATTCTCCCACGTGCCCCACTCCCCAGCATTTGTTCTTTACAAGAGCTAGTCCCTCTGTTGAGGTTCTTCCTTTACCCAACAAGAGCTATGATCGTTTTTTATTTCATTGTTTGTAGATTTCGTTTTCTACTATTTTGTTTCGGATTTTTTTCATCTATGTTCATGAAAGAAACGGGGCTGCAGTTTCTCTATGTCACACTGGCACTGTCTAGTCTGGATATTAAGGTTGAACTAATCTCAGAATGAGTTGGAGAATGATCTGTCTTTTTTCTATTGTTTCTGAAAGTTTGTATAAGATTGAATTTGTTTCTCAAATGTTTACAAAACCTATGTACAAAAACCTGATATTTTATTTGTAAGATTATTTTAAAATGTTAATTAAAAGGTTATACGTTCAATACTCTATTTCTTTGAGAATGTTAGATTAAATATATGAAATTACAGATATTGCCCAGTTTTGACCTACAAAAATGGCAGTTTCACGTGGTCTGACCTAACAGTTATTCCACACTTGTATAATTCCGATATCCACTCTCTCTATGGGTTGGATTCTGCTGTTTGTGCTTTTTGTTGACTTTCACTCATGTAGGTTTGTATTCTTACATTTCTAGTGATTTTTTTTTTTTTCTGGGAAAATCTGAGGTCCATATTTAAAGTATGTTCCTCCAGAGACGAGATGGGATTGCTTCTGCCAGGTACCTGGGGGCAGTGCTGAAATGGAGAAACTTTTTATTTTTTCTTCACTCTTTTGGATTAAATGGGTTTTGGTGAGAGACATACCAGCAAGGGGAGACGTAAGATTTGGGATTAGGAATTATCTAAGGAGACATTTTTTCCTCTTTTCATTTGCTCCAACAATAACTAAGACTAAAATAAGTACCCCAACATCTCCCTTTCTGAGGCCCTTTTCCCTCTGCTTCACCTGGTGACAGCACTGCCCCTCAGGAGTCTCTGAAGTGACTGTTTCCCTCTCAGCTTTGTTTCTTGACACCTAAGTGCACGAGCTCTTAAAATCCAGGCTCTGGACTACCCAGGGTTGACAGATGCCCTCTGAGTAAAGACTGACCCGATACTAGTTTACTTTTCTGGATTCTCACTTTCCAGTTTATGGCCTCTAAAGACTTCCTTTCCTTTCTCAGCAGGTCAGTGTTCTGCACCAAGGGGTCCCCTTCTGACACCAGGTTGGCTGTATGACCAGAAACAGAAGTCCCAGGTTCCTTTTGTCACTAAATATTATATCCAGTGTATTGAATGATATGGGCTCGATAAGGCACAAACATGAAATGGTTTTTTTCTTCCTAATCACTGCCGTCAAATACGTGAAACCAAATCTCCTTTGCCCTTGTTTAATGGCATCTTGGGCAGACATTTTAGCTTTCTAGTTACTTACAATTAGTTCTATTTAAAATTTAACTTAACTCTTATTTCTTATCCTTCTACCAGCCCCATCCAGAGGGTCTTGAGGTGGAATGAGGTGAGCTCTGCTTCATTTCTCCTTTCTCTACCTCTTCTTCAGTCTCCAGGGAGATCCTTTCTTGAGCCTCCAGAGGTCCTAGGCATCCTGGAGATCTCAGTGTTCCACATCTTTCTCCTTGGGCATCATACCATAACACTGTGGTCCCTGTTTGCCAATTGGTGTGGGCTGCTCCATCCAATCTCTTAGTTTTGCGAGGCCAACATCATTTTTGGTTTACATACATGCACAAACTCAAAAAGATACCTACCAAGCTCTCCATAAACTTTTCCATATTTCCCTTTCTGGTGGCAGAAGTAGGGAAGGTCTATGGGTTCAAGAGCTCAGCAAGAATCTGGTTAGGGAGAGGATTCAATGCGGCCCTCCTGTGGCACCCCTAGTCATCACTAGCGCTTTTTGGGGATCCTCACTTGGTTTAGAGGGAGGAAATACTTGGATTTGGGAAGTGTTGTTTAGGAAAATTTATGAACAGTGACTCTGGAGAATGACCTCTTTGGATGTCCCAACCTGTTCTTTACCCCAGCAGTTTGCTTATATATCAGGATAAAGATGGGAGTGTTTTAGATAATATTGATAGTCAATGAATGTTAGCTATGATGGATTCAACAAATGTTGCTGTCATCATTAATTCTCAGAAAAATAATACTCTAGGGGCATATTACCTGAAGAATATATAGGGTAGAACTCTGCAGAAGATCTTGTTCTTGGATCTAGAAAATGATGTCTTAGAACCCCAAACCAGATTAAGTGTTATAATCCAAGTTTTATATAAAAATGACTTCAAATTTTCGCTAGTTGCAACTGAGGGTAGAATTAGGATATATTTGTGCAGAACATGCCTTATTAAAGCCAGTATGTTCAAGGGGAAAAAAAGCTTTCATAGATGACACAATGACAACTTCTAAATTTGGCTTAAAATTTTTTATATGTAAAACATGCCATAATTATTTTAAAATGCCAGTAAAAATGTTTTGTGTTTCCATAAATTAAAGATTTATCTGCTACCATTGTACTCAGAACAAAATCACTGAACAAGGAGCTAAGCTGAAAATTAATGGTTTCCATGTTCACAATCTTTGTATAGACTTCCTACCAGCAACATGATTTTGCCTGTCTTCCTATCAGCCACACATCCAGTCACTTGAGTGTATAGAAGACTCAATGAAATCAATAGTCATCATTACTAACATACCACCCCTCGTTAGTCACCTGATTCTTTAAAAAGACTCAGTGACCCTAGGTCAGGTACAATAAATCAGGACTTCATTCTCTTAAATTTCATCTCACTCTGAAATAGACTTTTCAATAGAAGTGTTTCTATAAAATTCTAGAGCACGAATTAGAGGGTTGTGTGATACATTTTCACTTTTAATAAATGAGCTGTTTTTTCCTTCCTTTATTCCACTTAGCATTCTTCTTGAAGGGGAAAAAAAAGTCAAGAAAAAAATGTGAAAAAGATGAATGAATGTGACATTTAGAGTAAGATTTTAATGGCACAAAGGCCAAGAATATGAGAGTTACGCCTTTCGCTTTCATAATATAACTTGACAGGATTTCAGGATGTTGTTATTAAAATGAACCTCATCAGAAGAAAGAAGAAATGCATACATTTAAATAAAATGTGTTATAGTAGATTATATTTGTTAAGGCAAACACAGCATAGTCAATATTTAATCAAGCATTGTCTTTTTCAGACTTGGCCCCTCAGAGGCCGTATCCTTATTTTGATCAGTAGTGGCTGTGCTGCAAATGTTTGGAAACCTTCTCTGAAATAAACATACAAACCAGTTTATAAAGACAAGAAAATCAGGTTCATTATTCAGAGTCATACCTTATTTAAACCAAAATTGACAGTTAGTAATGGCAACTGTCATTTCCTAGACCTTATTCACTAACCTGACTTCAAATTATTTTTTATGAAAAATAAAAAAAACTTTAAAAAGTTATGAAACATTACACATAAATATGTACTGTTTAATATATTTTTAAAAATTCATGTTACTGTAATGAAACTTAAAAATATTTTCCTGACACTCCTCCAGGAGTTCCTTAAATGTATTATATCAATCACTATATACCCTGTCCTTTAGAGGTAAATGGTAGTCACTTCCATATTTTCCTGTCACGTGTACCACCTATTATATATTCTTTGATACTACCATTCCATAGTTGGTTTTTTGAATTTTATATAAATAAAATCACATACTATATATCCTTCTGCAATATCTCTTCCTTCTTTTTTGCTCAATATCTTGTTTATGAGCTACACCTAAGGCACGAGTAGGCAAACTATGGTTTGCTACCTATTTTGTGAATAATTTCATAGAAACACAACCATGCCTGCTCATTTACATATTATCTGTGGTGGCTTTTGCATTACAAGGGTAGAGTTGAATAATTGCAACAGAGAAGGTATGGCTCACATAGCCTATGTATTGCATTTTAGATCAACAGTTATTTGCTCTCAGCTTATTGTTGTTCAGCTTTTACCGTTCCTTAAGAAAATCTAGCTGTCAGACTAATTGTTGCTTTTTTGAAGCTACATCTGTTTTTTTTTTCTCTCGCTGTCTTTACAATTTTTATCTTTGTCTTCGGTGTTCTGTAATTTTTCTCTGATGTATCTACATGTAGATTTATTTTTCTTTAATGCTTGAGGATTGTTTGGCTTCCTGACTTTGTGGGCTGGTGTCTTTTATTAGTTTTGAATAGAATCTCAGTTAAAATCTCTTCAAATATTGCTTCTGCCTCATTCCCTCTCTCTTCTACATATGAGGCTCCATTAAACATTAGTTTAACCTTCTCATATATTGTTTCCCCACCGCCCACCTTCTTCTCAATTGTTTATACTGTTCATTCTCTGTTTTTATTCTGGATTTTTTGGTATGATCTTTCAGTACAACTCTTTTTTTAGCCACATTTAATATGCTATTAAACCCATGCACTGAATTCTTAGTGTTGGTTAATAATTTTATGTAGTTCTAGAATTTCCATTAAAAATATTCTATGGGTTTTTTTTAACGGTTTGCAGTTTTTATTAAAATTTTCTTTTTTGCTCTCTATCTCTTTAACAGTCATGACAATTATTTTAAAATTAGTGTCTGATAATTCTGATATCTGTGCTCCTTTGAGTTTGTTTCTATCATCTGTTATTTCTGCTAGTCGTCATTCATGTTAACTTGTCTCCTTATGTGCCTGGTTATCTGTGATTAGGTACTGACCTTATATTTGGAAAGTCGTTGGTAGAAATAATTTGAGGACTAGAGTAAAGTTATTTGTTTCTTCCAAGTGCCCAGGGCACCAACAATCTGGGATCACTTTTCACCAATGTCAACAATTTATAATTTCTTGCCTATTCTAATTACTGGAAGCTGGCCTTCAGGCTGTGTGAAGGTTGTATGTTTTCACCTCATTTAAGCCTTCCAGAGTCTCAAAGAAAGCTGAATTTATCAAGGTCCCCACCTACAGTGGTCTTCATACTCTGAATTAAGTTATCCCATGATGTAATAAAAGCACCCTCAGCTTTGGAGTTGCCTCTTTTGATCGTCAAATGTCCCTGGGGCAAAAACAATCTCCAAAGCCAGGATTATATCTGTAGATTTTCATTTTATCATAAATGTTGGCCCAGTAATTCTTCACTTTCTTGTTAAGACTCTCCAGTGACATCAAGTTGATTTCCACCCCCCAGCTTTTGTAGTTGTTCTCAGCCAGCTGGTTGGTCTGAGTAGGCTAGTCCTCTGTTCCCCAAAGCAGAAATCTCCAAATCAATTTTAATAGCACATATATATGTATGTGCATGCAAATGTATACATACATGGATTTATGGCTTTGCTTCTATTGCAGATACTTAAACAAATTCTAAAAGCTTTAAAAGGTCTTATCAGAAAGAAATTCTGGAAATAATCAAAGCGAAAAATATGCCACTTCTCAAAGTGACTATTTGAAGGAAGTAATATTCTGGCATGCTAATTGAAAATAAATTATGTTCATATACTACTAATTAATTTAATTCATCACGAATGTAAGAGTAATAAGATTACTTAGGATATCTGAAATGTGTATTAAACTACATTGAGACCTTGACAAATAAGATTTGTGTTATAGCATTATTACACAACTTTAGCTGACTACTCATTGAGCAATTATACCACATAGGTACATGTCAGTGCAATTTGCTTTCAGAATTAATGTTATAATTTATATTTTCCCCTAAAACTTTGGAAGAAAACTATTTATAAACTTGTACCTGTTTCTTTTTTCAATTAATAACACCTCAATTTTCTAAGACATCATGTATCCTGCCATTTTTTTCATGCTACTCTGTGTTCAGTGTAATTTTAACACTCTATTAGTTCTCTATGGCTGTTGGAACAAATCACCACAAACTTTGTGGCTTAAAACAACAGAAATTTATTCAATCACAGACTGGAGGTCAAAAGTCTAGGCCCAAATCAAGATGTCTGCAGGGCCACACTCTCTCTAGAAGCCCTGGGGGAGTGTCTGTTGGCTGCTGACACTCCTTAGCTTGTGGTCACATCACTCTAATCTCTGCCTCTGTGGTCACATGGCCTTCTCCTCTTTTGTCTGTGTCAAATCTTTAACTTTCTTTTATAAGGATACATATGATTGTAAGAATCCAGGATAATCTCTCCATCTTAAAATCCTTAATCACATTGCAAAGACCCTTTATCAAAGTAAGATAAACTTTTCAAATTTCAAGAGTTAGGACCTGATATTTTGAGGGACCACCATTCAGCATACTGTAGGCACCCAACAAATTATCTCTTTCTTGAGTTTTTTTTTGTTTTTTTTTTAGATCCTTTTCCTCTCAATGTTACAGAAGCAGAGGAGAGTAACAAAGACAAAGAATGTTGACTAATTTGGGGTAACTCTCAGGTTTCTTAATCTAGTTCTCTTGTTTTCTCAATTGAGAGTATCACAATTTAAGAGGAAACTGATAGCCTGGATTAAGTCAGGGGTAGATTCAGTTAGAACATCTAGAGGACTAAATAGAAAGCACTAACTTCACAGGCCTTCCTATATATCCTGTGAAGAACCAGAGAAGATCAGAGCCAGAAGGGATTACAAATACTGTTTAATTCAAACCTATTAATTAACAAATGAAGAAACTGAGGCCAAGAGAGACTGGTGACCAACTCCAAGGTCACACATTTACCAGCTCAAGTCACACTAACAGAGTGTAGCCCTAAACTCCTTCACCCAAACTGCATTGCCAAGAAGCCATAAGGAAAATACTTTTAAATGTTTCTATCAATGTAAAACCATTAAAAATAAGTATGTAGACTATGAAAGATAAAAACGTACACATGGAAGAATACGCATGCATATATATACCTAGCATATAATCTGATTATTATTTGTATAATAAAAATTCATAAGAAAGAGGTGGGTATATTTTTAATCAAATTAATTCCTCTATTCTTTAATTGTGAGAAAGAGGCTGAATTGGGACTAATGGGTTGAAACTATAAGGAGGTGGGTAAGTTTCAGTTTATTAAAAGGAAGAAGTTTCTACAGGTAAAAGCTGTCCAAAAGTGGAATAAGAGAAGATGACATCAATAATTTCATAGAAACACAACCATGCCTGCTCATTTACATATTATCTGTGGTGGCTTTTGCATTACAAGGGTAGAGTTGAATAATTGCAACAGAGAAGGTATGGCTCACATAGCCTATGTATTGCATTTTAGATCAACAGTTATTTGCTCTCAGCTTATTGTTGTTCAGCTTTTACCGTTCCTTAAGAAAATCTAGCTGTCAGACTAATTGTTGCTTTTTTGAAGCTACATCTGTTTTTTTTTTCTCTCGCTGTCTTTACAATTTTTATCTTTGTCTTCGGTGTTCTGTAATTTTTCTATGATGTATCTACATGTAGATTTATTTTTCTTTAATGCTTGAGGATTGTTTGGCTTCCTGACTTTGTGGGCTGGTGTCTTTTATTAGTTTTGAATAGATTCTCAGTTAAAATCTCTTCAAATATTGCTTCTGCCTCATTCCCTCTCTCTTCTACATATGAGGCTCCATTAAACATTAGTTTAACCTTCTCATATATTGTTTCCCCACCGCCCACCTTCTTCTCAATTGTTTATACTGTTCATTCTCTGTTTTTATTCTGGATTTTTTGGTATGATCTTTCAGTACAACTCTTTTTTTAGCCACATTTAATATGCTATTAAACCCATGCACTGAATTCTTAGTGTTGGTTAATAATTTTATGTAGTTCTAGAATTTCCATTAAAAATATTCTATGGGTTTTTTTTAACGGTTTGCAGTTTTTATTAAAATTTTCTTTTTTGCTCTCTATCTCTTTAACAGTCATGACAATTATTTTAAAATTAGTGTCTGATAATTCTGATATCTGTGCTCCTTTGAGTTTGTTTCTATCATCTGTTATTTCTGCTAGTCGTCATTCATGTTAACTTGTCTCCTTATGTGCCTGGTTATCTGTGATTAGGTACTGACCTTATATTTGGAAAGTCGTTGGTAGAAATAATTTGAGGACTAGAGTAAAGTTATTTGTTTCTTCCAAGTGCCCAGGGCACCAACAATCTGGGATCACTTTTCACCAATGTCAACAATTTATAATTTCTTGCCTATTCTAATTACTGGAAGCTGGCCTTCAGGCTGTGTGAAGGTTGTATGTTTTCACCTCATTTAAGCCTTCCAGAGTCTCAAAGAAAGCTGAATTTATCAAGGTCCCCACCTACAGTGGTCTTCATACTCTGAATTAAGTTATCCCATGATGTAATAAAAGCACCCTCAGCTTTGGAGTTGCCTCTTTTGATCGTCAAATGTCCCTGGGGCAAAAACAATCTCCAAAGCCAGGATTATATCTGTAGATTTTCATTTTATCATAAATGTTGGCCCAGTAATTCTTCACTTTCTTGTTAAGACTCTCCAGTGACATCAAGTTGATTTCCACCCCCCAGCTTTTGTAGTTGTTCTCAGCCAGCTGGTTGGTCTGAGTAGGCTAGTCCTCTGTTCCCCAAAGCAGAAATCTCCAAATCAATTTTAATAGCACATATATATGTATGTGCATGCAAATGTATACATACATGGATTTATGGCTTTGCTTCTATTGCAGATACTTAAACAAATTCTAAAAGCTTTAAAAGGTCTTATCAGAAAGAAATTCTGGAAATAATCAAAGCGAAAAATATGCCACTTCTCAAAGTGACTATTTGAAGGAAGTAATATTCTGGCATGCTAATTGAAAATAAATTATGTTCATATACTACTAATTAATTTAATTCATCACGAATGTAAGAGTAATAAGATTACTTAGGATATCTGAAATGTGTATTAAACTACATTGAGACCTTGACAAATAAGATTTGTGTTATAGCATTATTACACAACTTTAGCTGACTACTCATTGAGCAATTATACCACATAGGTACATGTCAGTGCAATTTGCTTTCAGAATTAATGTTATAATTTATATTTTCCCCTAAAACTTTGGAAGAAAACTATTTATAAACTTGTACCTGTTTCTTTTTTCAATTAATAACACCTCAATTTTCTAAGACATCATGTATCCTGCCATTTTCTTCATGCTACTCTGTGTTCAGTGTAATTTTAACACTCTATTAGTTCTCTATGGCTGTTGGAACAAATCACCACAAACTTTGTGGCTTAAAACAACAGAAATTTATTCAATCACAGACTGGAGGTCAAAAGTCTAGGCCCAAATCAAGATGTCTGCAGGGCCACACTCTCTCTAGAAGCCCTGGGGGAGTGTCTGTTGGCTGCTGACACTCCTTAGCTTGTGGTCACATCACTCTAATCTCTGCCTCTGTGGTCACATGGCCTTCTCCTCTTTTGTCTGTGTCAAATCTTTAACTTTCTTTTATAAGGATACATATGATTGTAAGAATCCAGGATAATCTCTCCATCTTAAAATCCTTAATCACATTGCAAAGACCCTTTATCAAAGTAAGATAAACTTTTCAAATTTCAAGAGTTAGGACCTGATATTTTGAGGGACCACCATTCAGCATACTGTAGGCACCCAACAAATTATCTCTTTCTTGAGTTTTTTTTTGTTTTTTTTTTAGATCCTTTTCCTCTCAATGTTACAGAAGCAGAGGAGAGTAACAAAGACAAAGAATGTTGACTAATTTGGGGTAACTCTCAGGTTTCTTAATCTAGTTCTCTTGTTTTCTCAATTGAGAGTATCACAATTTAAGAGGAAACTGATAGCCTGGATTAAGTCAGGGGTAGATTCAGTTAGAACATCTAGAGGACTAAATAGAAAGCACTAACTTCACAGGCCTTCCTATATATCCTGTGAAGAACCAGAGAAGATCAGAGCCAGAAGGGATTACAAATACTGTTTAATTCAAACCTATTAATTAACAAATGAAGAAACTGAGGCCAAGAGAGACTGGTGACCAACTCCAAGGTCACACATTTACCAGCTCAAGTCACACTAACAGAGTGTAGCCCTAAACTCCTTCACCCAAACTGCATTGCCAAGAAGCCATAAGGAAAATACTTTTAAATGTTTCTATCAATGTAAAACCATTAAAAATAAGTATGTAGACTATGAAAGATAAAAATGTACACATGGAAGAATACGCATGCATATATATACCTAGCATATAATCTGATTATTATTTGTATAATAAAAATTCATAAGAAAGAGGTGGGTATATTTTTAATCAAATTAATTCCTCTATTCTTTAATTGTGAGAAAGAGGCTGAATTGGGACTAATGGGTTGAAACTATAAGGAGGTGGGTAAGTTTCAGTTTATTAAAAGGAAGAAGTTTCTACAGGTAAAAGCTGTCCAAAAGTGGAATAAGAGAAGATGACATCCAACATTAGAAGTTATTAAAACAGAGGCTGCAGAACACTTTGCGGCAATATAGTGGTTGTACTGATTCCTAAATTCAGACAAGCTGTGTTAGATAATGTCAGCAGATGCTGAAAATAGGGGGTTCTGAGCTCAGGCCCATGGGGATGTCCCAAGATCTGTATTTTTAACAAACTACTCAAGTGATTCTCATGTTCAGAGGGCATGCATCAGACAACTGTAAGGAACTGTTCCAATTCAAGAGTCTATATTTTTTTACATGAGGTAATGGAAACAGCATTGCAATAGTAGTAAGGAATCCAGATTCTATTTCGGTTCTGTCCTTAACAAGCTGCATGAGTTTTGAACACATTACATCATGTCTCTGGGACTCAATTTTCCTGTCTGCAAGAGTAAGTGAGACTAGGTGTATCTTATGGCTCTTACATGTTAGAAATTTGTGTTTCTGAGGGTGGCCTGGAGGAAACTAATTTTCAAAGTCCCTGGAAAATTCTTCATGACATTCAGGTGATGGAGAATTATCCTTGAATAACTGTCTATGACAGATGGGCAAGGCCATGCTACCTGGCTGGTTTCCTGGAGTTGGCAGGCAATTGGCCCAGGATACGTCTATCACATGTAGGACAGGTGGTGAGTGGCTAGGGCTGGCAGGCTGGAAGTTGCAGACTCAGAAACCTCACCATCTTGGCTCTAACTACCATCTTTGTTACTTACTATTCAAAAAGAAGGCCTATCCATTGAAATCAGTGACACAAGAGGTGGTGGGTATTTCTTGACCTTCTACCTTACAAATTAAATGTATCTGGTGAATTCCTGCAGGACCCATATAGCGCCTGGACAAAAAGCACTTATTTGGATCATTTTTGCTGAAAATAAAACCTTTTCCCATCACATTCTCTTCTTTGCCTTCTGGCATTTAAATATCTGAGCTAATGTTATTGGTCAGATTTTTATCAATAATGAATATTTAATTAAAAGAAATGTAATAAACTTAAATAAATTTAATAAAAAATGAAGATAGCCTTTATTGGTCCAAATAGGAGCTTGTTGTTCACCATTTCTTGTGTCACTGATTCTGACTGATAGGCACCAACACATTAGGAAGCCCATAAACAAAAGCATCACAACGCCTGCTTCGAAGGGACCTATCTGAAAGAAAAAAGCATCCACACTGATCTTTTTGGGTCATTGGGTGCCAGAGGTCTCTTGATGTCACCTGTGAATTCTAGAAAACTTTCTTTATTTCAATTATTTGTTCTTCTTACAACTCTATCTTCCTCTCACCCCTACTCTCATTCCTCACAAATTCTTTTTTTCAAAGTCCATATTCCCCAGGTCTATATTTTTTCCCTTTATCTCAATGTTGATTTTTTTTTTTTGTTTGGTGAATATATTCTTGTTCAGAGAACTTTTCCTTATATTCTAAAGCCTTCAGTTGGAGTTTCTCACCCAGACTCCTTCATTTGATTCATTACAATATACATGTCTGCATATTTCTTTGTATTAGTGTACTTATTTGGCATAAGTTGCCAATGCTTCTGCTTCTTCATTTTTGTCTTCATCTTTTGTTTTGTTTTTTACTTTTGGGACAATTTGTATAAATTGGTGACATTTTCAACTCAGCATGATAGCTGGACAGTACAGAGATGGGCTTTCTAGTAGGGCTACTTCCTGTAGATTAATGTTATTCTCATTTTTCTAATGGAATGTTTAATAGGTCTCTAAAACATATCTAAAATGGATCTTTTGATTTCTTATACCAGTTAAACCAACCAACCAACCAACAAACCAACCAACAAATCTCTTGCTCCAGTCACAGTCTTCCTCATTGAAGTTGATGGCAATTTCATTCTTCCAGTTGCTCAAGCCCAAAAGTGTGGAGTCATCATCGACTCCTTTCTTTTTTTTCATATTCTACATATGATCTATCCCCAAATACTATTCTGCCTTTGAACTTGAATTGGAGTCTGACCACTTCACATATCATCAGTGCTGAGCACCTAGTCTGAATCAACATTTTTATAACAGCTTCCTATCTGGTGCTTAACCTGTCAACTCCTCAGAGTATGCAGAATGTGATAGAGTGATCTTGTTGAAACACAAGTCAGGGTATGTCACCCCATGCTCAAAGTCTTCTAGTGGCCTTATAATGGCCAAGAGGCTACATGATCTAGCTCACCATTATCACTCTGACTTCATCTCTATTATCCATTCTTTCCTTCATTTTATTCCAGTGCCCTCCTCTTAGTTCCTCAACAACACATCAGAAACATGCCCGCTTTGGAGATTTAGCATTTGCTTCTGGAATACTCTTTCTCTCAATATCCACATGATTAAATCGCTCATCTCCTTTCTATCTTTACTCAAATGACCTTGGCAAGTTTTTGCTTGGCTACCTGTTTTAAAATTGCAACACTTCTATCCCCTCTTCATACTTTATTTTGTTCCCTTGGCCTTTATCGCAACCTAAAATTCTGCGAATTTTCTTATTTATTTTGTTGTCTCTTCTATTAGAATCTAAATTCCACAGGAGCAGAAATTTCAATCTGTTTTATTTACTTCTGAATCCCCAGTGCCCAGCAATGCTTAAAAAATAGTAAACACCAATAAATATTTGTTGAATGAATGACTAAGCATGTTAAAAATAGAAACAGATGGAACTTCTAGGAGTAAAAATAAAAGAATGAAATCAAACACCTAAAACCTAGATTAAAGAGAAAATTAGTTTTCAGAAACAGTACAATATCAACAAAAGAGATACATGCCATGGCTCATCTTATGAAACTGGCATAAATTTGATAGTCAAACCAGCAAGGAAAGTAAGTAAGAAAAATTACAGACCAATCTTGCTCATGAAAATAGATACGAAAATCCTAAATAACATTTTGTCAAAGCAAAATCCAGAAATGTCCAAAAAACATCATAGCCAATATTATGGTATAATTACATTTATATAAATTTCAAAATGAGTGAACACTAACAATATACTAACAATATGAGTATCTTTCATTATCCGAGTCTACTTGGTACTTGAGTTCCAAGAGTGACAATCTGAATAATCAGTTGGGATATTTATGAGAACCTCAACTGAATATATGTTTTTAAGGTAATGTGAGGTAATATTGATTCCCTTCCTCTGCCTTTGGTGTGCGGGCCTATGAATTTTGATCTATGTGTAGATTTATATTACTACCACCACCACAAACAGGACACAGAACAGTTCTACCACCTAAAATTTCCTCATACTATTCCTTTGTAGTCACACTCTCCCCTAACTCCCAATTTCTGGCAACCACTGATCCATTCGCCATCACTATAGTTTTGTTTGTTTGTTTTCTAGACTGTCATATAAATGGAATCATATGGTGTGTAACCTTTTGAGACTGGCTTCCCTCATTCAGAAAAATTACTTTGAAACTCATCCCCAAGTTGGTGCATGTATCAATAGTTCACTCCTTTTTATTGCTGAATGTGGATGTAGCACTATTTGTTTGTTTATTCACCCATCGAAGGACATTTGGGTTGTTTCCAGTCTTTGGAGATGATGACTAAAGTTGCTATAAATACAAGTTTTTGTCTGAACACAAGTTTTCATGTCTCTTGGGATTGGTGGGTCATATGGTAAGAATATATTTAAATTTATAAGAAACTTCCATGGTAGCTGCATCATTTTACCTTCCTACCAGCAATGTGTGAGAGTTCCAGTTACCCCATAGCCTCATCACCACTTTGTACTGTCAGTATTTCTATAGGTTTGTAGTACAAACTGACTCCTTTTTGGATTCTCAAATTTGGAAGGCAATTAGCCACATTTTGACAATAGAAGAACCATTGAAAATTTTATCTTATTTTATTTGGTTATTTATTTGGATAGTAAGGGATACATGCCTATGTGGTAAACAAATTGATTAGTATAAGAGTAGATAGTGGTTACCTCCGGTGGAAAGGGAAGTAGATGCTATCCAGTAGGTCAGCTAGTGGCTCTGAGGTAGTGATGATATATTGATGATGTGTTATTTATGAAGCAGCATGGTGGGTACATGTGCCCTGTTTTATTATTATTATTGAAACTATATCCATGTGTTTGATGCATTTCACAATTAATTTTTAAAGAAATGTGTGAGCATACAAAATATACAAAACCTCCCAAAGTAATGCAGAAAAGCATTTTAAAACCAATTCTTTCAGGAGTTAAAGTACAGCGAGTTAAAAAATTTAAAAGCATTTTGTAGAAATTGAACATAAGACTTTCTTAAAGCTTGTTTAAAACCAAAATAATTTCTTTAATATGTCTGTGCGTGTGTACATCCTGTGAGCCAAACTGCTGATGGGCCAGTCAGTTTATTAATGAGCTTGTTATTTCCCAGAAGCCTCAACCTATACACAGAGGGCTGGTCCTGATAAGACCATCCTTAATGATCAGCAAAGACTAGCTTCTTCCTAGAAGGACCAGAACTCAACTTTAAGAAGTATGTTAAAGAACTAAACTTAAAGAATCATCTTTACTCTTCGCAAATTCCTAGACATCTCCCAAGTCACAATCAAGACTACACAACTATTCAGCAACCTTTCCCTGTTGCCACCAAAACCTTGTAAGGAGAACACTTACCTGTGACAACACTGGGGATTTTGGAGAGGAAGCTCTTGACCGTTCTAATGGGCACACCCCCTGTCTTGTCGTCTTGCATCTTTGTAATGATGTCTTCAATCTGAAAGAGGTTAGAGAAAAGAAGCGTTATTGTCTCCCACAAAGTAATAGTAAATGGCACCTTTATAAACAGCCAAAATTGTGGGAACATGGATGTCCACAGTAGATATCAAGAAAAGTCTCCACCTGGTCAGTCAATAAACATGTGGATTACATGCTGGAGATGGGGAGGTTAGGGGGTTATATACAAATGCATAAAGCATGGTCTGTAAGGAACAGTCTCCCGTTCAACAAGGTAAGGAGGGAGAAATATATTAGGATTTTTGATGGGAGCCAACATGTAATTCAATATGTATATGGTGAAATTTCTCCTCTTTTCCAAATTGGGTTTTTATATAGGTTGAATGTATAAAATTTCCATATTCAACTTAAAAAATAGCGATTTTTTTATAGTTTAATCTAGTATATTAACCTACTGCTATTATGAAGTATAGGCAGGGCTGCCTTTGGAACCAGAGGAAGATCCAGCCAGAGTCACATAGGAGAAAAAATACTATAAATCAAGACATAGAAAGCTCTGATCTGGGGAAGCTAAGAGGACAAGTCTTTGTTGTGAGTGGTGGTATAAAGGTGGTCACCTTGAGCCAGGGCTAAGATGGAGTAAGGACAGGATCCTCTCCTTTGGCCTAAGGAAGATCATACTATCAGGAGAAAGATTATGGTGGGCTGTGACCTAGAGCCAGGTGAAATCTTATTGATGAAACAAGATACTATGTACTTATAGAGAAAACGGAACAGAAAGGAGGCACCAAGGATGTAGGTGCCTAAGTTGGGAAACCTATTTGTGGCTAAGAATTTACAAGCCAGAGGTAATTTCCTGGGCAGAAATCTTCAGAATAGGATACGGAAGAATTTGTAACAAGGACATAGGCCTTTTTGTTTGGGAAGTGGGTGGGGTGGGGGGGAGGGTGGGGAAAACTGAAAAAGGGGAGAAGATAACGTTTAGTTTTCTCAGGCATTTTGTTCCCCTAAGCAATAGAAATCTTTGAAACACCAGAATGGGTTCTCTGAGTGCTTCCATAATAAATTTGAATTATTTTCATTCTAAAAATTTAAAACTGTAGCTCACCTAATCTAATATACTAGTAATATAATTTGAGGGTAAGTGAGTTTCTCAAAGTTATATGACTAACAACTTGTTTGAAAGAAATTGGTAACTTGCTAGAGATGAAGTTAAGATATGGCATAACTTCATAATAATAATAAGTAATTAAGTTACAATAGGTAATATATTAAGAATTTATTATGTGTTAAGTACTATGCTAAGTATTGTGTATATATATATATATTATCCTATGTAATCCCCATTATTACTTTAGAAGTTAGATTCCACTATTGTTATCCTTATTTTCAGATAAAGAAACTAAGATTTAGTGAGGTGTATCAATGAGGGTAGACTAGGTTAAGTTGTGGTAACAAATAACCCTCAAAATCACTATGGCTTAATAAAACCAAGTTTATTTCTCTCTTATGCTACAAGTCAATCCCAGGTCACCAGGGGGACTCTGCCCAAGATAGTTACTCTGAGACCCAGGCTGATGAAGCAGCCGCCATCTTGAATATTGCTGATTGTTGTGCTAGAGGGGCAAGAGAAAATTTTGGAGAATCTTGCACTGGTAATTAAATGTTATAGCCCAGAAGTTATATAGAACACAGTTGCTCAAAATTCTTTGACCAGAACTAGTTACATGGCACCACCCAACCACAAAGGGGTCCAGTCTTCTGGGTGCCAGGAGGTGAGGGGAACTGATCATGTGTGAGTAGCATCAATGACCATAACAGAGATTAAACCACCTGCCCACGGTCACACAGCTATGCAATTGTGGATACGAGTTTTTACCCAGCTGTAGACCCTTGAGCTCAGGCTACTAATCCCTGGGCAGCTCTGCCACCTAATAAGATTCCCAGAAAACCAGCCAAGTAGTGAGACTATCCTCCCCTAGATGTTTCTGGGTTTCCTTGAGAAGTACTAATAGTGAGAAAGAATCTTAAGCTCCTGACCCCTTAGGCAGTGGATGAATATATTATGCTAGAAAAAGGGGTCATTCTCTGAAGATCTTCATTCCGTTAAAGGACGGAAAGGAAGGATTTTCATCTACATTCATGCTAATAGTCTTAGCTAATGCTCTGCCTCTGTCCTCTAAACTCAACCCAATGATTCAAAGTAGTTTGAATATTACCGATAGTCAAGGAGAGTTATTCCTAGAAAAATGGACATATTTTCGAAGTAATCTATGCTTTTGATCTAGTGTGCTATTTGAAACCAGACATATAAGTTACATTGTTGCTTTTTGTGAAATGGCCTGAAAATCATGGGGAATTGGAGGGAAGCCAGTATTTCAATTTAGTTAGACCCCTGACCTCATTAGATGGTAATAATTTTCTCTGATGTGAGCTGGATTTCAAGATTGTCTGTGCAGAGGAAGTCTCCATTATTCTCTTCTCCTCTGCTCTGTTTAGTTGCTTCATCATACCATTGAATCTTTATTATTATTATCATTACTATTATTATTATTATTATATACATTTTTGGGTGTATAACATTATAATTCAACATCTGTGTAAACTACATAATGATCACACAAGACCTATCTTCTCATGTTGGCCCACAATGTACCAAAATGTATATCACTGATCAGCTGGATCAAAAGGACAATCCCCTTATCTGACCGAAAGGGGTTATGTTTCAGCAATAGTTTACAATATCGCAGGTGTGGAAGAATGTTTCATTGGTCTCCAAACTTTGACTCCTCCACAGTATTAAAATATGCCCAAATTTAGGCCCTGGGCTCATGGTGGGCAGAGAGTCTACTCCTTGACTTTTAGGCTTGGTCATGTGACTTGCTTGGCTAATGGGATGTTATTGACATGATGTGAAACAGAGGGTTTTATTGTACCTGTCTGGTTAGGAATACCCTCTTCTTTTGCCCTCCTGTATTAGATAGTTATTCCAAGGAAGGTGAGAGACAACTGGAGCAGAAGGGACCCAACCCATAGCTCTATTGGTCAAACCTCAGCTGACCCACAGACTCATGAGTGAGGAATAAATGCTTATTGTTGTATGCCACTGAGTTTGGGGTGGTTTGCTATGCAGCAAAATTATGGCTGTAGCTGACTGATACAACAGAGCTCTGAAAAACTGCATTTATCAAAAATTGCTAAAGTCACAATAAACATTTGGTACTAAATATCAATGAATCTTAGAGGTAGGTTGTCCCAGAATGCAACTTTTTAAGAATGCAGAAATTCCATCTACATCATCTACTTAAAAATTCTTAGGGTTTATACTACTCCATAGTCCATTCCATTGTTGTGTCAGGCAAATTTGTGAGAACTGAGTTTGATTCTGGAGCACAGTCCACTGCAGTATCAGCTAATAATACTGTCTCTGAAATCTTTTTGTCATGGTTTCTGGAGAAATGCTAAGAGCACAGACCTACCAAAAAATCAAAAGTGGGCTCTGAGGAGCTCATATAAATTATAATGATAAACATTTTCAGAATACCTGCATTAGATCAATACTGTCTTAGGTATTTTCAATAAATTATCTAATTTATTTCTCATTCTTAAAAGATATTTAATAAAGATGTTGAAATTGAGGCTCAGAAAGGTTAAGTGATTTATCCAAGGACACATAGCTAGTAAGTGGCAAAACCAGGATTCTTATCTAAGTCTTCAATGCCCAAGCTCTGTCTATCCAATCTGAGATTTATCTTTTTGTCTTCAACCAGTGCCTGCCAACATTGCTTTTCAGATATGGGCACTTAATACTGTTTACACTGAAGGGAAAGTTTAGCTTAGTCCTAAGGGGGTAGAGGAGGAAACAGGGAAATTGATCCAGATAATCAGATTATCAACCATCTCAGGATTGATTTTGGCCCAGTGACTGCTGATGTCTTGCTCAGTGTTCTCTCTCTTTGTCCCAAGGGCTTGTTTAGATTTATCTTTTCCTGATAGAGCACATCTTCTGGGTTGAGAGCAGGGAGATGGGAAGGTGCACTCTTACATTTTCTTGATTGTTCATTTTCATCTAACTTCGGACACCTTTTGTTCCTGAAGAACAACATTGATTCCCTGACATCCTTCAATATGAAGTTCTGTGTCATTAGGGAGCATGTTGGACCTAAGTTTCACTGTGCCAATCAATTAGCAGGTGACCCTTATCTGACAGCCAAGCGAAGCAGAGAAACCACTTGGCCAGCTCGGCTGGTTCTGCCTGGATGGGTCACAGCAACCGGGATGCTCTTCTCTAAGGAGCTCAACACTCAGCACTGACACGCAGGTAAACAGTCTTTTAAACAGCAGGAAAAATTACACCATAAGGTGGAGTTTCTTTAAAAAGAGGGCTATTATGAGATGGTAGACATGATTCACTGAAATAGCCCTGGGATGTAAGAGAGAGTGAGGAGAAGCAATCCTCTCTTTTCAAACTGAAGCCACAGCAGGACAGTGGAAGAACACTGGTTTCAGGCCCGAGAGAAGTGACAGCCTCAGCTTCATTGACTTGCTGTGTTGACCTTGGGCATGTTACTTAACTTTTCAGGACTTCACTTCCCTCATCTCCACAGCAATAGAGACAAGAGCGTCGTCTGACTTGACAAATGCAAAACTGTGTCTGCGAGGAAAGGGTAGGACAGGCAATCTGGCCTAGGGGGTCCCCGTTTTCTATATTGCCCATCTTCCAGGTGGATCCATGCAGAATGCTTCCCTGTGCTAACAGGTGCAAGGTTGAGGAATGGTGCTGGGCAGAACCAGAGAGTTTTGATGTTCTGAGAAATCATTTTGGACAAATGGCATCAGAAGCCAGACTGAGACATGATCCAAAGAGGCCCTGACACTGCTCCTTTATGACCAGCCCCATGCTTGCTCATCTCTGCTTGCACAGATGGCACTCCTAACAGAAATGACAAATGGCCAATATTAGTGTTGTTTGTTTAAATTAATTATCCAATGAACTAATCTATTTAGCCCCTCTAATTATTCCTCAGTGGAAGATTAAAAAACTTCAAGAACAGTCAAATTATGTTGCCATTATTTAAAAAAAAAATCCACCACAACTTTAGCAAAGATGGCAGAATATGCCTCAGGCAGGAAGGTACTGAAAAGCGTTTCATCTTCACTTTGAGATCAGTTGCTTATTTCCAGCTCCTAATGACTGTCACTTCAGCTCTTGCATTTCATTAAAGACCTTTTCTGTTTTAGTGTCTGTGAATGAGTGAAAAATGATTCTTTGGACACACCTTATCAGCCCAGAGGCAGAAATAAGAGCTGGCAAATGATAATCATATTTCTTAATCCAAAATGTGCTTGCTTCGCTGAGCATGCTCTGTCTCATATGTGTTCCATAAGATCAGGACATTTCTCAATTTTATTTTTAAAAACACAGCACACTGCCATTCTCAACTTTTAAATATATTCAGCTTCATTTACTGGGTTAGTGGACATTTATTGAACACCAGGCACTGTTTTAGTTTCTACGGTTATAAAAGTAAGTAAAAGCCAGAATCTGTTCCCCTTCATCACGGACGAAAGGATTACAGAAATATTCAGGGATCTAGGCTCACAGTGAAGGATGTGCTGGAGACAGCAGAGCCAAGTATGGGTTCTAAAGAAGGTAGAAGGTGAAACACTAATGAATAACCTTTCTAAGGTCCCCGGAAGAGGAACGATCAAATACTCCGTCCCTTCTCATCATGCCATTCAGAAGACAGTGACTTATTGGAAGGAGGGGAATTTGAGATTCTTTGTGCTAGCTGTGACAAAGATTGAAATGCTAGTTAATTTTTTTTTTTTTTAGTTAAACTTACTTTTGAATCACTGTCATATCTAGAATACTTTTGATAGAAAGTTAATGAAAAATCCAACCTCCAAACATGGAGGATTATTTTCCCCATGTAACGAGAATCTGTATGTGGGTGGCTGCTGGCTTTACTGCAGTTACTTAGTTTTATGTGAATCGCCATCTTGGCCTTTCCCTCGTGGTTGCCAGATAGCTGCCCTAACTCCAGGCATCACTTTACCTTAAAGAAGAAGAAAGGTGCACAGAAACAAGGAATATTGGTATAGCTGTACTTGTTCCTGTTATCCAGAAAAGCATATTCTTTCCCAGAAGATGTCAGTATATCTCTGCTCTAGTCTCATTGGCTGGAACAGAGTCACATGGCTACATGCAGTGCAAAGGAAGCTGGGAAGAGTGTATTTAGCTTGTCCAGCCTCTTTATCACATGGAAGCATGGTAAGAGGAGAATGGAAATGGAGTTGGCTTAATCAAATAGCATTGTCTACCACGAAGACTGTGTATTAAAGAACATTCATAAAAGATGGTTAGGCAGGCCTTGCTTCCTCTGATCTGTTCTCCACACTGCAGCCTGTGTGATATTCTCAAAGGAAAAACATGATCATTTAATTCCGTTGCTTAAAATGTATCTATAGTTCCTCAGTGCTTATTCTGTTATAAGCTCTTATAGGACCTGCTATCTTTTCTCTGCATAAATTATCACTGTACTGGTATTTTTCATGAGACTGTTTTACTCAACATTTAATTGTAATAATAGGTGCTCAATAAATATTTATTGAATGACTGTATCAACAAATAAATAAATACATGACATGAGTGCTATACTCTTAAAGAACTTTATCTTAGCATTGAGTGGAATGCTTAATATATTAGTCTTAGGTTTGTTGATATCTATACATTCGGTATTTACATTTTTAAGATCATTCTGCTTTGGAAATGGGTTAAATAAACAGAAGTCTCAAGAATCCCTAAACTTTAGCAACAATGTTTAAGAAATTGCTCCACAGGCTCCCAAGTACCAGTTGAGCTAAGAGCCAGTTCCCTAAAGTACCATGCCTAATGATGCCCAGGGCAGTGCCAGGGTAGAAGGATGAAGCGGCATTATTTTTTCTGTCTCCTGGAAGCTTATTTTTATGGTTATGATATTACCATATGTAGTGTTTCATAAACTACTTTTATGGAAAACATTTGTCCCCACTTAAATGAAGAGAAAAGCAGGCAAAAATAACATTCCAGGTCAGTGAACAAATGGCTTCTTTGTGATACTTTAGGGGGATGACCTTCCCCTGAGCTGGGTTGGAATCGCCAGGCCTCAGAAGGCATCATCTCTCTGGTATAAGAATTTATTGTTTGCTTGGAAATATAAGCAGAGCAGTTTCTTTGGGCAAGTCACAGAATAAGGAATCTCTAACTACATACAGCCAGGTATGATGCAAATGAGGAAAATGAATACTGACCAAGGAAACACTCGAGCAATGAGCAACGTCAGAGAACCTAAAACCTCTTTATTATAATCCTAAATTCCTCTAATTTGAGTGTTCCATCTGCTGCTTATTGGGAACCATCCCCTCTTTACAGATAATCACACTGATACTCAGGAAAGGTAAGCTGTCCAAGGCCAAATGAGTCCGTTGAATAATGAAATTATTGGTAGCAAACCCAGGCAATCTTGCTCCAGGACTGGCTCCCAGGATCACTACACCAGTTGCCAGGGCACTTCCTGGGGAGGCCTCCATTCGCCTAATGCTTTAGCTGAGCGGAAGAATATTCGGAAGATGGGGCCACGTCCTATGTTAGAAAGTTTAATACACAGTGTGAAAAGCAGGAGAATAGTCCCCCCAAAAGATTCCCATATCCTAATTGCTGAGACCTGTGAATATGTTATTACATGGCAAAGGGACTTTGCAGATGTGATTAAGGCTAAGGACCTTGAGATGGGGTATTGTCCTAGGTTATCCAGGTGGAATTCAGTCTAATCACATGAGTCCTTGAAAGAGGAAGGCTTTTCCCAGTCGCAGTCAGAGAGAGATGTGACCATAGAAAAAGGTTCAGAGAGATGGGACTTTGCTAGATTTGAAGAAGGAGGGAGGGTCTACAAGCTAAGGAATGTGGAAGGCTTCTAGCAGCCAGAAAACACAAGGAAATAGATGGTCCCCTAGAGCCTTCACAGTGGCATGTAGTTCTGCTAACTCCTTGATTTTAGCCAGGGGAGACCCATTTCAGAGTTCTGACCTCCAGAACTGGAAGACACCAAATGTATGCCTTATTTAGCCATTAAACTTATGGTAATTTGTTACAGCAGTAATAGAAAGTTAATACAAACAGTGGCCCCTCTATTTGGAATGTTTGGAAAATCAGTATTCTGCATTGTTTCCAAAACAGATTAGTATTTTCTCCTCCTGGAGAGCAAGCTGGTGAATTTCCTTAGCCTCTACTGCTCTCTGTTCCTTCTGAACAGCTTCAGTCAAACCACTGGTCAACCAGGAATTGTGGTAGTCTGCCTGGGGGGAGATGTCAGGGATGATGACAGGAGAAATAGCTGTCTATAACTGAAGTAATTGCTTCCATGGCATTTTAAATGCTTCAGGTTTTGGTCTACCTGGGACCAATTAGATGGGTGGCTCAGAAGTTACTTCCAAGGGTTCCTTAAATGGGTCACAGCAGTCCATTAATTAACTCCCAGCACCACATTCTACACATAGAAAAGCAAATATCCTTTTTTATTCCCCATCTCAAATTTTACCTTGCCACATTCTTTACCCTAGACCATCACCCAAGGAGAATTATATAAGGCATACCATGTGGCAACATAGCTCGAATAACTAGGCCAGCAACATAAAATGCCCCAGATTTGAATGTGAGGCCTTCCATATTGTCTCTACAGTAATATTCTAGTTTAACAAGTATATCACCATCCTCTTACTGTTGGGAAGAGGTCCGTATCCTTGTTTCCAAAGAAAAATCGGTCCATCCAGTGTCCTGGAATATCACCGCAATTTTATTCCTGGAAAGGAGCAAGGAACATGAGACCTTGTCCTGCTTTCGACCCCGAGGACACCCAGACTCTGGAATCACTCACCTTTTCTGGCTCACTTCCTTTCTGTCTCTTCCTCAACACCCTCTCCTACTCCAAGCTGAACTACTGAACTGGCAACTGGAGTGAATTTTAGGGCTTGGAATAATTTATGTAAATTATCTCCTCTTCAAAAACCTGCTGTGGCTCCTCCATATTGCTACAAAGTAAATGCCAAGTTTCTGACTGAAATGTAAGGTCCTCTGTTATTCGGCATCAAACTACCTCTCCAGCCTAACCTCATGTTTAAATGGAGATGTTGCTGTCTACCCCGCACAGGCATCAAGGGGAAAGAGAGAGAAAAAGCTTATGTGTAGAGCCCTTGGTACCTCTCATCTACATGAAAAGAACCTTCTCCTTCCTCTTCTTGTGAGTTAAGAAGTTGCAGGGAAGCAGAAGGTGGAGGGGAGAGATGCAAATGTGAGAAACTACTGGAATTCAAACCCTGACCACAACAATTTGGAAGGGAGTGTGTTTTTCTCCCGCCTAAGGAGAAAGGCTGTCACAGGACCTAAAATACTTGGGGAGGGCTGTTAAAAAGGTGAGTGAGTAGTGGGGGTAGGAACCATTCCCAGAGCTGAATTGCATTAGAAAGGCCACTGTCCCTGGTGTAACTCATACAAGGTGGCTCTACCTGTTCGGTAGGAACTCTCTGCTGCATTGGTGATATTCTTATTACAGTTCATTGTGAGTCCCTTGTTATGAGTTGAATTGTGTCCTCCCCAAATTAAAACATTGAAGTCCTAACCCTCAGTGTCTCAGAGTGTGGCCTAATTTGGAGCATCTCTACAGAGGCAATCATGTTAAAATGAGGTCATTAGGATAGACCCTAATCCAATATGACTGTGTCCTTATAAAAGAGGGTTATTTGGACACACAGATGTGTAAACAGGAGATGATGTGAAGAGACAGGAAGAAGAGAGGCCTGGAATGGATCCTTCCCTCACAGACCTCAGAAGGAACCAGCCCTGTTGACACCTTGATCCCAGACTTCTAGACTCCAGAACTTTGAGACACTAAATTTGTGTTGTTTAGGCCGCTCAGTCTCCAATACTTCATTATAGCAGTCCTAGCAAACTAATATACTCTTTCTGACTTTACAGATAAACAGAAATTAATTTTTCCAACTCTTTCTGTTCAATGCATAATGAAAATAATTTCCTTTTATACTCCCTTCCTCTCCCCTCTCCACCCCTCCCCACTCTCCTCTCCTCCTCCTCCTCCTCCAATTCCTCCTTCTCTCCCCCAACCCCCCAGACTAATTTCCAGATTAGAAAGTGTTGCACATGCCAAATTGACTAATGTGACATCTTGTGTATTGTCTATTTCCCAAGAAGCCAATACTTCAAAGCTCCAGCTTTCTAAAAGCCAAAACTATGTCTACCATTAGGGCTCGTACCAGATTCATAGATGAGATTCAAAACCAGGAGGGTCAGGAAAACACTGCTTCTCAGAATCAGAAGCGAGGAGTATTGTGATTAGAGCTGGTGTTTTGTTTGTTCTATAACTCTCTGTAATAAAGAATAAGTGTAAACTCCTACACTTAGGGTGCAGATACACAGAACACCACATAAACAGTTTGAGAGATAAATGATTGAGCATCCCAAATATAAGATAGTTTGCATTTGAATCAAATGAAAACTTACAATATACCATGGCAGCAAAAAAAGTAAAGAAATAAATGAAAGCTAATTTGATGTTAGGATGCATTACCAGAAACATAGTGTGCCGAATGAGGAAGGTAATAGGTCCCTCATCTGCACTGCTGAAGCTGTACTTAGGAATGCCAAGTTCCCTCCTGGCACCAGACTTAAGAGGACACCCACAAACTGTAGTGAGCATAAAAGCAAGTGACCTAGATCTTGTGAAAGCGTTAAATGGCAGGGTAGAGGTTGGCAGGGCAGTAATTAGTCCCTCTTCCCTAATAGATATCAACTTAAATACAACTATAGTCTGAGTAAAGTGTGCTTGCTCTACAAATGCAGCTTCCAAGCAAAGACTTGTAGCTCTTGGTCCTTTCTGTATAGAGATTCTGGATCTGCCACTGCCCGGCTTGTGAAGCACTTCTTGAACCAAGGCCTTGCCCCTAGCAGTAAATTTTGTACCTTAAAAGGCAACTAAGTCAGCCCAGAAGGGCTGACTTAATCTATTAGCCTTGTCCTCCCTAGGATAAATTAGTCTATCAGAAGAGCTCACTCTCACCAGAAAATCCAGAGAACGGGACCACCTTAAAGGACTGGCAATAGCCAGACGGGGGTGGGAGGGCTGGGAGGAGGGGTGGCCTCCGAGGCTTGGATTCTAAGGTGAGTAGGCCCAGATGAGGGGCTGCAAGGGAAAGGGATGTAGGTGGAGGTGGGACAAACTGGGCCCTCTAGAGTCAGGGGAAGCCTGAGCTCGCCAGGTCCCGGGGAAAGAGCGAGGGTCTAGAAAGGAAGGGAGATGCTGAATGGGGGTGTGGTGAAGGTCTCACCTCAAAAAGCCCCCAGAGTGGCTTTTCTGCATGTGACTCTTACCCTTGCGTTACCACAAGGGAATCTCTTCCCCTCTGAGGGTCTCAGTCTCCTCGGGGATGAATTGGATGGGCTCTATCTCCGTGGAACACACTTTTGCAGAAAATGTTTAAGGCAGGCATTTCTCATTTCCCTAAAATCTGAGTGGGTGCTATCTGGGTTGCTGGTTGTTTCTAGGCCAATCCAGACCCACACTCCTCCTCCCTCCTGCCTTCGATCACTGATGGTCTCATGGGGAAGGGGTGGGGAAGTAAGTAAGGAGAAGAGCTCCCTGCCTCCCTACCCTGTAGCCTCAACCTCTGAGCCACCGCTCTTGCCTCTTCCCCAGGTTAGTGTAGGGTTCAAACGATGTAGGTGGTAGCTCTTTCCAGAGTTGATAGGGGCTGTACTTGGCCCAGCACCCAGGCCCAGTGCCTCTGGAGAGAGGTGAGGCTCAGCACGAGCCTCAGGGTGTAGGGTTCCAGCAAGGTTAGGGGACTTTCCAGCACTGAGCCTTATGCGGAAGGACAGCACCATTGAAAATATGGGGGAGCTCTCTTAAAAATGTTCTTTTCGTCCCTAAGGGGTCTCTTTTGGACACCAATTACATGCTGGCTTTGGACATTCTCCACGGGCATTCAAGAGCCTCGGGAGTTGGCAGGCGGAGGGTTTGGGGAGAGAGCGGGCGACATGGAGAGAAAAGCGCACGACCTGCATTTGTGGTAAATGCATGTGCAGTGGAGAGAGAGAGAACTTCCATTTGATAATAACTCCTGACAGATAAAAAGCCTTTGCCAACATGTAGGTCATTTTGGGATGCAGAGATTTGATGGGAATAGAAATCTGGCGTGCGTGCATGCGTGTGTGTGTGTGTGTGTGTGCGCGCGCGCGCGTGTGTGTGTGTGTGTGTGTGTGAACCTGTTACCTTGCAGAGCTGGAAATAAAACTCAGCTGGTAGGTGTTGAGATTTCAGTCACTCCACAGCAGGAAGGGGAACGAGAACTTTTGGGAAATGTTATGGCAAAGGTGCTGGCCCCCGCCCCAGGTCACCGGGCATGCTGGGAAGGGCCCTTTCCTACCGTCTCTAGCACACAGTGTGGGTGCTCCACTGGGGCCTAGACCAGAGCACTTTGGAGTTTAAGCCCCCAACACCAGCTGAAGAGAAGACAGAAAACAAATCTAGCAATGCGGTGAGTGAGAAATATGGTTTTCATAGTGGAAATTGCTGGAGGGAAATATAGCCATGGGGATTGTGTGCAGAGGACAGAAAGGAGCCACAGAGCTACCTCGAGTTCTGAGCATTTGCAGAGGCAGGTGTAACAATGATCCCCATCCAACTGGGAGGCAACGGCATTCTCCCAGCGACACTCTGATTAGGTCCCTGCCCCTTCCCTGTCTCTTCCGAAACTGGCTGTCCTGCCCCCATGGCTCAGGCAGGAGCCGGTTGCATTCCCAACTGTCTGTTCAGCCAAAAAGGATCAGGGACAAAGCATTGACAAAGACCTGTATTTGATTCAATTTCATGATATTAGGAAAGACTTATTCTAAATTACAATTTGCTATGCATAGCAGTCAGATTACTGTGCATTCTCTAAGCATATCCCACTCCCAAGGAGGGTAGATGAGGTGGGGGTGGGATTGCGGCCTGAGACCTACAGTGAGGTGCAGCCACTATGGACCAAGAAGCAGTGTGGCCTCCCACGGTCAGATCCTGGTGTGAAAAGCCCTCTGCTGCCCCATCCTTCAGGTGTTCCTCACACCATAGGGGGTGAGGTAAGGAGCGGTTAAACTATAAAGTACCACATGTAACTCAGCCTTGCCCTTAACCAGCTGTTTGAGCACAAACAAGTCTGTGCTTCAGTTTCCTTCTGCTAATAAAAGGATTTCAAAGGCTTCTAAAATCCTCTCCAGCTTATAATCTCTACACTTTGTCCTCCAAATCCACAGATTGTCATGTCTCCTCAGGACATACATGGAATACTGTTTTCCCTGAGAAAAGTTCGTTCCCAGATGCCTCTGTCTCTTGCCGCAGCTTCTACCCCCTCCTCAACAGGAGAGAGGAGAAACTCAGCTGAAAGGCAAGTATGGGCCATGGAACTGGCTCCTGGATGCTGCTTCTCAGGATGTGGAGCTTGCAGAAAGTATGGCTCATCTGCTCCCTGCGCCAGGGTAAAATGAACCAGGATCGTGCCCCATGGGGTGAGGCTTCTTTCTGGTTTCCAATACTGGGCAAGGAAGTGTGCCTCCATCCTGGGGTTCAAAATCAGGATGTCCAGTGTCCCATATTCTCCACGGGTCAATCGCTAATAAAGGTGATATTTTGATCTTCGTCTGCTTCATTTCTCTTTCTCTCTCTCATTGGTTCCGAATGCAGATGGGAACTTGGGGTGTTATTAAATGGACTCTCTAAAACCCTAACGATAATGCTTGAGTTCACAGCATGAGGGGAAACCTACCGCCTGGATTGAAACATTGCTAACTCTTTTTTTTGGCAAAGATTCCAAAACTCCACTGTAGTTTGCAAGCCATCTGGAGCCTGTAGGAGCTTAGTGCAAGTTGTTCTCAAGGAGACCTGGTGCTGGCAATAGCTCACAGTGTCTGTCACAGTTTCCTTAGCCAAGTGGAAGCTCAGGGCCACAAATGGCACCTCCAAAGTAACTCAGGCTGAACTGTGTCTAGCCAGACGCTGAGCCAAGGGTCCACTGGATTAAATAATTCACAGGCCGCCTCTGGGTATGTAAACACAGCCCGGTCTAATGTGGGCTGACAGATGATTTCATGCATCATTTAACTCTTTGCATTGCCGAGGAATGCGACAGAGATTAGATAATCAGAATAATTTCACATTTGTAAATGGCTTTTTTCTCAAAGAAACAAAATATTGCAAATGCAAACTGGAAAAGAAGCATTCATCTGAATAGCCCATGAAGAAAAACAAAACTGGCATTTGTTACAATAATAAATTGGATACACTTTCCCTCTCTTCTGCCCAGGATGAGTAGCCTTAAAGAGCGTTTCTCAAGGCCAGACGGAGGTACCACTTATGCGCCCAGAAGCAGTGAAAGAAAAG
>NW_011888958.1:3076443-3083157 GCF_000151845.1 Pteropus vampyrus
GCAGTCAGATTACTGTGCATTCTCTAAGCATATCCCACTCCCAAGGAGGGTAGATGAGGTGGGGGTGGGATTGCGGCCTGAGACCTACAGTGAGGTGCAGCCACTATGGACCAAGAAGCAGTGTGGCCTCCCACGGTCAGATCCTGGTGTGAAAAGCCCTCTGCTGCCCCATCCTTCAGGTGTTCCTCACACCATAGGGGGTGAGGTAAGGAGCGGTTAAACTATAAAGTACCACATGTAACTCAGCCTTGCCCTTAACCAGCTGTTTGAGCACAAACAAATCTGTGCTTCAGTTTCCTTCTGCTAATAAAAGGATTTCAAAGGCTTCTAAAATCCTCTCCAGCTTATAATCTCTACACTTTGTCCTCCAAATCCACAGATTGTCACGTCTCCTCAGGACATACATGGAATACTGTTTTCCCTGAGAAAAGTTCGTTCCCAGATGCCTCTGTCTCTTGCCGCAGCTTCTACCCCCTCCTCAACAGGAGAGAGGAGAAACTCAGCTGAAAGGCAAGTATGGGCCATGGAACTGGCTCCTGGATGCTGCTTCTCAGGATGTGGAGCTTGCAGAAAGTATGGCTCATCTGCTCCCTGCGCCAGGGTAAAATGAACCAGGATCGTGCCCCATGGGGTGAGGCTTCTTTCTGGTTTCCAATACTGGGCAAGGAAGTGTGCCTCCATCCTGGGGTTCAAAATCAGGATGTCCAGTGTCCCATATTCTCCACGGGTCAATCGCTAATAAAGGTGATATTTTGATCTTCGTCTGCTTCATTTCTCTTTCTCTCTCTCATTGGTTCCGAATGCAGATGGGAACTTGGGGTGTTATTAAATGGACTCTCTAAAACCCTAACGATAATGCTTGAGTTCACAGCATGAGGGGAAACCTACCGCCTGGATTGAAACATTGCTAACTCTTTTTTTTGGCAAAGATTCCAAAACTCCACTGTAGTTTGCAAGCCATCTGGAGCCTGTAGGAGCTTAGTGCAAGTTGTTCTCAAGGAGACCTGGTGCTGGCAATAGCTCACAGTGTCTGTCACAGTTTCCTTAGCCAAGTGGAAGCTCAGGGCCACAAATGGCACCTCCAAAGTAACTCAGGCTGAACTGTGTCTAGCCAGACGCTGAGCCAAGGGTCCACTGGATTAAATAATTCACAGGCCGCCTCTGGGTATGTAAACACAGCCCGGTCTAATGTGGGCTGACAGATGATTTCATGCATCATTTAACTCTTTGCATTGCCGAGGAATGCGACAGAGATTAGATAATCAGAATAATTTCACATTTGTAAATGGCTTTTTTCTCAAAGAAACAAAATATTGCAAATGCAAACTGGAAAAGAAGCATTCATCTGAATAGCCCATGAAGAAAAACAAAACTGGCATTTGTTACAATAATAAATTGGATACACTTTCCCTCTCTTCTGCCCAGGATGAGTAGCCTTAAAGAGCGTTTCTCAAGGCCAGACGGAGGTACCACTTATGCGCCCAGAAGCAGTGAAAGAAAAGGAGGGAGAAAGAGAGTGGAACGGACAGAGAACAGAAAAGGGCAGTACACCCTTGACCTTGGAGCCTTGGTATGAAATGAACCTTGAAACCCCAAGTCAGGAGTCCCTGTCCAACACCAAGTGGCAATGTAGCCCTGTAGGCCGTCTGCCCCAGACAGTCATCTCCCATGACTATGTCATCCTATCCAACCAACTCTCTGTAATAACAACTTCACTGGGCTGTCCCATCTTGCAAAGCAGAGGGCATAAATGAACCTGTTTTGTTTATTCCCAGACTGCAAATGAAATTTGAATGCCCGGTCACCTCTCTGTCAAAGTAATACCTTCAGTAAAGAAAGGGTTCAAACTCCAAGGGCACACAGCTCAATGTTCTTGAACAACAGGGCAGTGGTAAGCCTGGTGACAATTCAGCACAGCAAGCCAGTGCATGTGCTACGGGAAAAGGTAACAGGGGGACTCATATCTCCTTCTTGAGCCTTCCTGACCTTCGGTTGTGGCCAGGTGGCCTCCTCTCTGTGTCTAGCAGAATCCTGGGCCAGTTGGCTGCCTTGAGCATGCATATACCTTGCAGACTGATTCTGCAGATGGACTCAGCTGAGAGCCATTGCTGGCCTGCATCGTCTGTGATAAGCTGATTAATTGGGAGCGGGGAAGCCCCACCCCAAGGTCCCTGCAGACCACTGGGCTTTGGAAAGAGTGCAGACTATCATGTTGTCTGGGAGGATGAAACACACCAACATTTTTAAAATGTCACCTCAGAATGTCACCTTGCAGGTGTCGAGTTGAAAGCTGAGATGGAACCCCTGTCACCCCCACCTGGCCCAGGTGTCTCTGGGTTCCATGCAGGGCTGCTCTGAGAGGGCTTAGAATTTGTTCTGACAAGCATGCAATATTAAGGTTAGATGCAGACCCTGTGGATCTGAAATGAAATATTCTGTCACTAATATGGATTTTAAAATCCCACTTGGCTGAAGTATATGAAAAGTTAATGCCCTTGCGAGCAGATGAATCAAACCCAGAGAGAAACGTGGCAGAAGTCTTGACTTTTCAACCTGCCAACTGCATCTCTGGCGAAGGGAAAAGTATGCTAAGAAGCCAGTCCTCCTCCTTGGGTGTCACCTTTTCTCCTGCTGGTGAGTGCTCAGGGTGCTGATGGCCTAAGGGACTCCCACGGGTTCTCAAACACGTCTCCCATAGTTATATCCACCCCTTACAGAGGAGGGTGCAGCCAGGTACGCAAAATTACAGACATGCCAAGGAAGGAGGAGAGGGGTGGAAAATCCACTCTTTTGTAAAAATGTTGTTCCTTCTAACACCCACTGGCTGTGTGTTATACACACATGGGAGCATGTTATGCGTGCATTGTCTCAGACGAAGGCTGATAACTGAGGGAGAAGTAGATGGGGTTGTGATCCCGGTGGCAGATCCTGGCAAGGCTCCCGGTGCTGGAGAAACATTTGCACCTACAGTGTCAGCCCCTCACTAACACGTACTGTGCACCTGCTGTGTCAGGTGCTGTGGAGAACACAAATGTACGTGATACAGTCGAGGAGTTTATAGTTCACCCTGCAGGAGACTTTATGCCACTCGGAAGTTTGATGCAGTGGCCTCTGACCTCCGAATTCCTTGTATGGAGAAGGGCAGGGAGTCGTATAGTCCGAAGTGGTGAGAAGGGAAGCTGTCCCGTGACAACCTCCCAGAGAGTCCTCATGACCCCATTTAGGGGACAGTCCTGCACGCCCCACCCTCTCGGTGTGGCAGTTCCTCCTTCTTCGTACCACAGGTGCCCACTGCCCTCGTGGTGGGCTCTTCCTGCCCCCAAAGTCCCTCCTTCACTTAGATGTCCCACTTGGCATGCTCTTTCCCAAAAGTGCTCCCACACTCTGTGTTATGCCAACTCATTAGTGACATTAACAAACCTATCTCCAGCCCCATAATTCTAGAATCCTCCTCTTTACCTAAAATGAAAAAAAAAAAATACTATATGGTGCTAATTAATTGATACTTGCCTTCTTTATAAAAGAATTCAGACAGGGACACTCTGGACATTGAATGCCAGTTTAAGCCTGCTCAGGAGAGCATGGCTTGGGAACTGCCCCGTGTTCTCTGCGGACACTCCCTCTGAGCAGGCAGTGCTGCATCTGCTGGCATGCTGCCGTGGCTACCTGGAGTGTGAGGGTCCCAAGAGACCTGGCACGGGGGGTGTGGTTGGAGGTGTTGTTCCTCATCAAGATTTCATCAAATTACCGTTAATGGTAGGAAGCACCCTGGAGCGTGCCTGCATGTGTGCACATATGCCTGTATATGTGTGCATGTGTGTGCATGTACACATGTGCATATTGTTCCTCACCATGACTTCACCAAATTACCATTAGTTGTAGGAAGCACTGTGGAGTGTGTGTATGCACGTGTGTGTATTTGTGTGTGTGCATATAAGGGAGTGTGAGCAAGCAAGAGAATTTTCATTAAAGCTTTCCGAAAACTAAAATAACAAATAAGAGTATGTGTGTGAATGTGAATGTTGTATATATAGTTCATATTTTTTTGACTCAAGGAAGATCCACATGTATTGTGTGAGAACAGAGAAGTTCAAAATGTCTCTGCTTTTCGTTACTTTTTAAATCTCACCCCAGTTTTCCTCTTGTTCCCAGCAGCCCTTAGACCCTCCTGAGCATTTTGGTGGCTGGCAGTGTGTAGGACTGACTCTCACGATGCTGGTGTTTCTCCTCCTCAGTATTCCATCTGCGGTTAGTCGATGTGGTCACCAGGGCACTGGTGATTACTCTTTATTACTCTTGCTTACTCTCTTCATTTCACTTTCTACCACGAAATGGCTTGGTACTCTAGTCATCTGAGTCATCGTTTCATCTCCCTATTCATCCGCAAAGACTTCGAAGGTAGAAACATCTGTTGCTCCTGGCACATAGTAGCTGTACTCTTCCAAAAACACTTTTTCAGCACCTAATATGTTTTGGGTGCTTTTCTAGACTGACTGACTTTAATCCAGAGAGGTAGATGTTCTCATTTTTAAAGTGATTCTATGGAAGGGTAAAGAAGGAATAAAGCATCTCCAGTGACAAACAGCTGTTAAGTGGCAGCCAGCAGTGACGGAGATAACATTTAGACCCAGCGATCTGAAATCCAAGGCCAGTACATAATTGTGCTTCCATAGCTTTAGTTTTTTTAATTTTATTCTAGTTGTGCCAAAGACTGGTTAACATCTAGACTTGCCTCTTGAAATAAAAGGTGTTACTTTTACAACAGGGAAAGAAGTATACTGATCTCTCTCTGACTTAATTATGTCTAAGGAAGGCAGATGTTTAAGTATGACAAGGAAAATTTAAAACACAGCAAAGCACGATCATGCAGCTTAATAAGTTGCAATAGTTAGATGCAACTTACTTTAATTCTCAAGGAAAAGATGTGGATGACATTTACTAAGCAATACATGTAATTGCTGGGCACTGTGCGGGCTGCTTCTCCAAGATGACCTAATGTAGCTCTGATCACAACCTGGGAAGGAGATTATGATCATCCTTGCTCCATGGAGAGGGAAAGTGGGGTGTAGTGTGCTCCAGGTCACAGAGTTGGAAATAATGATATAGGATTTGAATTGGGATCTTAATTAATCTAAAATTAACTTTTGGAATAAGTAAAACATATGCATGATACAAAATTTAACAGACAGGAGACAATTTAAGAAGTAAGCCTACCTCTCACCACTGACCCCAGCCACTCAAGTACCCTTCCAAGAGGTTCGTGCTTTGCTGTGTTTTAAATTGTCATACTTAAACATGGAAGGGTACTTCCATTTACTGTTGTCTGGTTCATGGGTATACTTTCAATGATATTTAATTCATATACGAGCATACATTTTATATATAATAATCATTATTACCATCAGTACTTTACAGTAATGGTAGCATACTCTACAATACTGTCAGCACTTTATTTTCTTAGAGATCATACCCTTAAAGGATATAGTATTCTTTGGTATAGGTTGACCAGATCTTTGAAATAATGAGTTTATATTGATCACTGTTCAGTTTATAATCGTTTGCTTTTACAAACAATGTGGCAATGAATATTCTTAAGTATACACAATTGCACACAAGTGTAATGTAGGATAAATTTCTAAAAGTGGAATTTGAGTCAGAAGATACATGCAAATTACATTTTGATAAATATTGACAATTTGGTCCTAATATACATTGTAACAATTCATGGTCCCATGGTCCTAATATACATTGTAACAATTCATGGCCCCACAAAAAAATATATAAAGGTAACTGACTTTCCTACAATGTCACCAGCAATGTTTAATTAAGCTTTTTGATCTCTCATTCTGAGTGATATTTGGCATTTTTCAACTGTTTGCATCATGAGTATTTCTTTTGGGGAAGCACCTATTCTATTCATTGTCCCTTTTATTTCTATATTTTTTAAACAGCTTTATTGAGGTATAATTGGTATACAAAACACTAGACATATGGAATGTTTACATTTGATGAGTTTGGAGATATGTCTCCAAACTGTGAAACCACCACCATGTCAAGTGTTAAACATATCTATTACTTCCAAAAGATGCCTCCTGCTCCTTTTAATTATTTTCTTTGTGTGTGTGTGTGTGTGTGTGTGTGTGTGTGTGTGTGTAGAACATTTAACATGAGGTTTACCCTCTTAATAGTTTTTTAAGTGTACAACACTGAATTAACTATCATTTTTAATATGTTAAGAAGAGAAGTCTTTAGAATTTATTATTATCTTAACTTATGGCTTTGTATTTCAGGTCAAAAATAAAAAGGTCTTCCACCTATCAGGCTAATAAAAAATTACCATTTTTTTTCTAGTGCCTTCATGGCTTTATTTTTTTATATTTAAATATTTGAGTTATCGGGCGTTTATTTTGGTGTGAGTTCTGAGGATGGAATCCAGCTTTACTTTTTCCCAAAAGGGTATCTAACTGTTTCAATAGCACTTTTGAATAGGTTATCTTTTTGTCATTGATATGTAACACTACATTTATCACATATGGGTTAGTTTATTTTTAAACACTTTCCATTGATTTCCTGGCTAGACTTTATCTGTCTGTTTTATTTTTTAAACTTCTGTAGCTTTACAATATATTTTAATGTGAAGGGCCAACCCCCACTCTTAATTTTTTGTCAGAAGTTTTCAGGCTGTGCTTGCTTATTTAAATTTGAGCTTTAGAA
>NW_011888958.1:3083587-3085753 GCF_000151845.1 Pteropus vampyrus
TGTCACCAGCAATGTTTAATTAAGCTTTTTGATCTCTCATTCTGAGTGATATTTGGCATTTTTCAACTGTTTGCATCATGAGTATTTCTTTTGGGGAAGCACCTATTCTATTCATTGTCCCTTTTATTTCTATATTTTTTAAACAGCTTTATTGAGGTATAATTGGTATACAAAACACTAGACATATGGAATGTTTACATTTGATGAGTTTGGAGATATGTCTCCAAACTGTGAAACCACCACCATGTCAAGTGTTAAACATATCTATTACTTCCAAAAGATGCCTCCTGCTCCTTTTAATTATTTTCTTTGTGTGTGTGTGTGTGTGTGTGTGTGTGTGTGTGTGTGTAGAACATTTAACATGAGGTTTACCCTCTTAATAGTTTTTTAAGTGTACAACACTGAATTAACTATCATTTTTAATATGTTAAGAAGAGAAGTCTTTAGAATTTATTATTATCTTAACTTATGGCTTTGTATTTCAGGTCAAAAATAAAAAGGTCTTCCACCTATCAGGCTAATAAAAAATTACCATTTTTTTTCTAGTGCCTTCATGGCTTTATTTTTTTATATTTAAATATTTGAGTTATCGGGCGTTTATTTTGGTGTGAGTTTTGAGGATGGAATCCAGCTTTACTTTTTCCCAAAAGGGTATCTAACTGTTTCAATAGCACTTTTGAATAGGTTATCTTTTTGTCATTGATATGTAACACTACATTTATCACATATAGGTTAGTTTATTTTTAAACACTTTCCATTGATTTCCTGGCTAGACTTTATCTGTCTGTTTTATTTTTTAAACTTCTGTAGCTTTACAATATATTTTAATGTGAAGGGCCAACCCCCACTCTTAATTTTTTGTCAGAAGTTTTCAGGCTGTGCTTGCTTATTTAAATTTGAGCTTTAGAATCATCCTGACTACTTCTAAGAATACTTATTGGTGTTTGATTGCATTGTATTACATTTATAGTTTAGTTAAGACATCTTTACGTTAAACAGGGTATCTTTCCATTTGCTTAAACCATCTTGTATTCTCCTCGGTAGCATTAAAAAATTTTATTTGTATACATTTTTGGCACATTTCTTGTTAAATTTATTTCTATTGTAAATAAGATCTTTTCAGTTTCATTTCCTAACCAACTTCTGTTTGTATATGGAAGGTTATTAGATATTTTTATACTCCATCACCTTAATGAATTTCCTTACTGTTTGTACTATTTTTTCATTTGTTTCTTTGTGTTTTACAGTATATAATCATATCACCTGCATATAATAATAATAATTTTGACCCTTAATTCTAATTTCTATGCTTATTTCTGTCTCTCTTCCACTTGGGCTGGCCAGGATCTCTGGAGTAATGTTAACTAATACAGTTGATTAAGGCATCTTTTCTTGTAGCTGACGTTAATGGCATTGTGTTTACTTTTTCTCAGTAGATATATTAGTAGTAGCTTTGGGGACATATGTTACTAAGTATGTGCAAGGGTGTATATGTGTGTGTCTCCGTGTGTAACATATCATTTTATGATGAATTTTTCATCAGGAATAAAGAATAAATTGTATCAAATGCCTTTATAGAGATAATAAAAACAATCCTTAATTTTGACTGTATTATATAAATTAAGATGATTTTGAATTTTTAAACATTCTTACATTTAAAAAATTCCACTTAGTCATAGTACATTCTCATCTTTGTGAGGTCTTAGGTTTGTTTGCTAATATTTTAATTAGAATTTTTGACATTGATATTCATAGACAGTATTGGTCTTTGCTTTTTTGTGTTCTCTTTATCAGGATATGATTGATGAATGCTAGCTTCAGAAAAAGGGATTTAGAAGACTTCTCTTTTTATATGCTCTGTAAGAGTGTAAATAATATTGGGCCTATCTATTTTTTTAGAGGTTTGGTAGAAGTAATCTGTGAAATATTCTGGGCCTGGTGCTTTCTTTGCAGAGGTTTGCTTTTTGTCCATGTGCTGTATTTCTTCTGTGCTGCTTAGTTTAGATTTTTTTCTATCAGGGATCATGCTTGGTAATTTGTATTTTCCTAGAAGACGATTTCTTTGCATCCCTTTTGGTTAGTGTACTGATGATTTATTGACTTTTCCCTAAAGTTTATTTGCTCCCCCCCGCCCCCAATTTATCTTCTGCTTTTATTATCATTCAT
>NW_011888958.1:3085803-3088253 GCF_000151845.1 Pteropus vampyrus
AAAAATTCCACTTAGTCATAGTACATTCTCATCTTTGTGAGGTCTTAGGTTTGTTTGCTAATATTTTAATTAGAATTTTTGACATTGATATTCATAGACAGTATTGGTCTTTGCTTTTTTGTGTTCTCTTTATCAGGATATGATTGATGAATGCTAGCTTCAGAAAAAGGGATTTAGAAGACTTCTCTTTTTATATGCTCTGTAAGAGTGTAAATAATATTGGGCCTATCTATTTTTTTAGAGGTTTGGTAGAAGTAATCTGTGAAATATTCTGGGCCTGGTGCTTTCTTTGCAGAGGTTTGCTTTTTGTCCATGTGCTGTATTTCTTCTGTGCTGCTTAGTTTAGATTTTTTTCTATCAGGGATCATGCTTGGTAATTTGTATTTTCCTAGAAGACGATTTCTTTGCATCCCTTTTGGTTAGTGTACTGATGATTTATTGACTTTTCCCTAAAGTTTATTTGCTCCCCCCCGCCCCCAATTTATCTTCTGCTTTTATTATCATTCATATCTTCCTTATATGTTCCTTAGGTTAATTTTATTTTTCATGTTTTTAGCCTCATGAGTGGAAGACAATGTATTGATTTCTTGTCTTTTTCATTCATTAAGTACTCAAATCTATAAATTTTTCTTTGAGCAACTGTTTTAGCTGATGTCATAGGATATGCAATATGGTTGTAATCACTACCATTAATTTTAAATATTCTGTAATTTCAGATCATTTCTTTTTTGATTCAGAGTGATTACAGGAAATTATCTGTACCATTTTTGGTTTGTGAAGTTTATTTAGATTTTCTGTGTGGTCTAAAGTACGGTCGGTTTTGGGGAACGTTCTATGGACATGTGAAAAAGATGAAGTATGACACATGTGACTTTGCTAATTATGTCATTTAGGCTATCTATATCATTACTTTCTTTTCGTCCATTTTATTTGTTAATCTTCCTAAAACTAAAGTTCTATTTTTCCTTGTGTTTCTGTAGTTTTGCTTAATGACTTTCCATGCTAACATTAGTTGAGGTGGGAATACTCATGGCTGCTAGGTCTTCCTGGTCGAATACACTCCTTACCACACCAAGTATCATTATTTTTCTTGCTTAATGCTTTTTGTTCTAAATTCAACCTTGGTTTATACTAAGATCATGGCCTCTCCTTTCTTTCTTGTTGGGATTTAATAATATTTTGTTCATCCTTCTATTTTCAAGTTTCTGAGTCCCTTTGTTTTAGGTATATGTCTGGTCTATAGCATATGGTTAAGTTTTACTTTATTTCTAAATTTGAGAATCTTTTTCTTTTAATATGTGAGTTTAGACCACTTGTACTTATTAATATGACAGATATGTTTGTTTTTAATTCACAATATTTTGTGTCATGTTTTATGTTTCTATTGATTTATTATTATTTTTTAAATCTGATATTCTTCAGCCTAATAAATCAGATATTCTTTGTTTTGTGTTCGTGGGTGTTTCTTGTACTGTTTGGGCAGGTTTGTATTATTAATTCTTCCAGTGATCACCTTTATAACTAACTTGTATTTAATTATTTAAATTATTTCTTAAAATACTGACTTTTAACTTTCTGCCTTGAACAATAAAAATTGTTCTTTCCCATCTTCTTTTCCTTCCAATACTTGAATTGTGTTAAAAAAAATATATAATACACATGCAATTTTACATTGTATATAAAACTAATGTACATACATATTCTTATACTTTGTATATTTAAATATAGTTATACATCAATTACTTAATTTATTGTGTTTAAATGAGATTCTTTGATCTTCATTTGTAAATTATGAAAAAATCAGCATATACCACCTTTTGCCTTCTCTAATCTTAATATTATGTTGGTTATAATATTTACATACATTCAGAGCTTATAACATTTTTCTGCAACCAAAATTTTTACATTTTTTAAGATTTAGTCCAAAAGCTAAGTAGATTCAATGTTCACTGGAAGTTCTTTTGTCAGGATTTCTCCCATCTCTTAGTTAGCTTAAGTCTTTCTTTTAATAGTTTTAAAGGAATGACTCATGGGAAGCTATTTTCTCTGGGTTCTTAAATGTTGGACAAGTTTTATCTATTGACTTTATTTTGAATTACAGTTTGACTGTGTACAAATTCTTAGCCCACACACTTTTTTTTTTCTTTCATTGATGACTTCGTAGGCATTATCTTTATTGTCTGTGAATGTTTCTATAGGTTAGCTTCAGGTCTACCTGATTTAAAAAATGTTTTGGCCTTATGTGTAGAGCCAGATGGGTGCCAGAGTAATCAGAATGGGGGTGGCGGGGGGGGGGTCATGTCATAAACTATACAAATGTCTAACCCATGTACTGTATATCTGAAACGTGTATATCTGGAAATGTGTTTTCTGCTCACTTTGTCAGAATCTAGTCTGGTCACAGTCATCTTTGCTCTTCCTGAACTCCTGCTCCATTGCTTTTGGCTAGC
>NW_011888958.1:3089093-3103078 GCF_000151845.1 Pteropus vampyrus
ACTTTAATGGAGGTCGCAGTCTACTTGTAAAAGCAACACTGAATCATATAATCACGTATGACCTTTCTTAGTTATCTATACCTAGGGAACAACTTATATACAAGGAGCAGCCAGATGGCCACTTTCAGAAATGCAAGTTTACTGATTTGTCTATGGGGGTTATGAGGTGGGCAAAGGAGACAGAACACCAATCAATGGCTTCCTGAATATAGTAAGAGATTATTGTTTCTCTTGCATAACAAGGAATCTAATATCAGGCACTCCAGGGCTAGTGTGACTGGCCAAGAACGTCATCAAGTAACTGTACTTCCTGCTACACTGACCTTAATTGTGCAGCTTTTCTTCTCATGGTCAGGAGTAGCTGTTAGACGTCTAGAGAATGTATGTTCTTTTCCTGAAGGAAAAAGGAATGACCAAGGACAAGAGGCAAAGAGGCTTTACATATCTGGGGGGAAGGAAGCTTTCTGCTACATACACGTCATTGGACAGAACCGTGTCATATGGCTATCCAAGGCCAAGCCACAGGAAGGCTGGGAATTTGAGGTTTCTGGCTTCTGTGGAGAACGTAGACAAGATGGAAGGGGCTGTAACAAGGGTTAAGTAAGACAATCTGTTGGGTCTCCCACACTGCCTGAGAAGAACTTACTTTCATGAATAAGTGGTAGAAAAACTTGACTCTTACCTGGCTATGGTCTTGGACAACTTACACAACCTGTCAGGGTCTTGGTTATTCATCTGGAAATACAGAGCTAAGAACTGCCCCAGTCTGGGTGAAAATTTAATGATCTAATGCTTATAAAACTGCCTAACACAGTGCCTAGTGCATAAACAGCAGTTTTTAAACATTGCCACTACATTCATTCTAACCTGTCAAAACTCTTAATTAACTTAGGAGTATCAAATACCCTTGCTAAAAAATAAGATTCTCCAGAAAAATTCAAGGGGATTTATTTATTTTGTTAACACTGAATTACAATTCTCTTTGGGGCAGCTGTTATTCAGTTCACCTACAGATTTCATGATTTATTCAATGTTTCAAATACTGACTAAACATTTAGCAGGTGCTATGTTTCCAATTTACTGCTGGGAGCATTTAAAGAAAATACAACAAAAATTCCTCACACAACATTCCCCAGATAAAAAAGGAAAAAGCTGGTGATAATGTTATTTCAAGTATCTCCAACAGAAACCTATTTACATTTCCAGATTCTGTTGTTTCTCTACCTTGGACTGAATTACACAGCTCGGCTTCCCTGCTGTGGGAACTGCATGTGGTGATGACAGTGGAGAAAATCCATCTTGGCTTTTGTTTCTCATCTCTCAAGTTGATAGTAATGTATGTTTATGACTCCAGTCTTGCTTTCGGAGAGTGAGTTTAATAAATAGCTAAGGGCAACCAACCATGTTCTTCAACTGTAAAAAGTTCTCACCAAAAAAACAGGTTGGTTGTGATTCGAAGCAGGGTGGGAGGAGAAACAGCTTCAGGCTGGCAGGGCACATCGCCTAAATGTGTCACACAATGCGGCATCTGTTTCCAGATACAGTAGCCTCACTCCCCTCTTATCCGCGGTTTTACTTTCTGTGGTTTTGGTTACCTGCAGTCAACCAAGGTCTGAAAATATTAAATGGGAAATTCCAGAAACAAGCAATTCTTAGTTCAAGTTTGAAATGTCACGCCTTTCTGAGTTGTGTGATAAAATCTTACGCCCTCCCTCTCAGGACATGAATCATCCCTTTGTCTATGTCTAGTGTCTCCATGCTGTATATGCTGACCACCTGTTAGTCATTTACCAGCCATCTCAATGATCAGATTGATTGTCCCCATATCACAGTGCTTGTGTTCTAGTAACATTTGTTTTACTTAATATGGTCCCAAAACACAAGAGTAGCGATACGGGCAATTTGGATATGCCAATGAGAAGCCATAAAGTGCTTCTTATAAAGGGAAAGGTGAAAGTTCCTGACTTAATAATGTCTATTTTCATCTCATGTCATCATAAGAAGGGTGAGTATGGTACAATAGGATATTTTGAGAGAGAGAGAGAGAAAGAGAGAGAGAGAGCACATTCACATAACTATTATTACAGTAAATTGTTATAATTGTTCTATTTTATTATTTGTATTGTTAATCTCTTACTGTGTTTAACTTATAAATTAAACTTTATCATAGGTATGCGACCTATATATTGGGGTTGGTATAGATAGGGGTTGGTACTCTCTGCTTTCAGGCATCCACTGGAATGTATCCCCTGTGGATAAGGGGGACTGCAGTATTCTACGACTAGTCCCATCAAACTTCAAATGTACGTGATGTCTTATATGAGGAATAGATTCTCTATATGCCACCTATCTCTCAGTTTTGCGTACCCTGAGGGAGAGTCTCTGAAGAGCCTTAAAGCAAGGCAATAGTAAATGTATTCCCCGTTTTAAATGTCCATATGTGGTGTGACTTCTGTCTGCTCATCTTAGCAGGAAGTGGCCAAGTTGGATGGTGCTGAACATGTCTTTAAAAGAAAAGCAATGTGGCGGAGTGGTAAAATCACTCAACTTGGGATCAGAGGATTTGAGTTCAGTCTCTGTCCTTGCCACTTGCTATTTGTGTCACTAAGGCCTCTGCTGTTTTGTGCTTCACTCAAGAGGCATCTTAACACCCTTCTCTCTCATCACCTGTATAAAGGCTGGAAAGCTATACACCTACTGTCTCTCCCTTTTTTGTAGCTACGAACTTCAATGTGACATGGTTCTGGAGAATAAGACATAAGCAGAAGTCTGCAAGCCAGAGGATGTCTGAGAAAGTTTAACCTTCATGAGAAAAGGAGACAATATGGCTCATACTGCTCCTTCTCACATTTCTTCTTCTTTTGACCATGGTCATGACACCTGGAGCCAAAGCAACCATCTTGTGACCTTGAAGGAAAGGTCAAGAGAACATCAGAAAGGAGCCATGATGTCCGTGAGCTGTCCAACCCCTGGGGCAGCAGTCTGCTTCCAAGCCTCTTGTTAGGAGGGCCTCTGCACCCCTAGATACAGGCACAGTAATTCAAGTTTTCTGCTGCTTGGAGCCAAAACATTTCCAACTAACACAGTAACTATGGAAGATTACTTTATCTCCTCCTCTACGAAATGCAGCTAAAAGTAGCATACCCAAACACATAGATGCTGTGAATTCTGATTAAAATAATGCAGAGCAAAATACGTTGTTAATGATAAAGTTAGAAACAAGGGAACCAAGCTCTCAGAAAATGTTTGCTTTATTTCAGTGAATCTGTGTCAACTGTGCTTAGACATATGGCGGCAAAATGATATCCTTTGTGAAGTGCAAGATCTTTTCTTCTAATACTTTCATTTTCATTTGTTCTTTTTCTTTTGCCTCGGTTAACCTCCATCCTTTCTTCCCCCTCCACACACACACACACACACACACACACACACACACACACACACACACACACACTCTAGCTTCTTATGTACTTAAAGAACATTAAGTTCTTTATTTTGTTGCACTGTATTTGAGAGAACTTGGGAAATACAGACCCAGAGATGGGAGGGTCGTTCAGATGAGCTATCCTCTCTCAATCCTACCATCTGACTCCCTAATTTCAAGGGCAAAATGGAAGACGTGGTTTAATCAGAGAGAACTATCCTAGGAGGCTTCTGAGAGAAATTGCAATAGGAAGTGTAAGAGTAAAACCAACTCTTCCTAGGAATATATAGCTAATAAAGGAAAAGGAAAAAAAGAGAGGAAAAGAAAGAAAAGCAAGCAGTTATTACTGAGCAGGTTTATTAGGTAGCAGGCTGCCACTGTGCCAGCAACTGTGGCCAGAGTCAGCTTCATGGGAGTGACTGGCTCAATTGCACAGGATCCTGGGCTAGGAAGGGCTCCATGATTAGTTTAATGCTCTGTCGCCATCTTGAAATTCTTAATAATGTTTGAACAAGGGACCCTGTATTTTCATTTTGGACTGGGGCCTGAAAATTACGTAGCCTCTTCTGATGGCATTTATGTCATTTCAACCTATAACTCCCTTGTGAGGGAGATGGTATAACACTTGCCCCAGATGAAGAAACTGAGGCACAACATATTGAAGAAGGTTTGCTGAATCACACTCAGGTCATTCCTTGTTGATGCCAGATTCCCTTCAGTAGGGCAGTTAAACTGCAAATATTCAGAAAGGAAGAATGTGAGGCTCCAAAAAAATCAGTCTCCAAAGCCAAAGAATATTTGCATTGCAGTGTTCTTTGAGGCCAATTAGGCTTCTTTGCTTCATATGGGAGGAGGTTATGAAAAGGGGTTCGGTGCGAATACCCCCAAAGCTTGGTCTCCCAGTGGCCATCTATAGAGTGCTATTTATGTGTCAGGGTCTTTTATGAGTCCTCGGACATTCAATCCTCATAACTGCATTTTTGCCGTAGGAATGTAATTCATTACCTCCCCACCATGACACACGAGGAAATGCTGTCTAAACGTTTTAGAATTTTGCAAACACTTTCACATCTGTGTTTTTACTTTACCCATGTATAGGTCGGTGGGGGCAGGTATTATTAGATCCATTTGACAAATAAAGAAATTAATTCCCAGAAAGATTCAGATCTTTGCATAAAGAAACATATTAAGTTCGTGGGCAGAGCTAAAACTAGAACCTGGTCCTTTAATCATCCGTGGATTCTTCTCCCACTAAAACATGAAAAGATGAAAAGGCAAAACAAACAAAAAACACAAAAAACTTAATGGGTCACTTTACAGCTTTCTCTACTAATGTTTCCTGGCAAAAACGATGGGTGATAATAGAACTGCATGAGAATTTATTCCAGAGTTTTCAAGGGGTGCATTTATCTCAAAGCTATGAAACAATATCTGTCAGGGAAAATTAGGGCTGAGTACCAAAATAAAAAAAATTATCAGCCAAACAAAGCAATTCTATTAGCTTATGTAGAAGCTTAATACTGAACACCAAAATGCACTCCGTGCAGAGTTTCTGCAGGGGCCATCCTTGCACAACACACGCGCAGAGAACTCAGCACCCCCAGGCTGCCCCCAGGAGCCAGTGCCCTTTCTGGGGGCATCACATGGTACCCAAGACCAGTTGCTTCTTTTTTCAATCACTGGAAATTCTAGGGCTGGAGTTTTCTGCTGGGGCCTCTTCAGAATGCTGCCTAAAGAAAATGAAGAAATCGATCTTGACCCTTGTCATCTTTTGATTTAGCAAGGGGACCGGGAGCAGAACTCTTTACAATTTCCTGTTGCTTTGCTGAAGGTCGAGCTCTGTTTTCCCATCAGAAGTGAGAACCTCCATCATCACAGTCTAAAACCAAACCACATTCTTGTTTGTAAATTAGCTGTGCATATTAATGATTGTAATACAACCCGACAGTGGTCTTTTGGAGTGACAATGAGAGGAGCACTTGGGAGATGGGGCCCATTCCGGACATGCTTTTCGTAATCATCATTAGAAACAAAGACGAAGAGGAAAAAGACAAACCGCATGAACAATATAAGGGAAATTGCCAGATCGCCAGGAAATATCTGTCCTGGGTTTGGCGATAATAAATTTATGCTAGAGATTCATTTGAGTGAGAAAAACGGAACAGCGACAATAATGTTTTCAAATTTTTTTTAAAAGGCTCTTTTGACCTTCAGGAGCAGGATTATCCCACTTTGATGTGAGTGCATTAAACATTAACAATCTTACCATGTTAGTCTCCCAGACCAAATCTTATTAGCATTTAGTTCTGACATTGGTTCTTGCTGGTGAATTATTTAAAAAATGTAAGAGTCTGAGATTGTGTGATAAAAATCACATAGCCACAAAGTGGAGATTATTAAAGGCCTTTGAAGATGTGAAATAAGCAGGACCAGTAGTACATGAGGCTGTTAGTCTTTGTTTTGCTTTCGTTAAAATATTTTGTGAAGCAAAGGACTGTTCCTTTTGTGATACAATTCTGAATGAAGCTCGAAAGCTTTAGGTGCATGTCCCTCGTGGGAGATTAGTGCTAAAAAGATGGGTTTCCCTTCTCTCCATGCTTCTAAGCTCGAGTGAGCAAATATCTCTCTCCCTTACTTTCTAGAATTCTAAGACAAGTTTACTGGGTACCTGAGACACAGCAGGGTCCTCTTCCTTTATTCTGTCAAGAACACCTTTTTAACTTTTGGGACCTGGGAAGCAGACATTTGATTGTCTTTTTCTAAAATTACCCTGGTCTCTGCGAATCCTGAACTCTCCAATATGAAGTCTGATCACGGTGGGCGGAGCCAGCCAGATGAGTCCCTGGAAGGGGATGGTTACTAACTGTCCCTAAAGCAGCAGCCTGCATCCTGCAAAGCCTCCGGGGCGGGTAACTGGACATGTGCAGGAAGTTGATGCCTGTGAATCATGTGTCCAAAGGGGAGCTGGACAGGTCCCAGTGGTGTGGATCCAGACCTCTCTGCGGAATTCTCTGGCAGAGAATCCACTTCAGAAAGGGCACTCCATGGAAATTATTCATTCAATTGTATCTTGTCAAAACTTGGAAGGAAACAGAGAAAATCACTTTCTTTTCTTCCAATGCTTGTTCCCAATAACTAAGCCAACAACACACATTAGCCTCCTTCGTCCTGACCAAACAGAAGGTAGAGAAAAACCACTCTCAGGAGTGGGCAGCTGAGGTGCCGAAGTAAAGGTCAAGAGCCTAGGAATCTGCCCATTCCAGGAAGACCAAGCTCAGTATTTTATACCCAGGGGGTTCTCTAAAAATGAACGGTTTAACCTTTTGCTTCCTAGAGAACAGAGGAGAGAAACCCTCCCTAATGCCGGCTGCCAGTGCCACTGCTGTCACATCTCTGGTGCCAGGTGTCCTCTCTGGCAGCCAGGAAGAGAAAGGAGCCCAGCGGCCGTGGAGCAGCAGCCCTGGCCCCCCTACCAGACCCTGCACCTGTCTCTGCTCAGCGGTGCACAAGGGCTTCAGGAACACTGGGGTGCAGAAGGTGCTGAAGGGTCATCAATAATGTATGACCAACATGCGTGAAGAGCTGGCAGAGAGGAGAGGATGGGAGGCAGGAGGAGGAGAGAAGCTGCCCTCTCCAAGAGCAGACACGAGCATTGGTATAAGTCAGCTTATACCAATGTGGGGGGAAAGAAGGAGGGGAAAGAATGATAGTGCCAGAAAATAAAGGTTGAGATGAACTAATAATCCCAATACCCAGAGTATGTCTCCAATGACAAAGCCATTCTTTGAGTTAAATACTGATAATACGATTTTGGCCCACTACAGAAGAAACAATACAGGTGGCCTGTAATCATGGGCTCTCTCCTCCACAGGATACGACCAGAGATTTGAAGAAACGGTCTGCTGCCATCACCACCAGCGATTTTTCTTTAACAGATTGTATAGCTTAAAAGGATTTGCTGCTGCTTTCAATGACTGTGTTCTTTCAAATGCGTGAATTAAGAATAAAACTATATCAAGTAAATTTATCAGCCTAAAATTCACAATACCGCATGAGGACCAGGTTAAGAGAAAATTTCTCAATGAAGTACAAACATATAAGCCACTAATTTGAATCAAATCGAAAAGTCAGAAAAGCCATAAATCAGTTCATGATCCATCTCCTGTTGAGACACCAGTGTGCTCACTCATTCACTATCCATTTAGTCACTCATTCATTGAACAGACATTTACTAAGAGCCAAGTATGGGCCAGCCATTGTGCTAGGTTTTAGGGACCAAGTCAAGATGCCTGGCATTGATACGCTTCTTCCTATTAATTTAAGGTCCCCCATCCACTTTCCTGTGCCCACCCTTACTCAGGCCTCTGAGGATGTTGGTAAGGAGGTGCCAGCAGGCTGATGACAGCACCCCCCAAACAGCTCCAGCTCTACATTAAATGTTTTTATGTAGACTTGCAAAGGGTGTGTGGATACATCTCTGGTGAGAGGGGGTGGAGAGTGAGAGTGAACACATAACACAATATATGGAGAAGCTAAAAATAGGAATTTAAAATCAGGAGGACATTCCACACCAGATAAAACCAATTGCACGTTGCAGAGAAACCAAACGCTAATACTAAGGTCACTCACTCTATTATCCCCATTGAGAGAGGCTTTTTAGAGAAAAAGATTCTGAGATTAAACCTAAAAGGCATGAAATGATTTGATGATTGATATCATTTTGTCTAGATTTAGAGAAATGATCAAGGTTCAAAGGTTCCAATCTCTCCAGCTGCAAGGGGCTTTTTCCTTTCTATTTTGTTCCTTCTGTAATGACATAAAGGTAAATGTTACATCCCTTTTTTGAGTAGTGATGAATATGAATATGCACATGTGTGCATTTTGTCAGCTGGATTTATATTTGTTACTCATGGCTAAGTGCTCTATATGAGAATCCCATTGGATCAAAGGTTGACCGTATCATAATCCAGGAAAATCAGGTCCTTCTCTCTTCAGTCTGAGATTGGGACAACAAGCAATAGATCAGGTGGATGGTTGGAAGTGAGAGTGTAAATGCTTGAAATGAAAGGACCTGTCAAGCCAGGGCTGGGGCAGACTACGTTTGAGTAGAAGTTGATGAGAAAATGAAGAAATATAAAGAGGCAACGATAAGGGGGACCGCATGTGGTTCTATGAGAGGAAACAGTTGCCCCCTCTAATGTCATAGCCTGCTGTGCTTTATATTCTGTCCCCTTCTTTCTTTTTAGACCTTCCATTGACTCGGAATGAACGGGTTTCTACTACTTGCAGTCAAATGGTCCTGATGATGGCGCTCCCAGTAATTATGTCTACAAAGAGTGGTGTGGATACTAAAACAGATGTAGTGAGACCCTATTTTTAAAAATAAAGCCTACTAGAAAAAGCAAAGTACTCAGCACTACAGTTACATATGGGGCACCTTTTTGCAAATTAGGCGTGATAGTTAATTTTATGTGTCAACCTGACTGGGCCATAAAGTGCCCAGATATTTGTTCAAACATTATTCTAGGAGTGTCTGTGAGGGTCTTACTAGATGAGATTAACATTCAACTCAGTAGATAAAGTAAAGCATATTGCCCTCTCTAACGTAGGTGGGCCTCATCTAATCAGTTGGAGGCCCAAATAGAACAAAAAGCCTGACCCTTCTCTTACAGGTAACAGGGAATATTTTCCGTCTCTAGACTCAAAACAAAACATCGGCTCTGCCTGCATTTTGAGCCTGCTAGCCTTCAGATTAGAACTGAAACATCAGGTCTTCTGGTTCTCAGGTTTTCTGACTTGAATGAGAACTATACCATTGGCTCACATAGCCAGCCTTTATAACTGCATGATTCCATTCCATATAACAAATATCTTTCTTTATATGCATCCTATTGGTTCTGTTTCTCTGGAGAACCCTGACTAATCCATTAGGGAAGATGTTCCTTCTGGTTGGATGCAACCTGGGAGCAGATGGTACTTTTGTGCAAATTGCACCAAGTGCCCCTTGTAGTAGGACATAGGGAAAGGTAGAGAGCATGGGTTGGATATCTGGTCCCACTTGCACCTTTGGCTGGGCACCATCATGTAGGGACCAGTCTGCACATCTGTTAGTAGTGGCCCTGCAAGAACTGAGCCAAGGGATTGGCAAACAAAGGTGTGTGGGCCAAATCCAGACTGCCACCTGTTTCTGTGAATGAATTTACTGGAACACATCCATGCCCATTTGTTTAGCATTGTCTGTGACTGCTTTTACACTACAGCAGTAGAATTGAAAGTAATTGTAACAAAGACCATATACCCCACGAGCTGAAAATACTTGTTATCTGGCCCTTTACAGATAAAGTTTATTAACCCTGGGCTTAGTCCATGTCTGATATTTATTTTCTTAAGATCTATACTCCTAAATAATGAAATGAACCTATCACTGGATACAGAACATGCAACTCAAGTGTTGGAATTGAATGAATACTTGGGCCACTTGGGCAACATTTGCTTATAAACACAATGCAATGCTGGGGTCCTACAGAAGTTCATTCCTCCCCACCCCAAAGATTGAGCAGTGTGTTCGCTGGCAGGATAAATCAGATCTACTGATTATAAGACTACGTGTGATTTCATTTCAATTTAAGTGGGGGAGGGAGAGAGGGAGAGGGAGGAGACAACAAAAGCAAAACTCTGTCCCATCAGAAGAAACTTTCAAAGCCTCACCCCAAACAAAAGTTGAGGACTATTGTGTACCAGTTCCATAGTTTTTTTTTTGTTTGTTTAAATAGGCCTCATTGGTTGCTTTACCATTTTTCTGTGCTGCCTCAATAACCTTCAACATGCAGAGAGATCATAAATGCTAACTGGGGATGAAAACACGATTTGCTTGAACATTTTACATGATAGTGGCTTAGAATGAACCAAAATAGATGAATGAGGGGTTCTGATGGGAATATCTAGTAAGAAAACACCTGTTTGATGTAACTTATTGTTGTTGTATGTATGTTGTTGTACGTTGTTGATGTAACTTGTAAGCATGTTGTTGTTTAGAGTTTCTTTAAGAGGGATAAAAGAAACTAATGAGCCCAGGGTAATTTGGAGGGGGGTGCAAAGAATGAGTTAAAATGGGATGAAATTCTGACAGATGCAGAATAACCACAATAAAAATATTACCAGAGAAAAGCCAGTATGCTCCAAGGACAAGAAAGAGCATTTCATATGAGACTAAGAGCTGTCAGCAAAGTGATGTGTTCAGAAAATGTTACAATGTTCTCAGTCCATTAGCCCATATCAAGCTTTCTGCGTAATGTCTTCCAGGACAGCTTCAGGCTTCTGTCCCCAGCTCAGGAGGTGGTGAGACTCTCAAATCCTAGCGGATCTTTACAAAGAAATCTCTTACGAGGGTGAGAGTTTTTCCTTCCAGTGGAATAGAATGAATCACTTTCACGCTCTTAAGAAGTCACAAATCAGTAATCTATTGCTTATGTAGAGAAAGCTTTTTGGGTCAGCCCATCCTGCAGAAGGAATTCCTAAACAAGGAGTGAGTGGAAGGAGGCAAGTACCCACAGCACTGTAGTTTTGCAAATAACCTGTAGAGGGCACTGTTAAAACAGTGTGATGGCAAAAAAATGTAAGTAAACTGAACATAGACGGGGAAAGAAAGGTTTCTTTCCTTCTAGTCTGCAGCTATGAATAATTCTAAGTACATGGGATTCCTTGGACATTTTAAATTCCACTGTCCTATTCTCCGTGGCTCAACCTCCCTTCTGTCTTCTTCACTTTCCCTGGCAGTGAGAGATGTGGCTGTCACTCCTCGTCTGCGTGCGTGCTCAGGGAAAGTACAGTGCCGTGACATCTGAGATACAGGTTCCAGCCACTGTACCAGAGGAGAGAAGAGCAGGGCAGATGACATTTGGAGGTGACCAGACAGAAGTGTCAAATCTGTGCTTGTGACTTGAATATAAATTTACTAAATACAAGGCTTGAAGCCCTGGTGGGGATTAACTTGATTCCATGCTGTCAGGGAAAACCAATAAACTGGAGGAAGCAGGCGCCACCTTTCCTGGTGTGAGAATCTCCACCCACAGCCTCTTTTGCCCAGGATGGTCTGAATTACACGGCTCTCTCTATAGCAGTAGATTCAGTCAAGTTACAGTGCTCATGTCTCTTAGACTTGGGTTCCTCTGGAATGTGAGACATAATAGCAGATTTTAAAAAACACAGTGGCATGTATATATACACATATAATACACATGTACACTTATCAATGTATGTGCACATACAGCTAGACAGCTAGACATTATTACAATTATTTTAGGGTGAACAATAGAATGCACTTTGGGGCCTTAGATGAAAATCACTGGAAAATGACCAGCTCTTAAAGTAAAAAAAAAAAAAAAAAAAAAGCATCTGCTCTTTCTTTTGGTGATTTTTCTATTATATGCCATACTTGGCTCTATGTATTCGTGCACTCAATCAGTACTTCTGATGAGCCGAGAACTGGTTTTGCTTTTTTTCTCCATCAAACCTGCTATGCTAAAATGACGAAGGTCCTAAAAACGAAATCTTTCTTAGAACAAGATTTTAGTCAGCCTTGCCATTCACATCCTTGGAAAAGCTAATCTGCTCTACCTTTCTGACGATATCTTTCTAGCTCATCAGAAAGGCTGGCCTGCTGCTTTCTACTTAAGGAACACTTTTTTTTTTTTTTTAACACTGGTTTGTACAAAGAACTCTATTAGGTACCGTGAGGTTACAGAGATGAATAAGACTTTGGACCAAGCCCTTAAAAACTTTAAATTTAGCGGGGGAGAAAAGCCTACAAACTACTGCGATGCAGAGCAGAGCAAATACATGCCATCCTGCTGGCATAAGAGGAGTACTCAGAAGCGTTACAAAAAGAACAATTAACTCTTGCCAGGGAGGGAAGGAGGTGGATTTGAACACAGCCATGAAGAATTAACAGAATTTCCTAAAGTGAGGACAAGAGAAAGGGTAGTTTGGATAAACCGATGGCCTGGGAACAGGGCAGAGAAACAAGCAACTATCCACTGTGATCTGCCTACTAAACTCATGGAAAGACATAGGGGTGGGGATTGACACAAGGAGGTCACGGCGGAACGCCATGCTAAAAGCTTGAGCTTAATAACATAGGGAATGAGGAGCTGAAAAACTGGAGTCTGGGAGATCAATGAGAAGGACCTGGCCATAGGCTAGACAGGGAGGATGGGGATGGGGATAGTATGAGCTGGAGCGCAGGCAGGAGGGAAGACCAGTAGAGCTGAGAGGCACGGTGGTCATCTGGGAAGAGCAGAAATAGGAAGAAAATTTAACCCAACTGCTCCTCCATATCTTGTCCCTTGAGATGTCAGGAACCCAGAGTCTACAGAATGAAAAAACCTTCTGCATTTGAAAGATCCCTTTGTAGATGTCTGGTAGCTGCAAATGATTCCACTCAGCCATGAAAACTTCACTGATGGGAATAGATGATTTTAATTAACTGCTAAGGATCTAAGATAGGTACAAATTGAACATTTCCTTTAAGACCTTCTATATGGACCAATTTCTGAATAAGCATATTTCTCCCACTACATGCCCGGTTTCCCCGTGCTTCTGCAGCAACAGAAGCAACACTGTTGTATCGCTAAATCACCCCTCAAAGGTGTTAACTAGAAGAAGGGATTCTGTGAGTCTAAGAACTTGGTAAAGTCTTAGACTGAATACAGGGGTTTACTGGGAAAGTATCGGTTCAAGGGGGCTTCCAACATACCTTAAACTGAGGCTGTAGAAAGAGGAACAGAGCTGGGGAATAAGAGGACTTATAAGAGATCTGAAGAAAACCTTGCCACCTACTAAGTTTGAAGCTAATGTCACCATTAGGGAGTCTCTTGGGAATGGGGAGGGTACAATGAGAACTGCCTGAACAGCTAGTGGCCTAATAAAGGGAATGGGGGTGAGAACAAGAAGGGAATATGGTAATGGTGTCTTCTTGGGAATGAACCCAAACTGTAAATAGGATTTCTGTGATATATTGGGTGTAATACTCGAATTCAGAGACTGGTCCAATCTTAGCTTTATTCTCCTGCAGAATTCTTTGCAAGGAGTCATTTCTTCTATTTCTTCATTTCATTTTAAGAGAAATTGATCTTCCTTGGATTTATCTAGTCCCTTTTTCTTATTTCTGATTTTCTACACCAAAATGAAAAGTTTATTCTTTTTGGAATGAAAAATTTCTATTTGGTTTGATGGAGAAGAATAAACACATTTTAAATGCCAATTCTCTTCACCCTTAATTTTTTTTTTTTTTTTTAGTTTTGGTATCCAATCTAAGGAGTGACAGAAAAGCAATTCTGACAAGGAGCAACCAATAACTCTCAGCCAATCCATTAATTAGGGTGATGTTTATACTTCCCGTTACCAACTAAACATCTGCCTAAATAGGTTTTCTTAGTATATAAAGTCATAACCATCTGTCCACATGAGATAATATACTCTACTTAAGTTTTATAATTATAGGAGAACTGCGGGCTTACATTTTCTGTTGGAAGAAGGCTTTGGCTACATAAGGAGTGCTGGA
>NW_011888958.1:3103128-3123260 GCF_000151845.1 Pteropus vampyrus
GGAGGTCACGGCGGAACGCCATGCTAAAAGCTTGAGCTTAATAACATAGGGAATGAGGAGCTGAAAAACTGGAGTCTGGGAGATCAATGAGAAGGACCTGGCCATAGGCTAGACAGGGAGGATGGGGATGGGGATAGTATGAGCTGGAGCGCAGGCAGGAGGGAAGACCAGTAGAGCTGAGAGGCACGGTGGTCATCTGGGAAGAGCAGAAATAGGAAGAAAATTTAACCCAACTGCTCCTCCATATCTTGTCCCTTGAGATGTCAGGAACCCAGAGTCTACAGAATGAAAAAACCTTCTGCATTTGAAAGATCCCTTTGTAGATGTCTGGTAGCTGCAAATGATTCCACTCAGCCATGAAAACTTCACTGATGGGAATAGATGATTTTAATTAACTGCTAAGGATCTAAGATAGGTACAAATTGAACATTTCCTTTAAGACCTTCTATATGGACCAATTTCTGAATAAGCATATTTCTCCCACTACATGCCCGGTTTCCCCGTGCTTCTGCAGCAACAGAAGCAACACTGTTGTATCGCTAAATCACCCCTCAAAGGTGTTAACTAGAAGAAGGGATTCTGTGAGTCTAAGAACTTGGTAAAGTCTTAGACTGAATACAGGGGTTTACTGGGAAAGTATCGGTTCAAGGGGGCTTCCAACATACCTTAAACTGAGGCTGTAGAAAGAGGAACAGAGCTGGGGAATAAGAGGACTTATAAGAGATCTGAAGAAAACCTTGCCACCTACTAAGTTTGAAGCTAATGTCACCATTAGGGAGTCTCTTGGGAATGGGGAGGGTACAATGAGAACTGCCTGAACAGCTAGTGGCCTAATAAAGGGAATGGGGGTGAGAACAAGAAGGGAATATGGTAATGGTGTCTTCTTGGGAATGAACCCAAACTGTAAATAGGATTTCTGTGATATATTGGGTGTAATACTCGAATTCAGAGACTGGTCCAATCTTAGCTTTATTCTCCTGCAGAATTCTTTGCAAGGAGTCATTTCTTCTATTTCTTCATTTCATTTTAAGAGAAATTGATCTTCCTTGGATTTATCTAGTCCCTTTTTCTTATTTCTGATTTTCTACACCAAAATGAAAAGTTTATTCTTTTTGGAATGAAAAATTTCTATTTGGTTTGATGGAGAAGAATAAACACATTTTAAATGCCAATTCTCTTCACCCTTAATTTTTTTTTTTTTTTTTAGTTTTGGTATCCAATCTAAGGAGTGACAGAAAAGCAATTCTGACAAGGAGCAACCAATAACTCTCAGCCAATCCATTAATTAGGGTGATGTTTATACTTCCCGTTACCAACTAAACATCTGCCTAAATAGGTTTTCTTAGTATATAAAGTCATAACCATCTGTCCACATGAGATAATATACTCTACTTAAGTTTTATAATTATAGGAGAACTGCGGGCTTACATTTTCTGTTGGAAGAAGGCTTTGGCTACATAAGGAGTGCTGGACGTGGGGTCAGAAGACCTGAGCTGAGTCTCACCTTTGTCACTTGGCAGTAAGTGGCCTCTGCTTCAGCATTTGAAAAAGGAGAGTGATAACTACTTGCCAGGATGCAAGTGAATGTATAACCTCTATGATATTGGGCATTGAGAGATTAAACAATAATTTCCTGAGGAACTTTTGCTAAGGGTAGAAGTGGGGAATACTTTTTAGCTGTGTTGCCTAGGAAGAAGCATGACATTCGTGCTTCTGTGAAATGGGCAATTCATTGACAGATTGACTTCTATAAGCAACAAAGGACTCATCCTGATAATGAATGTTCAACACCATGGCAAAGAAAGAGAAAATGGTAACCCCAAAGGGAGAACGTGGGAGCCAAAGAAAACAGAGAGAGAGAGCACACAGGTTAAGAGAGCTGGCTTCAGACACCACTTTCCAGATCAAGTGGGTAGAAATCCATCGCTAGACAGTAAAGGAGGTACAAAAATGAGGATCCACACTGGACTAAAAATGATTCACAGAGCCGCTGTTTAATGGTTAATACCAGTTCCTGGGTAGAGAGAGTTTAAAGACGGATACCAGAAATCATTGTATTCTTTCTGGTTTATTGTGTAGACATTGATTATAATCCTCATTTCAAAAGGTGGGTTTAATGGCTCAGCAGAGCCCTTGGCCATCTTCATAGCATTAGCATTTTTCAAGGACTCCCCTAGACTTGGCATTTATAAATAGGTAGGCCAAGTGGACCTTAGAATCCAGATTCAGATACCTTGAGTGAAAAAACCCAGGGCAACTAACTTCCTTTAAAAATTCTGTCCTAGCAAGATGTTTCTGGCAGGGTGAGAAATCCATGAAGAAAGCGTGCTGATGCACCCCCTTCAGGGAGCCATCCTCCTGTCAGGCACTCTTACTCATGCTTCTTGGTACTCTCAGCCTTCTAAAGCACTTGACCTTCCTCCCAAGCCACACTCACTTCATTCTCCAAGTCTCTTTGGCCAGCAACCCTCATTGCCACCCACCATTATATACTGGACTTGTCCCTTCTGTTTTACATACAATCCAGTCCACCCAGAAGACTCTGACTTCCTTCTAAGCCTGCAAATTCATCTTCCACTCTGACTTGGCCAACTCTGCGATTCTTCTTCTTCCATCCCAATCAGACCAACATGACCTTCTTCCCCGATTATTACCCCTGGGGGCAGCCCCCTAGCCAACCCATCTTAGGTTTCACTGGTGATTTTTTTCATTGGAGGCTGCACCTAGTCGAACATCAAGTCTGTTTCTGGCAGTGGGTCCCTTTCGTTCAACAATATTATGGGATGATTTTCAGTATTATGGTGCTACTTAAGAAGCCAAGATACCAGAAAAATAGAAGAGTCTTAAAAGTAAGAATTGAGTTTTCTAGTACTGTTTGAAGAACATGTTTGACTTACAAAATTATACACATGTAATATTTCTGTTATTGTACCAGCTACAGAGAAAATTTGGCTAAGGGCTTAAACCAGGGGTAGCATAGGCACAGGCAGAGTAGGTGGCCATCGCTGCCTCTGTGGTCCATTCTGTCGTCCAACCCCTCTGCTATTGATATATTACAGACTTGAAAATTCCAACTCTGTTAGAGTCGCATATTAAGGGCTTTCTGACAATTTGGGCATTTCAAATGGTTTAAGGACCCTGTTACCTCACAAAGGTAACAAATTGACTATCTGTCACAGAGACCTGAAAACTAACTGATGTGACTACATGGGTACCCAGTTACTAAGCAGTGGAAAGGGTCATATGAAGGTCAGGCATATTTGATGAAGAAAGGTGACAAACAGGGGATTGAACTTGCTGCCATACCTATCTCTCATGAATGCCACAACTCAAAGGTCTCCACTGCAGCCAGAATCTTACCTGTTCTTTACTCTTTTCGATGTTCCCAGAAGTTCTCTATTTTCCTCATCTGGTTCATTTCAAGTCTGGAATGCATGAATGATCCAGGGCACAGTAATTTTTAAAAAGAGCTAAACATCTAGAATTGCCCTATAAGTAATGATACCTTTATAGCAGCCACAATGATATTTTTTAAAAAACACAAATGAGGTCATTTCAGTCCTGCTTAAAATCTTCCGATGGCTTCCCCTGCACTTTGTATACAATTAAAATCCCTCACCGTGGGCTATAAGACCCCGCAGCATCTGGCTCTTCTCTGTCTTTCCAGATGCATGGGTTACCATGTCCTACTTGCTCACCAACCTCCAGCCACCCTTCTTCTGTTCCTCAAGCACACCAAGCTCGTTCTCCTGCCTCAGGGCCTTTGCACTTGCAGTTTCTCTCCTACGATGGGCTGCCTCCAGATTTTTGCATATCTGCCTCCTCAGGCCTTGTCTCAAAATTACCTCCTCACAGTGGCCTTTCCTGACCAACTGTAGGAAGAGGCCTCCTGCCCTAGTCCCTGGATCCCATCAACTCCTTTTATTTCCTTTATTGCATTTATCGCTCTAGTAGTAGATACTCAATATGATTTGAATTCATAAATTAGCCCCCAATGGTTTCTCTTGCCTTAAGAATCGTGTCTCACTTCTCACTTTTTAGCTTGCTACATATGCCTTACTCTCTGCATTAGTACACCAATAACTATCTCTGTATTTATAGCAACCAATAACTTTCTGCAACTCCATTAATTAGGGTCATGTTTATAAATCTTGTCATCAACTAAACATCTGCCTAAATAGATTTTTTAGTATGAAAAATCATAACCACCTATCCACATGAGATAATGTACTGTACTTAAGTTTTAGAACTATGTGAAAATGCAGGTTTATATTTTCTGTCGGAAAAGGACTTTGGCTGCATAAGGAGTATTGATGTGGAGTCCGAAGTCCTGAGTTGAGTGTCACCTTTGACACTTGGCAGGAAAGAGGTCTTGGGCAAGTGGCCTCTGCTTCAGTGTTTGTAAAAGGGGAGTGATAACTACTTGCTAGGAAGCAAGTGAATGCGTAACTTCTATGATACTGGGCATGGAGAGATTAAACAATCGATTATTTATTTGCTTTGATCTGTCTCTTCTCACTACAACATGAGCTCCACGAGAGCACAGACCTGGTCTCTCCATTACTGCATCTGCAGTGCGAGGGACAGTGCCTGGCATGTAGCTGGTGCTCACTATATTTGTTGAATAATCATATTAGCAGTTGGTTGTTACAATAGTACTTGCAGCTAAATACATCATCTCCACTTCACCTATGAAAAGCCTGAGGTTATAAAAGGGTGGCCAGTGTGATAAAAGTGGGACTTGACTCCCATGTGCACATTCTTTGTATCATAATGTGGCGGTTAATTTTATGGGCAACAGAGTGCTCAGATGTTTACTCTGGGTGTTTCTGTGAGGGTATTTTTGGATGAGTTTAACATTTAAAGTGATAGACTGAACAAAGCAGATTGCCCTCCCTAATGTGGGTGGGCCTCATGCAATCAGTTGAATTCCTGAATAGAATAAAAGGATGACCATCCCCTGAATAAGAGGGAAGTCCTCTTGCCTGACTGCCTTTGAGCTGGGACATTGGTTTTTTTCCTGCCTTTGGACTTGAACTGAAAAATCAGCTCTTTCTGGGTCTCAAGCCTGCCAGTCAGTCATTGGACTGGAACTATGCCATTGGCTCTCCTGGGCCTCCAGCTTGCTGACTCATTGCAGATCTTGTGACTTGTCAGCCTCCATAATTGCATGAGCAAATTCCTTACAATAAATCTTTCTCTTTCTCTCTCTTTCTTGCTGTGCATCCTATCGGCTGTTTCTCAGGAGAACCCAGACTAATCTAATACATATGAATTGGAGGGAATCCGGGGCTTTAAAATTACATATACTATATATAGTCTGTTTTAAGAATCATTCATGCTACCTCTTTTGCCTTGCAGAGTTTTAATTCTAAAACAAACTGCGTTAGTTGCTGCCTGTCTCTACTCCTCATTAAATCAGAAATACATCCATCTATTCTGATACCTGCTGTAAATGCTTCAACATTTCAGGTCTGAATTTATCCATTGCCTCCAGCTCCCACAAGAAGAAGATCTTTTCCCTTTTTAGATCTTGTCTGAAACCCAGGTAAATATCTTCAGTGTTTGGGCTGAGAGGCAGTGGGAACTGTGCTGGCTCCACAACTCCTTCCTTAAATAATTTAGGGCAGGAGTCATATGTTCATCATTTTAATGGGCAACAAACACAGTACTCTATGGTAGTAGAAACTCACTATCAGTGAGTTCATGAAATAAACGTAACTGGTTTTCTCTTGCCCTGAGAATCTCGTTTGACCTCTCACGTTTTGTTTGCTACACATGCCTACTCTGCATTCATATACTCTGTTCTGGTATTTTGGCCTTTTTTCTTCTGCGCTTTATACTTCTGTATTTCATACAGGCCTTCACAATTCCCATCCTTGCACCTACCTTCTTTCTCATTCCCATGTCTTTAACTCTTAACCAACATCCCATCACCATAGAACTCTTCCTTTACTTGTACCAATATCCAAGGATATACTTTTTCATCAGCAGAGATCCTTGGTCCTTTATATGTCTGTTCCTGGGCCATCAATTGTTCATCTAAAACTATTAATGACTCCCTTCTCCTCTCATCCAAGACATGATATGATTCTCTTTACGGGCCTTGGTGACTTTGTAATGTGTCAACTTGGGTAGGCTCAACTACATTTCCCTGCCCTATATGTTTCTGACTAGAATGGGCCACAGGAGAACTTCACGTGTGCAATTTAGAGGAAAGAAGTGAAACAGCAGCTTTACTAATTTATCCTATAAATCCATCAATGGCATTACAAATCCTTCCCATGCTTCGAGTCTGATTTCCACTTTTGCTACTACTCAGAGAAAACTCTCTGCTTTTAAAGGGTTCATGTGGTTAGGGTATGCCCACTCAAATAATTTCCCAGACATAAGTCTGGGCCATACAACATATCTAATCATAGGAGTAAAAATCCATCATATTCATAGACCCAGAGACGATGTAGGGCAGGTGCTCCCACTGTAGTCTTGCTACAATGCTGCCTACTACAGTACCCTTATTAAGCTCATGAGAATCTGGATACCTACAGGCAAGACTCACTTTTGTTCAGTGTTCCTGGTATGTGAGGAAATTAATTGGTTTCACTCACAGGACTGCTCTTCTGTTCTTCTTCTATCTTCTGTTTGGCTAAGTAACACTCATGTTCTCATTAACGATTAGGTAACACAAGATTAGGGCACTATAGAAATGACACATTTCTCCTCTCCTTTAAAAATTTTAAATTATTATGCCATTTAATCACAAAATTAATACTCCTTAAATACATATTTAGAAAATTAGAAGAGGAGAAATAGTATTCTGGCCCTCTAAATACAACCATTACATAAGACAAATGAATATTTTGTTCATTGTGATATGAAAGCAAAATACTATAGCAGACAAGTTGACTGACCAAGGTTGATACTACAGTGATATTTGTTGGAACCAAGGTGGCAAACTTTCACTGTGGTGGGTGAGGGTAAGTTTTCTGGTGAAGGAAATGAATGTGCTCTTGTTAATTAGCCCATAAGATAATTAACCCTGAGTCAGGGGACAAGGTAAACTGCTGCTGCTGTTACAAATCATCACAAACTAAGTGGCTTAAAGCGACACATATTTATTCTCTTACAGTTTAGGTCAGAAGTCTAAGATGGGTGGCAGGGCTATGTTCCTTCTGGAGGTTTTAAACAAAAATTCATTTCCTTGCTTTTTTGGCTTTTAGAGGCTGCCTGCATTCTTTGGCTTATGGCTCTTTCCTTCTTCAAATCCAGCAGTAGCCTCACTCTGATCTCTGCTTCCATCATTACAACCCCTTCTCTGACTCCTGTCATCGTCTGATTGATTACACTGAACCCATGCAGATCATCCAGAGCAATCTCCTTATTTTAAGATTCTTAATTTACACATGCAAAGTCCCTTTTGCCATGTAAGTCAATGTATGCGCAGGTTCTGAGCATTCAGTCATGGACATCACTGAGGGCCATTATTTTGTCTACTGCATAAGCCTTGGCCTGGAAAAGAACAAATTCCTGTGGCCTTTGAGTTCGTTCTTCGAGGCAGTAGGAGGTCTGAGATGGTGCCAGATTGAACTGTTCTAATAGTGTGGTCCTTGATGGCAGGGAGCAGAACCCCCAAGCCTTGGATGCAGCACTGATGGGTACAGGTTTGAGAGCTCATGGACATGCCACCTGAGTTCCAATCACACTCGCAGGTGGTAAGATGAATCAGGACTGACCTAATAGACTCGAGTAGAGCCTGATCCTACTACTTAGGTCAGAGAGGAAAGGTGTTTCTGGGCCCAGTGTGGGTTGGTGCTAGAACTTCTCCTAGCACCCATTGTCTTTGCTACTGCAAGTTTGCCTGGAATAAATGACCTTCTGGAAGAGTCCTAACTGGGTGTGACATAAAAAGGAATGGCCCCTCTCTCAGATCTCCAAGAATAGCCTGGACACTGCCACCAACTGTGTGGATTGTCTTAGCCCAATATTGGCACCGTATCATAGTGAGGAAACATTGCTGGTCAGTAGCAATAAATGGTTCCAAATCATCTATATACCTGAGCAGAGAATACCTGCCCTTTTGCAGCTAGGCACATTTCCATCTGCACTCCTGATGAAATCCCACGTCTACCTGCACAAACCAGGGTCAAGGAAGATTTTTTTTACGTCTCCTTAAGCTGAATTAATAATAGCTTTTGCAAATGGATGCAACTCCATGTACCTGCCATACTTCATGCTTTCAGGTCTGCCCATAGCCACCCAAAGCTATTCTTTGAATGACTACAAAGGTGACATTTCTTAGGTGTTCTTTAGGCTGGCTCTGGGGGATAAAGGTTTCCTCAAGAGATTATACTGGAGGCATTAGATGTCGGTAAGTGAAACTAAGGCCTCCATAAGGCAGGAAAGTTTATCAGCTGCTGGTAACCATCTTTCCTCTCATTTCTTATTACTTTAAATCTTAATAGAGCCCTTGCCCTATTCAACAGCTTATCTATGCTGGCCGCACAGTGTCATTTATTTCCTGTGTATATACCACTTGCTATCCCTGCTGTCTATACTCATGCTGTGTTAGCTATTGACCCAATTTAATGCCTAGCTGGAAACTTCCCTCTCGGTTGTTATTAAAGGGGTAAAAAGAAGAGAGAAAAAGGGGTGGACCAGTTACTCGCATATGTATAGTTCTTTGATTAAAGGAAAAAAAGTAGTGAGGGAAGAGGTTGTCTAATGACCCACATACATATCATTTCTTTTTATGCTCAGGTTTCTTACTCATAATGCAAGCTTTGAAAGCCTGAATTAACCTTCTCGAGTCACTCTAGAATGCTCGCTTTCAATTATATGTGACCTCATACATTTCCGAGTTGATTTTCTTAAAGTTGTGTCTGAACTGCAGAGCCACGGTTTTATCTGTAATTCATCTAATTTGCTGGCATTACTATTTTGGCAAAATTTCCAATTTAGGGGAAAAAAAGACTGGAGGCGGATACATTTTAGTCATCAGGGGTAGGATGATGGGGCTGGGCTCAGGGGAGATTAAAAGCGGTACAGAGACTGAATGGTATATAGACAACATTTGACACTATTCCTGCATTTTGTGGCTGGAATGATGGCAGTATGTTTTCAACAGACCAGCCTGTCTCCATTTTCAGTACATTTCCTAGTGAGGAGCCATGGTGGGCTAGACACTGAAAGGGGACTTGAGAACATCTAACCCACCACCTTTGTTCTACAGAGAATGCAGTGGAAGCCCAGGGTGATTCAATGACCTGCTTATAGTCACTCAGCAGTTTGCTTACAGAAGAGAAACTAAAATCCAAGTATCTTGATTACCAAGCAAGTACTGTTACCATATAACATGCTGTCCATCCTTTCTTCCTCGAATGAGTAACCTCGGCTGCATTTGGTATGGTAAGATGAGGTCACTCTTGGCAAAGGCCAGGTAACCTTCCTCTCTCCTGAGCCCAGAGTGCATGTCCCTAGCCATTACCTGATTGATCACAATCAGTGGTTTTGGAGACTGGATGAGAGTTTGTGGTAGGCAGAATCATACCCCACACCCAATATGTCCATATCCTAAATCCCTAGAACCTGTGAATATTTTAGGTCACAAAGCAAATGATATTAAAGTTGCAGATGGATATAAGGTTGCTGTCGATCATCTGTCTTTAAAATAGGAAGATTATCCTGGATTATCCATGTGGACACAATGTAATTACAAGAGACCTCAAAAGTGGAAAGAGGCAAAAAAGTCAACTGATGCTTGTGAGGACATGACTCACTGTTGCTGGCTTTGAAGAGGGAAGGGGACCATGAACCAAGTAATGCAGGCAGCCTCTAGACACTGAAAGAGAAAACAGATTTTTCCCTAGAGCCTCCCGAAGTAACACAGCCTGTCAACACCTTGATCTTAACCCAGAGAGACTCAAGTTAGACTTCCAACCTCCAGAACTCTAAGATAATAAACCTGTCTCGTTTTAATCCACAAAGTTTATGGTAATTGTTATAGCAGCCGTAGAAAACCAGTACAAAGTTGGAATAACGACACATGAACCCACGACACATTAAGATGCTAGAAGAGGTGGTGCTGTTCTCCAATCAGCGGCTTTGACAACCAACCAGGTGTGAACCTGGTCATTTCTGCAATAGAAACAAAGCGAATGGATACGGTAGTTTCTCACTCTCTCAAAAGCACAACCTCTCCTTCCTCGATCTCCCTAACAGTGCTACTTCTCTTGCACTGTTCACCTGAATGAAAAGCATGGGTTTTCCAACTACGACTTTTTCATCTATCAACTAGCATAATGCTTGGTATGCAGTAGGTGATCCATAAATGTTTGTTGAACTGAAATGCATGCCTTGTGTCTTTTTGCAGCTCTCAAAGAAACATATACATAGCACATAAATTGAAAAAAAAAAGATTTTACCTAATTTTTGGAAAACGGAAGAGTTTATTGTGGCAATATGAGGGCTGGGGTAAGGTGTGACTGCATGAAAGGTAGAAATCATGGCTTTTGATTTATTATAAAGTTCTTTAACAACTCATCTCCCCACATGCCCAACAACAAATGAAGATGTATTTTAAGGCCTGGTTGACAGGCAATGTTGGAAGTCCAAATTATTGTCGCTACAATGGAACAGCTTGTCACAGCAGCCTAATTTATTCTCTTTCTGTGAAAGCCTGGCACAAGATCTGCAACTGAAACTGCTTTTGTTTAAGACTCAACTCTTGCCACCAACCAAGCCAAAATGTGTAGTCATTGTGCGTGTCTGGTTGCATGCTAATTAGGGCAGTGTCCTCGAGTGACACGTGAAAGCCTGGACAGTTGACAATGGACAAACACCACATCATTGTCTTTGCCCGTTGTCCTCTCTCCCACTCTTTCCCATTGGCCGTTCCTGGGATTATGCCATTTCATTCCCTTTCTCTTTATTTTTCTCCTCGCCCTAGAGGATTCCATTTGTTCTGGCTGTCACCCAGTCTCATTCTTTTCCATGGACCAGCACCGTGGGTTTGAACCTCATTTTAAGTGATGACTGGGTGCTGGAAAAGTTGCACATGAGCTGAAATCTTACAAACAAGAGAATTTTGAATGCAAAGAGGAGCATGTGGCGTAAAGAAACCTGATCTAACTCATCTCCATTCACCAGTTCTCCAGTTCTAGCCCCTCTTCCAGGAAATCTCTCCAGATTTCTGCTGAATAGTTCTCCTTGCACAGCATTTCACTTGTAACTTTTTTGGCATGTGTATTGTGCTGCTATAAATTCTAGCTTTTTATGTTCTCTTCTCTCCAAAATGTAAACTTTCTGAGGACAAAACATACATGCCCTTTTATCGTTTTATCCTCTAATTCTCCTACAGAATAATTTACACAGTAGAAACTAAACTCATATTTGATGCATTAAATTAAAGCTATATAGCACTTCCTTGAGGTAAACTGTAGGAGTGGGAGCAGGAAGGAGCATGCTCAAGCATGAGCTCTTTTTAATATGTATTTTCTCTATAAAATTAAGGAAGTGCTCCTATGGAGGGAGAAAATATTCTGTCCTATTATATAACACCATCTATAAAATCATATATATCAAAATAACAAACATTTTTCAAAAATCTCATACTTAAAGGGAAATTAACAAGTTCTTATGAAAATGTGATGACTGTGACATTAAAACAGATCTATCCCGAGTTTCTTATTAAAAATCTAGGAAGCAGGATCCTAGTCATTGGAGCTCCATCAAGATTTAAAATATTTTTCAGCATCTCGAATACCTTATCCTCTATGAAGCTGTGGATTTAGAATAAAGAAAAGTGTTTCCTTCCCTATACACACTTTCCTCTAATCTTATGTAACAAACAATAGCCCCTCAATGTTGACCAAGCCAAGATGGATTCTTAACACCCATCCCTTCATTTAAGATGGCTCATGAACATGAAATCTCACACTGATTCACAGAATTCTAAGATTTCTAATCTATTTCTAATATTTCTTGATAGCCTGCAATGTTGACCTCTGTGAGAAGTTAACTTTACCAGACAGAAATATCTATTGATTAGGGTGACCATGGATGCAGCCATATGTGCACAGAAATGTAGTTAACCTCTGATGTTGGCGACAGGAACTATGCTCTTAGAACAGCAGACTTCAGACTAAGGGAGAGCTCAGCACTCAACGTGATTTTGTCTTTAGTCATTTCCACAAAGCATATTGACATGCAACTGAGTATAGGACATTACATCTCGGACTATGAGGAAATAAGTCAAGGCTGAAGAGGCACGTGTTGGCTGGAAGACACTAGGTCTAATTGCCTGCTGTATATCACTAGGCGAGTCATTTAGCCTCTCTGAACCTCAGTTTCCCTCTCTCTATTTGATAATGCCTATTTACAGAATTGTTGTAAGTTTTGAGAAGGATAATATGTAAGGTGGCATCTTCCCTGGTGTAAAGCATGTAACACTGAACTTGTGATAGACTTGCAGGAGGGTGTTGCCAGAGCTGTTCTGCTTAACCATCTTCCCTCACCTCTCATCCTTCTCCATTTAAAATCTTTCTCTTTCTGAGCCAAGGGTAAATGAATCACTGCTGCAAAGTCTATGAGAAGTCACGAGTAACTTACAGTAACTGGTGAATGAAAACCTATTTTGGTTGAAAGTGACTGAAAAATCATATGTCGCAGAGCTCGTGCTAAGCACACGAAACAGTCTCTTTCTCATTGATTTGTAATGGAGAGTGGGAGGAAGTAAGAAAAATATCATGGGATGTGCTCTTCCATTCTCTCAGGTAGAAACTACTCATGAGAGAAAGTTCATTGCCCATCACACTGTGTGGGAAGGGTTTTTAAAAACTGCTATGGAATTTAAAAGAAAAAAAATAGCATAGAAGAGGGAAAGAGAAGAACAGAAAACTCTCAATGCCATGTCTTAGGAAAAAACTCACGTTCAGGTACCAGCTTGTCATTCTTATGTAAAGAAGAGAGGAACTCCCAAGGGACCAGTGTTGCGCTGAGAAGGTGAGCTTACTCAGAACAGGAGTGGGCTTTTTTGAATGTCTCCCAGAATATAGTGAATACAAGAATAACAGTCTACGGGGCAAGCCTAAATGCCAGCAAATTTCCTTATATAAAATACAAATACCTTAAAAACCATTTGTAGAATAATTAGGTGGAAATGATCACCTGAGGAAATCAGATCCTTCTGATGAAAGTTCCCATGTGCATATGTGAGTGTGTGTGAGCATGTGAATGTCCCTGAATCATCAGTGGCTCTGGTAACTAAGATAATGACAGAAATAATCATATTCTATGCTTCAGGGTAGAAATTAATTGGATGGGGACAAATGCACTTTTTTTTTTTTTTGCTTATATTAAGAATCACTAATATACAGTGGGTTGAAAAAAGAAATTCAAGTGTTAGGAATATTCTAACAACAGAAGTCTTTCATTCTTCTCCCAGTTCAAGTAACTAATTTCTTCTCTAACTTTTTATAAGTCAGTTGCTCCATGGAGCTGGAATCACAAAATATATATTAATTGCTAATGCTTATAATGGTTTGCATCTTTCCCCCTCATCACATCAGCATCCAATCAGCTCATGGGTAATATAAAGACAAGAGATAGACTGGATTTGGCCTGTGGGCTAGAGTTTGCTGGCTTCCTGACCTGAGAGGCAAATGAGCCTTCATTCAGCCTGACAGTGAGAACTGCTCCCTGGCTCAGCCTTGACACAGTTGAACCCTAGTTAGAAAGAGAAGTGCCTCATATCCTACAACCTGTCATACCTGGAAAAAAATCCGGAAATGACTATCAGCTTGATTCTGAGCTCTAAGCTATGAGATTAGAAGAAGTATTTCCAAATTGTTCCCCAAAGCCCAGACATCTCTTTGAGAAAGTGGTCAAAGGGAGAAACTTTCTTTCCTCCAGCTCATTTCATTTCAATTAACATTTCTTGAATCCTGCTTTAAGTACCAAAAGTGTATGAGGTAATCTAATTTGAAGCAGCACAATACTGAAGATGGTTGGATAACAGAGAAGGCAAGTATAGCAGATTAAAGATGGAGGCCAATTCTGCTATATCACCCATTAAGTGGTGGGGTGCAGGTTCTCTTCCCTTAAAACTGGAAGGACTTTGTAACTGCTTGACTATTAGAATATGGCGCAAGTGACCCTGGGCCAAGGCTTCCACTTTTTTTCTCTTGAAATGCTCACTCCTGGGGAAGCCAGCTGCCATGCAAGAAGTCTAAGACTACCGGGTGTAGGTATAGTGTTCCAGTGGACATTCCATCTGAGTATGTCTTTCAGCCATCCTCACCAAGGCGCCAGGAGCATGAGTGAAGCCATCTAGGATCCTCCAGATTACCCATCTGCCAGATGAAACCACCAAGTGACCTCAATTGATGCCACAAGGAGCAGATGAATCTCCCAACTGAGCTCTGCCAAAATTCCTGATCTACGAAATCATGAACTATGATTTGATAAAATGTCTGCTGTTTTATGCCACCAAATTTAGGGGTAATTTGTTAGATGGTAAGCAGACAGCTAGTATGAAGATATGCATTTCTCTCTTCTCCCTCACTCCCAGCCCTGACCCTCAAAATGATATGACTGAAATTCAGAGAAGAAAAAGGTCAGTATGGGCTGGAGTAGTTAGGGAGAGATATAGGAAGGAAAGAAACTGGATGCTGGATCGACTAGGAAGGAAGGCCTTGTACAGGTGGGTACCTCCCAAGTGGTTTTCTCCACCCTCTGGTGCACTGCTCAGCATTCAGCAGGAAATGCTCCATTTGAACTGCCAGGCCTTTGGCTGAACCAGGTGGTAGATTCCTCATGATGACAAAAGAGACACGGGGTCAATGGGCTCAGACCTGAAATGCTGTTCTGCTGACAGAATACCTTGGCTTCCTGGTTTTCTGATGCCTCATTTATGCAAAGATGCAGACTCTTATGCCATCATCCTAACCAACCACATTTTTGAAACCCAGTAATTTTAGCAATCTTGAAGTGTTTTCCAGATTAGGACATTTTACATGCACTTGGCCAACACTAACAGCCTCATACAGAGTAGTTAAAGAGTAAATTTCCACAATTCTAACAATGGCTACCCTTAATGCCATTCTCCCACACTGATAGCAGTGCATATGTGACCACCTGGATTTATCAGAAGATTCTCTAAACCAGTGGTCCCCAACCTTTTTGGTACCAGAGACCAGTGCTCCTATGAGAATCTAATGCCTGATGATTTGAGGTGGAGCTGAGGTGGTGATGCTAGTGCTGGGGAGCAGCTGCAAATACAGGTGAAGCTAGCCCGCTGCTCACCTCCTGCTGTGTGGCCTGGTCCCTGACAGTCTGCAGCCTGAGGGTTGGGGACCCCCACTCTAAGCCATTCCTCCAGCTCCCTCTTGAGAGGCATCAGGGAGAGGACCATCAAATTCATCCATGACAGTTGCCAAAAACCAGAATGGAGTGTTGAGAAGTTCTTGAAGATATGGTATATTAAACTATATCAAAGACTCTTTGAGCTGATAGATGGGATAACTGAGACATCATAATAGTAAATGGTTGACATAACTGGCAGGAATATTAGCAAAACTAGAATTGGTTCTGCTCTCTGCCTTTCCCTGGGAGAGAGACCAAGCACTGTAAACCTGAAAATTCTCTTGAATTTCATGGTTCTAAGTGGTAAACTAATTTATTTTTGGATGCTTGAATTACTTTCACTCCTGGTAAGTGTTATCTAATTTCCATGCTCAAGACAAAAGATTTGGAAAATCTTTTTGTGAAAACCCCACAAGAGTTGAAACAGAATGTCACAAACAAGTTTCATGTCGACCTCATTTCGCTAAGTAATAACCATTTTAGAGGAGAATGATTTCTTCTCCCCCCGATAGTAAGCTGTATTTGAAAGAAATGAATAAATAAAAACTTTAAATTTCAGGTGTTGTGGTTTTCTAACTCTTTGAGCACTGGGAACTTCTTAAGGTTCGCTCCTGGGGAAACTGGCTGCTGTGTAAGAAGTCTAAGACATTGACACACAGTCTGTTCTGTATGGTTAACTATCTGCACAGTTAATTACACTTCCATATATTAAACATTGGAAAGTACCGCTTTAAGTATTTTAAGTTAAAATGTTTCTTAAGTTTTCAATTTCATGGAAGCCAGTCAGAGCTACTAAAATTCCGGCAGAAGTATTCATGAGCGCCTACCCTGTACAAGCAAATATAGGTCTAAGATCTCTTATTTACGAATCTGAAACACAAAGAGCCCAAAAAACAAATCTCTCATAACTCATTTGGTAGCCAAATCTGACGTGACGTGATATAAGGCTACTGCAGACTTTCTTTATTCCTGCCTAGTGTAAACAATCACATCTTGCTGTGCAGAAATGGCAATAAGCTGGATTTCTGGGTGCAGCCCCAGATGCTGCTCGGAGTGTTGGTATACATTACCCATATAGTCCAGGGGTTCCTAACCCCTGGGCCGCAGATCAGTACCGGTCCATGGCCTGTCAGAAACCGGGCTATACAGCAGGAGGTGAGCAGCGGTCAAGCAAGTGAAGCTGCATCTGTATCTGCAGCCACTCCCCAGCGCTAGCATCACCGCCTCAGCTCCGCCTCAGATTATCGGGCATTAGATCCTTATAGGATTACTGGTCCCTGGTGACATTTCTAAAATTAGAAATGTATCTGACCCTAAGAATTTCTGCTGAAGGTCAGGCACCTGTACCTACAATGCTAGGTGTGCAGAAGGGAACAGAGAAGGGAGAGGTCAGGGAAGCAGAGCAGGGACAAAGGGCAGGGCTTCTTGGCAACCTCCTGCAGGTAGCAAAGAAGCTGGAGTCGAATCTGCCAACGATGATGAGACTGTGTAATCTGAGGGGCCTGCAGAGAGATACATGCAAAGGTCAACATGACACCCATTAGCTTTCCAAAAGATTCTAATGACCTTAAAATAGAATCTCGTAGAGTACGCAAAAGATGAACTAATTTGAACTTTCTTTGAACTATCAGTTATAAAATTATAGAAGTTACAAAGTACAAATAGGTTATCTTATCATAGAAACTCAGAAGGGAAAGAGCGTGATATGTTTCACAGTTTAATTTGCCCAGAATCCTTTCTGAGAGCTGGTCTTCTGCCATCTGGCAAAGAGGTCCAGGCTGCCATCAAGTGACCCCATTCCATGCAGGAGAAGTTAGAGTTGACCCTCTGGAGAGAGTATCTTTCTTTTTAAAGTTGCAGACTCTAAGGCTCAGGTCAACCTAGAGCTGCCCCATGTCATCAATGCCACCATAAGGAGAGGATCTGCCTGAGGGAGAAGTCAACCTAATGTAAACTAGGGTTGGGAGAGAGAACAGAGACCCATTGACACCTAGTATCCTGGGATCCAGCTGTGGCTGCCATGTTAGATCCTCAATCATTTGCTATTAAGCCAAAAAACAGTCCAGCTTTGCTTCAGCTAGTTTGTGGTGGGTTTCAGTTACAATTCCATAGGCAATTGGCTCTAGAATTAATTGGCTCTTAAATTTGGGGATTAAATATATTTTTAGAAATGTCAACTTTAAGAAGAGAAAATGTTCAATGAATCTCTTCCTTCCTCCCTGTTAGGGCCTCCTCAAATTCAAATGTTGACATCCTAATCCTCATTGTGGCTGTATTTGGAGATAGGGTCTTCAGGGAGGCAATTAAAGTTAAATGAGATCATAGAGTATATCCTCAATCTAGTAGGGATTGTGTCCTTATAAGAAGAGGAAGACAGACCAGTCTCCCTGTTCACCCCCAATCCCTTGCAGAGAGAAGAGGCCATGTGAGGACACAGCAAGAAGGGAACCACCTCCAAGCCAGGAAGACAGACCTCACCAGAAACCAACCCTGATAGCACCTTCATCTTGGACTTCCAGCCTCCGGAACTGTGAGAAAATAAGTTCCTGTTGTTTAACCACCCGGTCTGTGGTATTTTGTTATGGCAGCCTGAGCAGGCTCCCTGATACACTCCCTGTGAAGGTTCTGAGGGAGGTAACTTGACAGTCTGTCACACAGTGAGGGTCACCCTCAGTCCTGAATTCTCTGCCGCCAACACTTCCAAAAGGAAATGCCATTACGAGAATAAACAGGAAATCAGAGCCTGTCTTGCAAAACTATGAATGCTAGAAGGCACTAGTGACTCTAACACAATAAAGAAAGCCATCCGAGATGTTTTAGATTAATTTCTTCATATTTCCTACCAAACATGAAGTTTCGATGATTTAATAATCTCATTTGAAACCACCATGACCGAAGATAAATATCAAAATATAGTTTGTAACTATTATGTATCATGACTCAAAACTGATCTCTAGAATAGATTTACCTTTGACACTAATTAATCAAGATGATTTACTTTAATTCAACTGTAAGAGAAAATATTTTCAAGTAAAGCTTAGAAGAATGTGATTTTGACTTCCGGCTACAAGACTCCAATTCTGAATAAGAAACACCTGCCAAAAACTGGTTATAAGATATGTAAGATGGTAAGACAAGAACCTTTTTATATGGAAAGATTCATATTGTAATCTCATCAAATAATGTCTCAGTATTCCATGAAGTTGGTTTATTGAATGGTAGGCATGTTTCATTTTTCTCTCATCAATATCTTTGGCATATATTCTGTTGAATCTCCCTTCCCTGTGGCTGAACAGCATCTCAGGAAGATCCTATAGCTTTCAACCACTTTCAGTATAAGAATAGTGTTATTTGTGAAAGCTAAAACTCATTTATTCAAGGTCTAGTGATCTCATATCAAAACTTCAATCTCAGTCCATGTAAAGCTTTTCTCCTCCTGCTCCATCTTGCATAACCCGTAGCGGGGAGGGGGCCCATGGCCCTTCCTTTCACTCTCCCCCATCTCTTCCACTGCTCCCCATTAGCACGTGGCTGCTTGTACCTCCTCTAGGGTGAACATAAGGGGACTTGATGTCAGTGGAGGGGGTTCTGGATATCTTTTTACATCAGTTTGTGCTGTTTGCGATTCTCTCTTGGCTATCAAAGTTGTCTGGGTGAGGCAAGCTGTCACATGGGGTGCATTTGTAGTTTCTTCAGAGGCCCCACATGGAATTCCCCGTGCCCTGTTCTCTAACATGGCTAAAGAACCATCTGAATGGACTTCTGTGACCACCTTCCGACACTGCCTACTTCAGCATACACTTCACAGTCTGGCTCGACTGCCTGGGTCACCTCACCCCAACAGACTACCTTCCAGGCAAGAAACCAGCAATAAGATCTCTACCTTTCCCAATGTTGCTTGACTCAAGGAGAACATACACATCTTTGCCAAATCCTGGAAGCTGAGCTTGCCACTGCTCACACTTCTCTCCTTGCCTAACACTTTCATGGGCAGTGCTAGCAATTTCCCAGCTACCAAATTCTCTTTGTGGGAAGCAGGCACCTGTCTCTAGATTCACATACCCCCAGACTCTTCACTGTGCTTTACTCTGAGGGGCCAGAAGCAGCTCAGCAGGCATCCGTCTGGGGAGTGAGATGCGTACTCTCATTGTTGCCATGACGCCTCTCCCTTGGCCCGCCTCTCTTCTCCCCATGGCAATGAAAGAGGAGATGCCCCAGCACTCTTTACAGGCCCACAACTCTTGACTGAGATGATTGTCTCCAATCTCCTTCTGAATCATCTCTACGGCAAGCTAGAGCTGTGATGGGGGCTGGAAGTCACTCGATTGATTTTGACATCTTTTGTTAAATGCTCCCTAGCCATGTCTAGTGCTATGTTTTAGAACATTAGATAATTAACACTTGTTTTCAACTTTGGAGTATTAATTCCTTCTGATAATTGGAAAAGTCCCATTCAACATCTTCATTTCAAATTATGTTTCTGGAAAATTAGCAACTCGGTACTGAAAACATCTTACCAAACTCAATGAGTCTGGAAGAGAGAAGTGGACTGTGAATAAAACCAACTTTACAGGGATTCCACTCTCATAGTAATGGCTATTATAATAATATAATAGAGCCTAGCATTCACATTTTATACATGTAAAGGGGTATAGAAAACATGCTTTGCTGTAATATAATTTCTTGATTAAAACATACAGCTAGATACATACTTAAATAAAATATCCTTAAATTTTTATTTGATGAAAGAGCAAATGGAACAGATATTCTAG
>NW_011888958.1:3124178-3128322 GCF_000151845.1 Pteropus vampyrus
ACTTCAGATCCTCTTTGAGGATAGTGTAGTGGTTAGCACATCTGCTTTACACACAGAAAGTCCTGGGTTCGCACCCCAGGTGGAGCCACGGACCATACCCCGGGTGCGCCAGGCCCCGGGTGTGTGTGGGAGGAGATCTGTGGGAGCATGTGGGAGGAGACGCCCTGCCTTCAGAGATCCAGTTCTTAAGGGGAAACGGCAACATCCATACGTCAGGGGTGGAAATTGGGGGACGGGGATTAAAGAGGGAAAAAAAATTAAAATAAAACAAATCCTCTTTGGAACAAAGCAAGGTATAAATGAACTTCATGATCTCCACGCCTGTGAAATAGATATTCATCTCATTTGACAACCGAATATAAACCGAGGCTCTACATGTCTAACTGACTTGATTATTAATTTAAATCGAGAAATGTGAAGACCCAACCTATGTTTTCTGGTTCAAAGTCAAAGGCTATATTAACTATTAAAAACAATGCAATCAAATAGCGAAGATCTCAAACTCAGATGCAACCCAGACTTGCATACTTTAGGAGCTGGAGAGGGTCCCACCCAAAGCCACCACACTCTGAATAGGCACAGTTCCTTAGAATATCACGTGATAATGATACAAATGGTAGCTCCCAGAGTTGTGCAGTATATGCAGCATGCTCCTTCTGAAGGCAATAAATCTACTGTGCTAACAACAGCAACAACAAATAAATGGGCTGAACTGGAACTCCGGTTTGAAAACCAGGCTGTTGAATCTGGCCAAATATAACACGTGGACACACTGTATAAAGAACACAATTCAAATGAGCCCTGTGAAGAAAAAGTGTTATTTCCTGTGGCATGTCCTAGAGAGACCCTTGCTGCAATGCTGTCTCTAAAATCTGGGCCACAGGGCAGCTTTATGAGTAAGAGAACACAAAGAAGTCCTTCGGATTTTTCTGCAACCAAATCCCTGGAGAGCCCTCTGAAATGAACCTGCTGTGTACACAACTCTATTCTTTGCCTAGAATTGAATTATAGCGTGGTTCCAGTGTATTTGGATTCAATTATAACTGTATAAGAGCACAGGATGTTCCAGGTCTTAAGGAATTAGTGGTTCAAATTCGGTATTGTTCTTATTCTCAGTTTCTTTTCTCATAAACGACACTATAACAGTGGTTTTTAAACCTTTTAAGCGGAACTCTTTTTTCCCAAACACTTCATGCAACTCTAGTGCTCTGTGGCTGGGTGACTAGCGGGAGGGAGGCTTGTGGGCTGGCCTTGGGTGGGCTGCCTTCCTTGGACCAGAGCTGTTGTAAAGACAGCTTGACCCCTCTCTTCTCTCCTCTGGGGTGACCAACCCTCAGGGCTCCCCAGCTATTGTCTTATTATTGAGCCTGCTTTAATGTGGTCAAAATGTTTAGGGGAACCTCTAAAGTAGTTCCAAAGACTCTTCGGGTTCTATAGAATGTGACTCAAAAACTACTTCTTTTCAAGACATATTGTCAGTCTAATAATTGGGTGATGATCTATGAGGGATAATATAACATCACCAGAACCCCTCAAAAATATAGTGCCAGCTGATTCTGGTTTCCACAGCAACTTCTGACACCATTGGTAAAACTCTTACTGAAGTAGGAAGCATCTTCGCATGAAAAGTTTATCTTATTTTATTTATTTATTTATTTATTTATTTATTTATTTATTTATTTATTTATTTATTTAATTTTTTATGCCAATAGCACCTGGTCTTCCTAGGTGGTCTCCCATCCAAGTACCAATGAGGCACAACCCTGCTTAGCTTCCGATATCAGATGGGATCGGGCTTGTTCAGGGTAGCGTGGCCATAGACTCCACATAAAAATTTTAAAAGGCATTCCTCTTGCTGCTGTCAACCTATCTCTATGACATGTTTTGGGGGTGCACATATATGTTACAGAGTATTGCTACAGGTCTTGCCCCAATCCGAAGACTAGTAAACTGACAGCTGCCTGTAGTTATTAGTTATGTTCATATGAAATTCTAAAACCGAATAAAATGCAGGATAATACTGTTTATGAGGAATAAGTGGTTTACTAGTTAGATTTTAAAACATTTAATATGAGTCAAAAGATGTATATTTCCAAAGTCACAAAAAAATTGCATAGGAAAACTATGCAAAAGGGGAAAAATTTTACTGGCATAAAAGCCAGGAAAAATAGTCACATTAAAACAACACTTTCCTTACACGTTATTACTTGGTTCTATCCCTAGTGAGCAACTAATCCTATTTAGTAAAGAGTGGTTAAAAAAATGTGAAGTGAAAATAAAAATTTTCTTAATAAGTGAATGCTCTTTTACATAGTGTATATGATACTTATTTTGAACATAAAGTATGCAATTTTTAGTAATAGAAAATCAGCTTCTTTGAAACTCTCACTTAAAAATATCGACTGAATAAAGCATGTTAGGGCCCCATTCTCCACCTGCCTGAGGTTTCCACATGTCTCAGTCCATCTCAGGGAACCAATGAAGAAACAAATTCAGAATCTCTGCCTAAATGAATACGACTTCAGTCTAATACCCCACTAATTTCATTCTTACTAGACATAACAAGACTTTAGTTCATGTAATGATCGTGGCAGGTACAAGGGCCCCAGCACTTTGGTGTCTGTGCTAGTTGTACGATAGTTTTTTAGTGCTGTCTAAAACCAGGTTGAGGCCCTGGCTGAAGGCTGGTCAGTTCTCTTTCATGAGCAGTCGATCAAATCCACACCCTCAGCCACCTCCCTTACTGGGCTCTCACACTCCAGACCACTGTGCACCCACCCTTATCACCCTGGGGCCAGGTACCAGACACCATGGAAGAGACCCTTTGCCCCAGAGCCTGCTGAAATTACTCAGATTAGCCAGTCTCAAACCTGCCTGCTTTGCCTCACCCTTTTCTTCCTGTGGAAACCACAATAAATGGGCTTACCCTGTGTCCTCCCCCTCCCTCTGCCTGATGACCAAGACTGAGTGGCCCTGCACCGTGTGCTGTGTCCTTCCCAGGGAACGATAACAAGATTGTAAAAGTCTCCATTTTCTCTCTCTTGATCTGCATCTGGCGTCGCCATACCTCACCCAAGGTAAAATGACTAAAATACTAGTCTATAACCTTTCACTATAAAGAAAAACTCCAAGAGTAATTGAGATGATGCTGGAAGGAATGTCTAGGAAGCATGAGCACAGTCACGGCACCAAGGAGCCCAGACCCACTGGATGTGAGAGCTGCCCAGGAACTGGATGTTTCCCAGGCAACAAAGGAATTCTGTCTTCTGTTCTGTGGCTCCATCCAGGAGCTATAGTTTGAGACACAGAGGGATTGAAGCTTCTCTCTGTGATTTGTTCTCTCTTGGTCATAAAGAAGGGAAGCAGAGTCCCTTGTGAATTGGAAATGTTCCAGAAATAATGGTGGAGAACACAGAGTAGGTACAGAAGGGTTTCTGGTAGGCTCAAACTGGACGATAATTTAAGGCAGCTGGTCGACACATTCCACAGATAAACATTAACGAGACCTAAGGTAGGGACAGGAACTGTGGAAAGGATAGCTTTCACACACGCACTGCCAAGAAGCTGGTAGGGCTCTACGTGGAAAAGGGGATTTTAAAAAAAGCCCCAAGTCTAGGAAGATCAACACACAAAAGTCTTGGACCTGACAGTGTTGAAGAAAGGCTGCTTCTGGTTAGATAATGTGATGACTTGAATGAACTCACATTTTCATCACCAAGTGAGATTCCAATAATTAATCTTTACATACCAGGGAAAATATGGCTAGTGTGGCAGTCTCTGATTTATGCTTTTTCAGTCTCTGATTTGGCCTTGTGAAGCAAAATGCTAACAGATTTTGAGCACCACAAATTTAATTTAAAATTATTTCAGATGATTTCATACTTTCGAAAATATTCAAGAGCTCAAAAAGTTGATCTATTTGTAAAATATTTGCAGTTTTTTTGGTACAATAGACCACTACCACACACACACACACACACACACACACTGATACCACATTCAAAACATCATCTCAGTAAATTCTCTAACATTATGATCAACAACCCAAACATTATAAAGAAGTCAATAATGTAGAATGCCACTTGCGGCCCACTGGGATGTTAGCGAGCACAGGTTCTTTAAAATGTAATGCCATGCAGACCTG
>NW_011888958.1:3128372-3132023 GCF_000151845.1 Pteropus vampyrus
TGAGAGCTGCCCAGGAACTGGATGTTTCCCAGGCAACAAAGGAATTCTGTCTTCTGTTCTGTGGCTCCATCCAGGAGCTATAGTTTGAGACACAGAGGGATTGAAGCTTCTCTCTGTGATTTGTTCTCTCTTGGTCATAAAGAAGGGAAGCAGAGTCCCTTGTGAATTGGAAATGTTCCAGAAATAATGGTGGAGAACACAGAGTAGGTACAGAAGGGTTTCTGGCAGGCTCAAACTGGACGATAATTTAAGGCAGCTGGTCGACACATTCCACAGATAAACATTAACGAGACCTAAGGTAGGGACAGGAACTGTGGAAAGGATAGCTTTCACACACGCACTGCCAAGAAGCTGGTAGGGCTCTACGTGGAAAAGGGGATTTTAAAAAAAGCCCCAAGTCTAGGAAGATCAACACACAAAAGTCTTGGACCTGACAGTGTTGAAGAAAGGCTGCTTCTGGTTAGATAATGTGATGACTTGAATGAACTCACATTTTCATCACCAAGTGAGATTCCAATAATTAATCTTTACATACCAGGGAAAATATGGCTAGTGTGGCAGTCTCTGATTTATGCTTTTTCAGTCTCTGATTTGGCCTTGTGAAGCAAAATGCTAACAGATTTTGAGCACCACAAATTTAATTTAAAATTATTTCAGATGATTTCATACTTTCGAAAATATTCAAGAGCTCAAAAAGTTGATCTATTTGTAAAATATTTGCAGTTTTTTTGGTACAATAGACCACTACCACACACACACACACACACACACACACTGATACCACATTCAAAACATCATCTCAGTAAATTCTCTAACATTATGATCAACAACCCAAACATTATAAAGAAGTCAATAATGTAGAATGCCACTTGCGGCCCACTGGGATGTTAGCGAGCACAGGTTCTTTAAAATGTAATGCCATGCAGACCTGCATCAGTAAAGATAAGCTAGGTTATGCTGTGATAACAAATATCCCACAAGTCTTAGTGGTTTTGAACAATAAGGTTTATTTCTTAGTTATGCTACACATCCATCATGGGTTGGTTAGTGCTCAACTTTCTAATATTTTCTCTTAAGACTCAGGCTGACAGAATAGTCACCACTTGCACTAGAACTTAAAATGGCTTGTATTCCTCTAGCCAAAGCAAGTGTCACCAAAAAGGTCATATGACCCATATTGTCCAAAAAAGTCATATGACACAGCCTGTCATCTTGGATAGAGAAATGTACTCCCTCCCACCCAAGGAGGTACTGAGTTACCTGTGTGCAGGCATGTATAATAATCTCACAGAGAAGGAATAACAAGGGAACAATAACAAAACTGACCATCTCTACCATGTGCACAGCTTGGGGGGATAGTACCAACGGCTGGTATGAGCTGTTAGGAAGTCACCCTGGTGTGCTAAAGTCAGCTTATTACTGTGGAAAAACTCAGGACCGAGAGTTAATAGACTGTGGATCTATGACACAGTCTATTATCTCTCTCTCTCTATTATCTCTCTCTTAGTCTCAGAGTCCTCCTCTATAAAATGAATAGGACTGCATCAGTCCTATTTTCATGCCAAGGGGAGCATCAACCCCTCCCCTCACCACGACTATTTCTTTACTTTGAGTAACTATAGACTGAGGAATGCATTTGGCTAAAACCAACACATTCATCAATTATAAGACACTGTTTACTATATCTAAAGGCAATTTTGAGACAATTATAAATGACAGTACTTTTCTCCTGGGATTGCTACTTAACACTTGAGCAGATTTGTACAGGCTAATAGGGAGGAGGAAGCAGACATACTGGCTTTAAAGGCAGTTTTACTAGAATTACAGACACCTAAATTTATGCCAATTTAGATATATAATAGGTTTGGCACTAAGTTCACTACATGGTAATCATCTGTTAATCTGTGTATGTCTGTGGCTTGGGGCTTTCTTGTTCAAGTGTATTCTAGGGACTTGGTACACAGTTGATACACATTAAATATTTCTTATAAAAGAAAACATGTGTTCCATAATATTTTAAAATAGTTTTATCTTGTCTGTCAATCATGCCCATGCATTTGAAAAAGAATGGCTGACATATGTGTAAGTGAATCATGTTGCATATTTAGTTTATAGATAATACTTGATGTTTGTATGGATTTGCATTAGTTGCAACACCTCTTTAGCCCTCCAGGGATTTCTGGTCCATGAACAGCGATCACTGGACCAAAGAAACACAGATAAATCCATCCTGTAGGAATAAAACTAGTCTAACACATTCTTTCTAGTTAAGTTTGAAGTGTTCATTCCGGTGACACCGTTCATCCAGTGAGTAAACTATAATTGAGGAATTGAGCAAAATTCTCCCCACCTTTAATAAGTTTCTCATTGGGGCTCATAATCAGCCTATAAGGTCCTAAAATACTTATGTGTTAACCAGGACTTCAATTTAGATCTGTGGGCGGGCCTTAGCCCTGGATAAAGGCTGAATTAATCAATGATTGAATCCATACACTTAAAAAGTATCTTTGTTTGGTATCTGCTTACATATGTGAGTGTTATCAGTTCTTAATCCTCATTATGCATCAGAATCACCTTACTAAAACTTTAAAAAATATAGAAGAGGTACCTGGCCCCTACCAGACTCTGATTCAATCACCCAGACATAGGTATTTTGTTTCAAAGCTAGTAGGTGATTCAAATGTGTATCCAAGGTCAAAACTCACTGGCATATATCAATGACTATTACGTTACTAAGATTACAGGAGACAGTTTAATTTTGAAAGTTAGAATATTTTTTGTCCTCTTTCTCAGATCCTGGGAATTTATTTTATCATAGTAATATCAGACAAATTGTTTTTAGAGAATCTTGCCAATGTTTTCATATTGCTTGAGATTTTTTGATTTTCTGATTCACATGTAAAAGCAAAGACCACTTCTTTGTGAATTCAAAGTGGAGGGATGCTCAGAGAATATGAACAAGGAGAATTTGTGGGGGAGGTTGCAAGCATCATGAAACAAAAAGAAACACAGGTATTTTTTGACCGTTGCTTACCCCTTTCTCCTCTCTTGACAATGTGTCAGGACCATCCAACTTTCTACTCTATAAATCCAAAAGGCCATAAAAAAATACAATTGCAATCTGATCCTTCATTCCATTCACATTTCAAAGTGAATATAAATGTCAGAGACAGTCAGCCCTTCATCAGATTTCCTGAGGAGGTAAAGTTTTACCAGGATAAAATTGCTGAGTTACAGCTGAAATCCTAACTAGGAGAGAAAAGAAAAGAGAGTTGATCAATACAACCAGGAGAGTTGAGAAAAGATCCCAGCACATTCAGGGAGGCACAGTTGAGGAGGGCTCTAATATTTGAAATGTGCCTTAAAATCACCCAGAGATCTAGTTAAAATGCAGCTACTGACTTAGTAGATCTGGGGCATGGCCTGAGAGTCTGCATTTCTAACAGATGCCAATGGTCCAAAGACCAGCCTTTGAGTAGAAAGGCCAAAGAATTAACTTAAGAGCTAATTAATCCTTCTGCTAGATTCAGTTGCAACCAATTGATTTTATTTGGAGCTAAGCAACCAAAGATAGAACTTTTAAAATATATTTCTTAAAATATCTGCCTTGGTCTAAGACATTAGTTTTCAAACTTTTGGTCTTTACACTCT
>NW_011888958.1:3132073-3139779 GCF_000151845.1 Pteropus vampyrus
AAGACACTGTTTACTATATCTAAAGGCAATTTTGAGACAATTATAAATGACAGTACTTTTCTCCTGGGATTGCTACTTAACACTTGAGCAGATTTGTACAGGCTAATAGGGAGGAGGAAGCAGACATACTGGCTTTAAAGGCAGTTTTACTAGAATTACAGACACCTAAATTTATGCCAATTTAGATATATAATAGGTTTGGCACTAAGTTCACTACATGGTAATCATCTGTTAATCTGTGTATGTCTGTGGCTTGAGGCTTTCTTGTTCAAGTGTATTCTAGGGACTTGGTACACAGTTGATACTCATTAAATATTTCTTATAAAAGAAAACATGTGTTCCATAATATTTTAAAATAGTTTTATCTTGTCTGTCAATCATGCCCATGCATTTGAAAAAGAATGGCTGACATATGTGTAAGTGAATCATGTTGCATATTTAGTTTATAGATAATACTTGATGTTTGTATGGATTTGCATTAGTTGCAACACCTCTTTAGCCCTCCAGGGATTTCTGGTCCATGAACAGCGATCACTGGACCAAAGAAACACAGATAAATCCATCCTGTAGGAATAAAACTAGTCTAACACATTCTTTCTAGTTAAGTTTGAAGTGTTCATTCCGGTGACACCGTTCATCCAGTGAGTAAACTATAATTGAGGAATTGAGCAAAATTCTCCCCACCTTTAATAAGTTTCTCATTGGGGCTCATAATCAGCCTATAAGGTCCTAAAATACTTATGTGTTAACCAGGACTTCAATTTAGATCTGTGGGCGGGCCTTAGCCCTGGATAAAGGCTGAATTAATCAATGATTGAATCCATACACTTAAAAAGTATCTTTGTTTGGTATCTGCTTACATATGTGAGTGTTATCAGTTCTTAATCCTCATTATGCATCAGAATCACCTTACTAAAACTTTAAAAAATATAGAAGAGGTACCTGGCCCCTACCAGACTCTGATTCAATCACCCAGACATAGGTATTTTGTTTCAAAGCTAGTAGGTGATTCAAATGTGTATCCAAGGTCAAAACTCACTGGCATATATCAATGACTATTACGTTACTAAGATTACAGGAGACAGTTTAATTTTGAAAGTTAGAATATTTTTTGTCCTCTTTCTCAGATCCTGGGAATTTATTTTATCATAGTAATATCAGACAAATTGTTTTTAGAGAATCTTGCCAATGTTTTCATATTGCTTGAGATTTTTTGATTTTCTGATTCACATGTAAAAGCAAAGACCACTTCTTTGTGAATTCAAAGTGGAGGGATGCTCAGAGAATATGAACAAGGAGAATTTGTGGGGGAGGTTGCAAGCATCATGAAACAAAAAGAAACACAGGTATTTTTTGACCGTTGCTTACCCCTTTCTCCTCTCTTGACAATGTGTCAGGACCATCCAACTTTCTACTCTATAAATCCAAAAGGCCATAAAAAAATACAATTGCAATCTGATCCTTCATTCCATTCACATTTCAAAGTGAATATAAATGTCAGAGACAGTCAGCCCTTCATCAGATTTCCTGAGGAGGTAAAGTTTTACCAGGATAAAATTGCTGAGTTACAGCTGAAATCCTAACTAGGAGAGAAAAGAAAAGAGAGTTGATCAATACAACCAGGAGAGTTGAGAAAAGATCCCAGCACATTCAGGGAGGCACAGTTGAGGAGGGCTCTAATATTTGAAATGTGCCTTAAAATCACCCAGAGATCTAGTTAAAATGCAGCTACTGACTTAGTAGATCTGGGGCATGGCCTGAGAGTCTGCATTTCTAACAGATGCCAATGGTCCAAAGACCAGCCTTTGAGTAGAAAGGCCAAAGAATTAACTTAAGAGCTAATTAATCCTTCTGCTAGATTCAGTTGCAACCAATTGATTTTATTTGGAGCTAAGCAACCAAAGATAGAACTTTTAAAATATATTTCTTAAAATATCTGCCTTGGTCTAAGACATTAGTTTTCAAACTTTTGGTCTTTACACTCTTACTGAGGGCCCCATAGACCTTTTGTGCACATGAGCTACATCTTTGTCTGTTTGCTGTGTTCAAAATTAAAACTGGAGGGTACGAATTTATAAAATAAACACAATAAAGTCCTCACTTAATGCTTTAAATAGGTTCTTGGGAACTGCAAATTTGAGTGAAAACAACATATAATGAAATCAGTTTTCCCATAGGCTAATTGATATAAATAAGTGTTTATATTCTACTGCATCTTTCTGGTCACAAAAACACCACCAAACTTCTAAACAAACACTCAGAAAACTTCTAATATTAAACACTGAATTTAACATGAGCTGGACATATATTTAAGAAAGATGAATAAAAATAGGTAAAAGAATCATTTTCCAACCCACTTATTCCCATTCAGAGTCCTGGGTGGCTGGAGTGCCTCCTACAGCTCAGGGCACAGGTGGGGACCTGCTATTGTGTCACAGGGTGCACTCACACCCAGAACCACACTCACTCAGAATGGGACAATGTAGACACGTCAGCTCACCTCATGTGCACATCTTTGGGATATGGGAGGAAACCCACACAGACATGGGGAGAATATGCAACCTCCACACAGACAGTGGCCCCCACCAGGAATCGATTATTTTCCTTATCAGCATTATAACGAAACGAAGTAGAATGAAACAATGTTATTAGAGGACCTGCTGTAAGTCATGGGGATGTAATGCACAGCATGGCAACTATAGTTACCAATACTGTAAGGCGTATTTGAAAGTTGCTAAGAGAGCAGATCTTAAAAGTCTTTATCACAAGAAAAATATCTGTAACTACTAATAGGATGGATGTTAACTACACTTATTGTGGTGACCATTTCACAATATATACAGATATTGAATCATTATATCGTATACCTGAAATGAATATGTTATTTGTCAATTATACCTCAGTAAGAAAGAAAATTAAAACCAAGGAATTAAAAACACATTAATTTATTTAAAGTTAAACTCATTACATGGTAACATAAATAGAATATTTTTATGACTAATAAGTATGTTTTCCCAAACAAAATATTTAGTGAGAAGACGGACAGTGTTTTGCATTCTTTGCAAATCTCTTTGCTATCTGCCTTAATGAACCACAGCTGGATTTTTATATTTGCTTTCGCACTTAATGTATTATGTTATCATATGTCATGTGGCATCTAAAAAAAACTTCACTATGCACTTGTCAGAGGGGAGTAAAAAAGGCAAATAACGTCTGGGTAGTGTTATGGAAATCATTTGATCACATGGGACCCCCAAAAACATCTCTGGGGCTGTAGTGGGTCCCTACATAATACTTTGAGAACTGCTGGTCTAAGGCAGTAGATACAAGTAAAGATGACTTTCACTGACAGCGCTGAGCGTCTGACAGTATCTCTTCAGTGAGTTCCTCTTCAGTGTTGTAAAAGTTCTTATTTCAGGGGTAAAACCAGAAATTCATTGCTGCTACTGATTTCTTCTCTTTCCCTTCAAGTGACTTTAGAATGAATGTCTGAAGCAAGCTCTGGTTCCTTGAAGATAAGTTAAAAGTTACATTTGTCTTCTTTCTCAGATCCTGGGAATTTGATCACCCAGATCAAAGTTTCGGGAAAAACTGAAAAAATGTCATATAAAGTTATGAGAGTGCAGTGACGTTTTTAAGGGAAGAGGAACTGCTTTGCAAAGATTTGAGCTGGCACTACAGAGCATATCTCTCAATCAATCAGAGACTTCCATTAGTTGTGCTGAGGGGGACACGAAAGAGGAAATATGAGGCATAACCCAGGCTTTCAGTGAGCTTACACTCCATTTCAGAAAAAAGGTCTTAGAAAGAACTCTAGACAAGCAAACGACCACATGCAACATCTTGTGGAAAACTAACATGTTAGCGGAAGTCAAACAAGAAAAAACTGAGGTAGAATAATCAGGGCAAGTCTTCAGATAAGCAAAGTTTTTCTAGGCATCTACAGAGGCACGGATATGGGGAAGAAGGAACCGGAAGAGCATGGAGTGGTGGGGAAAGGAGCAGGGCTACACCCGGAGTGGGTCATTGAAGACCTTCCTCCTCTATACAACGAAATTATGTTCAGAAATGACCTTACAGTACAACAGTAATTACAAAGGCCAGAAAAGAAATATAAACACATAAAAAAATGTCTTTGCTAAAATACAACATTTTGTGTGTATATTTAGGCAGTAATTATTGCAATACGAAAGAGGGAGGGAAGTAATAGATGAATACATTAAAAATAGTTTTATTTTCCAATTTGGATTAATAATTTTTAATTACATGAAAATATTCCTTTTAAAGGCACAAGAAAAGAAGTGCTTTGAAAGGAATAAACTCTACAAGGTTCAGAGACAGATCTGCACACAGAACTGCAGTAAAGCAAGCCTTGCTTCTTTATCCTTACAATTCTTGGGTTATCATTATCTTGAATCTACTCTTCAAACACAGGAATATCCAGGGTCACAGGGCTTAGGGGCAGAAACCGTGCTGGAAGCAAACTCAAAGAATACCTTATGAACTTAAACTTTGTATTAACCAGGATTCTCCAGAGAAGCAGAACTAAAAGGAGATTTTTGATGATTGATTGACTGATTGTAATTATGGAGGCTGAGAAATCTCATGATCTGTTGTTTGCAAGCTGGAGACCCAGGAGAGCCAGTGGTATGACACAGATTGAGTCCAAAAGCCTAAGAATCAGGGGAGTGGATGGTAGATATCCTGGTCCCAGGGCAGCAGATGAGATGCGATGTCACAGTTCAAGCAGTGAGGCAGAAAAAGGGGCAAATTCCTCCTTCCTGTACTTTGGTTCTGTTCAGGCCCTGGATGGACTGGATGATGCCCACCCTTGTCTGAGTCCACCGATTTGAGTACTAAACTCATCCAGAAACACCCTTGCACACACATTCCCAGAAATAGTGTTTAATCTGGGGACCCCATGGCCAGTCAAGTTGACACATACAATTAACCATCACACACTTGATTGTGTGTAGCTGAGTCTATGTGTGTAGGGAGTCAACAGATATAACTTCTAAGTAGAATACAACATTTCTTAAAGGATAAGTCATAATGTGCGACTTTATTATTATTCTGAAGACTCAACAATCTTTGCAGCAATTGTTTAGAACTTAGTCTGATAAAAGAATTTTCTGGGGGAGGAGTATTATATCCCTGACATCATTTAGAATTGCTGGAATGTGGTGATAAAAACGGATTAACTTTTAGTCAGTTTTAGTATTGATTTAGAATTTCCCACGGGCAGTGCACCCCTTATTGCCTACACCTGAGGCTAAGAGCACTCATGGCCGCACCGTGGTTCCAACACAGAGGGAGGAGTGTGGGGTGCAGGGATGGAGGCAGCTTGCTCTAGGCCCCGTTCTAGCTACTGCCCCCCCACCTCCTCTCAGTTACTCTGTGACTCTAACTGGCTCCCTGGTGTGAAAGAAGGAGCCAGTGGAGTGATTGTTTTTGGAGTAACTTCCCAATGGAGCCTCAATAAATGACACTAAAGGACCACACATGGCCAGCCCTCTTCTCCTTCAGAGACAGGGACAGGTGGGAAGCTCAGGCTGTGGAATAGATTAGACCATAAAGCAGTGGGAGCTATATCCACCTGGTAACAGTTTTCTCAGAAAGCAGTAAGTGTGAGTTGTTTGCTTAGAAGGAGGTTGGTAGGGTTGACACTTGAGGAAAGTAAGAAAGTCTGAAACAGAAAAATCTCCAAAATTGAAAAAAAAAAAAATAAAAATAAAGCTAGACAAATAATAAACAAAAGCAGGGTGGCACTGGGAATTCTCCCAGAGGCTTATTTGATGACCCTCTTTGCCTGGTGTTCTAGCTCTGTTGGTTCCCTGGCCTATAGATATTAAGTCATCAATATCTCTCAGGGAATAAATGGGGTCTTTGGAGTCTCAGGTTGGCTCCATATGTTTAGCTTTTCCTGGACAGTGGGGATTTTTCCAACTTGCTAAATATATCTGCTGTCTCTATCTTCTCTATGTAATTAGAATCACTGACTCAGGCCAACAAAAATATTTAGGAATAAAAGTCTAAGTCAAACTCTAACCAACATTTGGAGGCCAGCGCTTCCAGTCCCTGAGCTCCCAGGCTGTCATTTCCCCTACAGAGTGTGGTGCATTCCCTTCATGGCTTCCTCATAGCTCTGGAAACTTAGAAGTCGCTTTGTTCCAGACTGAATAGCTGAATCAGTGACACCAGATACCAGGGTTATGAAGGTGAAGAAAAAAGGTGCTTTTCCTAGAGGAAATTTTTAAATAACCCCCTCCCCAAATAAAAACAAACAAGGTGGTTCACAGCAAACAATGCATTTAAGCTTTCGTATTAAATCTATATGAGGGGGAAGGAGTTTATCTGGTTGAAATGGAAATATTCTCCAACTAAAGTGATTTATGCCGTTAGGACTTGCAAAAGGATCTGGGAAGAGTTGGAAGGCAATAAATATATAAGGCAAGTATGCAACGGAAAGTCAAAATGAATCACATTGTCATGTATAATGAGCCTTTGCTTTGAGGTATGTAACCTATTTTCTCACTTGTCATGCCTTTCAATTATGTCTCTCACACTGCATTATCCACAAAGCTTTGAGGAGATGTTCAAATCAAAGGTGGCTAAAAAAGTCAAGATTCAAGGAACTGAGATTGGCTTGAATAATATCTGCAGAATGAATTATTTCCTAGGTGAATATTAAAACAGGAAAAATTAATCTAATTTGTCATCTCTGATATTTATGACTATTTATCTCAAACAGTGTAACTCAGAAGTTTTAAACATATCCCATGACTGCACCTTAAATAAATAAACTCCAGGTATTACTATATCAAGAAGTATGTTAAAAATTCTTGGAAACTCAACAACTATATTCCCTCCCTCCCCCCAATACACAAGAGTCAATTTCTGCCTACTTTCTTCTAAAAGGAGTTGTCAGTTCTAAGCAAATATATTCATATCTGTGATAAAAATCATCCTTGGGACCTTCTTTTCTCCTTTTCTCTTTCTATATTATCTCTCACTAGCAATTTTTGCCTGTTTGAAAACACCGTTATTATTAATTCTCAGTGTAGTGCATAATAGAAAATGTTTTATCATGAGTACAATTATTTGTTACTAACAAAAAAATAGAAAGTGTGGGGACCCACACAGACCCCTAGTGTTGGTATAAAGATTATTTTAAAGTGAAAACATTTGAGCTACAAAAGATACAGAAAGAAATCTTATCTGAACTTCCCTTATCTAAGGAGAGCCTCCGGAAAATATATCTGCCTTTAACCTCCCTCCAGGAGAATTTCCTGCAAATTTGTCCCGCCATTAGCATCCAAAAGCCCAACAGAACCTCTATATTTTCCCACTGAAGCCCTAACCCACTCCACTACCACTCCCCAGCCTTTTGTTAAGTTGATATATAAACCTCTATTTCCAGCTATTCAGTGAGCTACTCATTACTGAGCAGCTCCCATGTGCACTTGTAAATAAGCTTTGTCTTTTCTCCTGTTAATCTGTCTATTGTTAGTTAATTTGCAGGATGCCAACCAACCATTGGACCCAAGTTGGAAGAGGAAAGTTTTTTCTTCCAAAAAAGCAAAATCAAGCTTTGAAAAGAAATAGGTCATTATTTGATATTCTAGAGTATTTTGTTCATCAAGTTTCTGAATTCAAAAACTAAGTTAACAAGTGAACATTATTATTAGATTATTAAATATACTAAG
>NW_011888958.1:3139829-3156176 GCF_000151845.1 Pteropus vampyrus
AATACCTTATGAACTTAAACTTTGTATTAACCAGGATTCTCCAGAGAAGCAGAACTAAAAGGAGATTTTTGATGATTGATTGACTGATTGTAATTATGGAGGCTGAGAAATCTCATGATCTGTTGTTTGCAAGCTGGAGACCCAGGAGAGCCAGTGGTATGACACAGATTGAGTCCAAAAGCCTAAGAATCAGGGGAGTGGATGGTAGATATCCTGGTCCCAGGGCAGCAGATGAGATGCGATGTCACAGTTCAAGCAGTGAGGCAGAAAAAGGGGCAAATTCCTCCTTCCTGTACTTTGGTTCTGTTCAGGCCCTGGATGGACTGGATGATGCCCGCCCTTGTCTGAGTCCACCGATTCGAGTACTAAACTCATCCAGAAACACCCTTGCACACACATTCCCAGAAATAGTGTTTAATCTGGGGACCCCATGGCCAGTCAAGTTGACACATACAATTAACCATCACACACTTGATTGTGTGTAGCTGAGTCTACGTGTGTAGGGAGTCAACAGATATAACTTCTAAGTAGAATACAACATTTCTTAAAGGATAAGTCATAATGTGCGACTTTATTATTATTCTGAAGACTCAACAATCTTTGCAGCAATTGTTTAGAACTTAGTCTGATAAAAGAATTTTCTGGGGGAGGAGTATTATATCCCTGACATCATTTAGAATTGCTGGAATGTGGTGATAAAAACGGATTAACTTTTAGTCAGTTTTAGTATTGATTTAGAATTTCCCACGGGCAGTGCACCCCTTATTGCCTACACCTGAGGCTAAGAGCACTCATGGCCGCACCGTGGTTCCAACACAGAGGGAGGAGTGTGGGGTGCAGGGATGGAGGCAGCTTGCTCTAGGCCCCGTTCTAGCTACTGCCCCCCCACCTCCTCTCAGTTACTCTGTGACTCTAACTGGCTCCCTGGTGTGAAAGAAGGAGCCAGTGGAGTGATTGTTTTTGGAGTAACTTCCCAATGGAGCCTCAATAAATGACACTAAAGGACCACACATGGCCAGCCCTCTTCTCCTTCAGAGACAGGGACAGGTGGGAAGCTCAGGCTGTGGAATAGATTAGACCATAAAGCAGTGAGAGCTATATCCACCTGGTAACAGTTTTCTCAGAAAGCAGTAAGTGTGAGTTGTTTGCTTAGAAGGAGGTAGGTAGGGTTGACACTTGAGGAAAGTAAGAAAGTCTGAAACAGAAAAATCTCCAAAATTGAAAAAAAAAAAAATAAAAATAAAGCTAGACAAATAATAAACAAAAGCAGGGTGGCACTGGGAATTCTCCCAGAGGCTTATTTGATGACCCTCTTTGCCTGGTGTTCTAGCTCTGTTGGTTCCCTGGCCTATAGATATTAAGTCATCAATATCTCTCAGGGAATAAATGGGGTCTTTGGAGTCTCAGGTTGGCTCCATATGTTTAGCTTTTCCTGGACAGTGGGGATTTTTCCAACTTGCTAAATATATCTGCTGTCTCTATCTTCTCTATGTAATTAGAATCACTGACTCAGGCCAACAAAAATATTTAGGAATAAAAGTCTAAGTCAAACTCTAACCAACATTTGGAGGCCAGCGCTTCCAGTCCCTGAGCTCCCAGGCTGTCATTTCCCCTACAGAGTGTGGTGCATTCCCTTCATGGCTTCCTCATAGCTCTGGAAACTTAGAAGTCGCTTTGTTCCAGACTGAATAGCTGAATCAGTGACACCAGATACCAGGGTTATGAAGGTGAAGAAAAAAGGTGCTTTTCCTAGAGGAAATTTTTAAATAACCCCCTCCCCAAATAAAAACAAACAAGGTGGTTCACAGCAAACAATGCATTTAAGCTTTCGTATTAAATCTATATGAGGGGGAAGGAGTTTATCTGGTTGAAATGGAAATATTCTCCAACTAAAGTGATTTATGCCGTTAGGACTTGCAAAAGGATCTGGGAAGAGTTGGAAGGCAATAAATATATAAGGCAAGTATGCAACGGAAAGTCAAAATGAATCACATTGTCATGTATAATGAGCCTTTGCTTTGAGGTATGTAACCTATTTTCTCACTTGTCATGCCTTTCAATTATGTCTCTCACACTGCATTATCCACAAAGCTTTGAGGAGATGTTCAAATCAAAGGTGGCTAAAAAAGTCAAGATTCAAGGAACTGAGATTGGCTTGAATAATATCTGCAGAATGAATTATTTCCTAGGTGAATATTAAAACAGGAAAAATTAATCTAATTTGTCATCTCTGATATTTATGACTATTTATCTCAAACAGTGTAACTCAGAAGTTTTAAACATATCCCATGACTGCACCTTAAATAAATAAACTCCAGGTATTACTATATCGAGAAGTATGTTAAAAATTCTTGGAAACTCAACAACTATATTCCCTCCCTCCCCCCAATACACAAGAGTCAATTTCTGCCTACTTTCTTCTAAAAGGAGTTGTCAGTTCTAAGCAAATATATTCATATCTGTGATAAAAATCATCCTTGGGACCTTCTTTTCTCCTTTTCTCTTTCTATATTATCTCTCACTAGCAATTTTTGCCTGTTTGAAAACACCGTTATTATTAATTCTCAGTGTAGTGCATAATAGAAAATGTTTTATCATGAGTACAGTTATTTGTTACTAACAAAAAAATAGAAAGTGTGGGGACCCACACAGACCCCTAGTGTTGGTATAAAGATTATTTTAAAGTGAAAACATTTGAGCTACAAAAGATACAGAAAGAAATCTTATCTGAACTTCCCTTATCTAAGGAGAGCCTCCGGAAAATATATCTGCCTTTACCCTCCCTCCAGGAGAATTTCCTGCAAATTTGTCCCGCCATTAGCATCCAAAAGCCCAACAGAACCTCTATATTTTCCCACTGAAGCCCTAACCCACTCCACTACCACCCTCCCCAGCCTTTTGTTAAGTTGATATATAAACCTCTATTTCCAGCTATTCAGTGAGCTACTCATTACTGAGCAGCTCCCATGTGCACTTGTAAATAAGCTTTGTCTTTTCTCCTGTTAATCTGTCTATTGTTAGTTAATTTGCAGGATGCCAACCAACCATTGGACCCAAGTTGGAAGAGGAAAGTTTTTTCTTCCAAAAAAGCAAAATCAAGCTTTGAAAAGAAATAGGTCATTATTTGATATTCTAGAGTATTTTGTTCATCAAGTTTCTGAATTCAAAAACTAAGTTAACAAGTGAACATTATTATTAGATTATTAAATATACTAAGTGGTATGGCTGCAGTGAGCCAGACACTCTGAAATCCTGCTGGTGGACTGGAAATTCATACAATTTCCTGAAAAACAATTTTTCAATATGTATCAAAGAGCCTTAACAATGTTCATGCCTTTGGTAATAAAAAGCTCATCTCTAGGTATCTAAGGAGATAATTAGAGATACCCTCAAATGTTTATTTAAAGAGCTGCTGAGCACAATATATTACAAACAACTTGGATGTCCAATAATAAAGTTAAAAGGATAAAATAAAGTCATAAAACCATGTGATCTAAATTATGTTTGATATATATGCTTGAAAAAGAATCTAGAAGGACATACATAAAAATGCCAATAGTTGTTTTCTCTAACCTAGAGAATATGGATAATTTTTTTCTTCTTAATATAAGAGCAAAAGGAAAAAAAAAAGATTCATGGACCCACTTAGCAAAGATTGTCTGGCAAGTTGGATCAAGAGACAGAGAAAATTTAAGCTTTTTCAAAAATAAAAAAATAAAGTACATCATACTGTTGGGGGGAGGGGGGTTCCTTGTCAGTATACACATGGATTTGTTCCTATGTATATTTATCCAACATCATCTGAGTTCCCATTGTATACAAAATCCCATGCCGGGCTTTTTCTTTTCCTTCTCTTGTAAAGGCACGATTTTAATTGTTGGAATTAGCCACGTTATCACTGAATGGGTTAAACATTGAAATAACGAAACTACAGGGTTAGATGTTATAGAAATTTCTGCTGCAAACCACAAAGATAACCCTTTAGTCAGGAAAGGAAATGCAATTAAAAGCTCAATTCTCAAACCATACACAATCTTTTAAATGTCGAAAGTGCTGGGGATAAAATCCCCAAACTATTAGTATATTGATAAGGAAACTTAAATATTTATTATTTCTAATTTTAATATACAACTTAAAAAATATCCCAGAGGAATGGCCTACCACTATAAATTTATATCGACATAATTAATAACAATAGTAGACCCAGGAACTAATAATGAGGCTATAAACTTAATTAACAGGAATAGTTATGAAACAAGTGGCACTTTAATGGCCTGAAGAGTCTTTCGAAAGCATTCCACTGCTGCTCAATTTCTGTGCTCTCTATCCAAATGAAAGTCACTTCTTATAGCCAAGAACCATAATCAGTGCTGCACTTAAACATTCGACTTGCATTTAAAAATCCCCCAGGAACGAATTTCAGTAAATCCTTCCACTGGTTAATTCACAGTCAGCTTGCCTACTCACTGATTTGCTGTCAACGAGGGTGGGAGATGATGAGAGAGATTAGCTTCAGGGCTGGAGCTCTAACTACATGGAGTGTAGAGGCAGAAAATCATACTAATACAAGAGATTCTTTCAAACGGAAAACTCAAGATTCCAGTGGAAAAGCCAGCATCACAGGGACACTGTGGGGAGGGGAGATGTATGGACAGTTCTGCCTCCCCCAACATAACCTGTGTTTTACATTGAAATACATCAGCATCAACAGTGAGCTTTGTATGTATGGATTCATGTCGAGCCACTCCAAAGAGTTATTAGTTAACGTGAAGTACCCAAGGAGGGATCTATAGACAGTGCTGTTACTGGGCTTTTGAACAATCCCAGTTAGAGTTCATGTTCTCAGACGTGGCTTCCACAAAAGCTTCAAACATCCCTATCTGAATCTGCATTGACTCGCATAAATGAATATCATTTTTCAATGGTGAAAGGAAGGTTATGAGAGATGTGTGAATTGGCTTGAAACCTCAAGGTCTGTGTGAAAGAATGTCAGGCTTGGTTAGTCCAACAACCCAACACTTTCAGAGGGGCACTGAGGTCTAGAACTTCATCCAGCCCTCTGCCCTGAATAGGAAGCTACTGTCAGACCAACGTGCCAGGAGAGATGCTCATTTAGCTCCTGAAACGACAGATGGGGGACTCCTGGAGGGTACAGAACAGGCTGTCTGAGTGCTTTTGAATGTTTGAAAATAAATGTTTCTATGCTTTGTAGAATCAGGTCTGAGGCTGGTTTTCATTGTCACGGACCAGCTGGTGGAGAGATGGTAGATAAGACTTAAGGTCCTCATGGGTGACTTCTCTCATTGGAGGTAAATGACAGCCATAGACAAGAACTGCCAGAATGGCTTAGGTTACTTCTCAACAGGCCCCCTGCACAGCCCCCACCTGTACCCCCTCACCCAGTGAAGGCCTAGCAGTGGGTAAGCAAGGTGATGTACAAAAGAAAAAAGTCCCTTAATTCTATAACCAGAAGCTTAAATTGTAACAGTTATTAGTTTCTGTTTTGCCAAAGTAGAAAACAGAAACAATTATAAGCCATAAGCATGGTGCAGAGCAAATGCTCAGGGAAAGGAGGGGTAGGACGTGAAGTGGGAACACCTTCAATCTGGCCCTGTGATGGCTGTCAGAAGACACTGGACTAGGAGTCAAGAATCCTAGGTTCTAGTTTATTCTGACAATTAATGAGCAAGTACATTAACTCCTCAGTTGCCATTGTGTGGACTGCCTTTGCCTCTTTACCAGGTAGTTATGGAGCTGATATGAGAACAGATAAGAAAGAGAGTGTCTGGTATACCATAAAACCTAATATGTCATGCAAGTTTTGTGCCAGGTCAAGAAATGTTAATTAAGTATCTATTCTGTAGACCCTGTACTAGGCTACATATTCCAAAGGTTTCAAAAGTAAGCAAAAAACATAGAGCTACAAAAAGACTTGTACAAGAATGTTCATAGCAACTTTATTCATAATATTCCCAAACTGGAAACAGCCTAGGTGAGCATCAGCACAAATTGTGGTATACCCACACAAAGGAATGCTACTCAGCACTAAAAAAGGGCACTGATTACTGATGTATGCTAAAAAAAAAAAATGATGACTCTTAAAAAATGCTGAGTGAAAGTCTTACATGAAATAGTATATACTATATGTACTTACTCCCAATAGTATGTACTGTATGATTTTAGAACTGTATGAAGTTCTAGAAGAGGCTAACCTAATCCATGAGAAAAATCAGAACATTGTTACCTCTGTGCAATTAACTTTACACAGATGTATGCATTTATCAAAACACGATTGAATGGAAAATTTATAATTTGCATATATTACTGAATGTAAATTTATCTTAAAATACAAATAAATATTGAACTTGAGTTAGTGATATACATGCTGCAGGGTTTAGTGGTAAAGTATACTAATTTCTTTAATTTACTTTAAAATGCATCAAAAATAAGATGGAGAGAGAGATGGATTGACAGTGATAAAGTAAATATGGCAAAGTGTTAATGGTAAAATATAGGTGGCAAGTACATGAGTACTCACTGTATGATTCCCCTAGATTTTCTATTTGTTTGAAAATTATCCTAATAAAAGGTTGGTAAGGTCCCTGATCACTCTCCATTCCCTTTTGTTTTTTCAAGCAATTTAAAAATATTAAGAAAGTGAAAATGTGTTATAAACACAGCTGCTATAAGAACACATTTTTCAAAATGCATCATGAAAATTGCACTGTCTGTAAATCTTGCTTGCTTTTCTTAATTATTAAAGAAGGTACAAAACTCTCTGGCAGTAAGTAGCTCCATTTGATTTGGAACAAGATATTTTAATGGGCTTTAAGAAGATTTAGAAAAAATAATCTCACTTTGTAATACAATAAATACAGGACAATTTTTAGAATTTATGTATTCGTATCAAAGATGCATCTGATATGCAATATTGGACATGAGTTTAAATTTGGTGGGTTAATCGCGGAATAAAATATGCAGCATACATACACATATTCCATCGATGAGCTATTAACAACCAGTAAATTATCAGACTATATTGGAGCCATATAATCACATCAGAGGTTTAGGGTTACAAGAAGGCAACTCTGAGACTATTTATTTCCTCCCAAATATTAATGCCTGAAATGCAGGAGACGACTACTAGGTAAGTGGTGTCACCTTTGGAAGTGACACTACAGATGGAAATACTTGAAATAAAAATGATAAAGGAAGTAGACATTGTAAATGATTCATCTGGTTCCAGATATCATCTATAAAGGTATTAAAAGCAGGACAAATTGTTTCCCTTTAAGCATCAAGTTTATTTCAATCACACCAGAGAAAGGCGTTCGACATCTTTTGTCACTCTGCGTCACCAGCTCCAGGACCCACCAGGCCATGGTGGTTCTTCAAGAAGAGGTAGGGACACAAGTCCCCCTGGAACATGCCCTGCATAGTCACTCGATTTTCGTTTTGGCTCAGATACTCTAATTCCCCTCCCCTCCATCATCTCACCAAGCTGAGGTCAGGGTGTAGGACAGCGTCTCTAGCCCCAGACAGACTTGGGGTTTAGTGTCTGATCACTTATCCACCCAACGTGTATTTATTCTGCTGCCTGCACCTATGTTGTCCCACGTACTGTGCCAGAGGCTGGAAATATGGTAGTGAATAAAATAAAGATCCTAGCCTGGTGAAACTTACATTGTAATGAGAGAAACTGACAATAAACAAATTAAATGAATACTACATGGGATGGCAATGGGAGTTTCAACAGAAACCGAAGCAACGTGATCTGGTTTACACAACCATCAAATGGATAACAGTATCTTCTCTCAGGTGGGAAGCGGGGTTGAAAATACGGTGCCGCCTTCCTTTTCTTTTATAGCTAGAAAACAAAAATAATGGATACAGTGATGGGCAAAAACACCACAAAGAGAAAACTTCCTCTCAAAGTAAGACTACAACTTGATTGAAGGCCCACTACTAAACTATCTAAAGAAAGCTTGCGTCAGTCCAGTTGGGTGATGGTCAGAGACACTGCTCGGACTGGCGGAGTCTGCCTCAGTGTGGCATCCAGCCTCACAGCAGGCAGGGCGGCCTTGCAGCCAGACGACTGTCACAGATCTGTGACCCAGCCAGGGAGATTCTTTACCTCGTCCAGCCCACACTGCTTCATGCTCCTAAGTAACTTTATGATGTTAAACTGTGTTCTTATATAAGCTTGCCTTAGAAGAGAATGCCCCAATCGGTAAACGACGTATCTGGTTCACAGAATTTTCTCTCACTTGCAAAATAACCGTCTTGCATCCCTCTTTTTACACATCGATTCCTTGTGAGTCAGGATAGTGTGTGTCAGTCACCTAAACACCCATTCGCTCCTGGTTACGCAAGTCAGAATTTTGAACCTACGCACCTGTGAGTCAGACCTCGGAAAAATGGGAGGAAAATGGTTACTCTTCTGAGACACAGTCATTGTGTGGGGTCCTGTCTCAACTGCTTGCCTTCTTCAAAGTGCAAAAGGGAATGATCGGGAAAATTAAAGGCAAGGTGTGCTAAGTGCTCATCAAAACATGGAGAATAGTAGGTGCTCAGTAACAGATATAAGCCACACCGCACTATAAGGATCCAGCTCTCACCCCTTCTGGGCAGTGAACTTTGCTGTCAAGCATACCACAACCATGCCTCTCCATTCCTTTAACCAACCCTAAGCACAGCCACCACCCCTGAATGCTGTGGCTAGAATAACCCTGTGTCATTGACATTCAGAAAAGACTTCTAGCTGCTGTGTTTGTTACTCCATCACCACAGAAAGCCATGGTGCTAAGGACAGGACTTGTCCCTCACAGAGCCCACTTTAGCCGATGCTCATGTCATGGGCAGAGAAGATCATGGTACTGCCCCCCACCTCTAGCTTCTGGTCTGTCTCACTCAAGCCTGTGACATTCTCCCTCGCAGCTAACCGTGAAACCACAGAGGTAGGTGTCATGCTGTTTCCCTACTCATGCTAAAGGTTAATATATAACCAGCTTTGCCAAACATGTGCTTAAAAAAACAGTTACTGAATATGGCATTATAAGCATTGTGCTAATTGCAAGCACACAAAGAACCAACCCAGATCCTCTGATGTGAATTTAAATTTAAGTGACATTTCATATGCAGAGGTTGTGGAAGTTGCTGATCACAATTTTTTGAATACAGTTTCCACATTTATAAACAGCTTTTAAAGTCCTACAAGCCTTGCATTCCATAAAGAATTTACCCACCTGTGACACGCCTGCACTCTATCCTTATGGAGGTAAATACTGAGGCAGCATTTGACAGGAGGAGAATCACAGATGGTCAAGGCCAAGTAGAAAGTAAAGGTTACCTAGTTCGGTCCCCAAGAAATGCTTGAGCAGCCTCCCAAGTAACTTTCCACTTTATTGCTTAGACACCTTCAATATAAGAGAACACACTTCTCTACAAATACAAGGGAAAAGATGCTGGCATCGAAAATGAAAGGTCAGGGCTCTGAAGTGTGATTCTATGAAGAACTTGACTCCTGTGGATAAAGACCGCTTTGGGTCAGGTTCTTCTCTGCCAGTTCCATCTGGTTTGGATTCAGGCTTCTAAGCCCTTCATGTCACAGCTCATTCAACAGTTATGCATCCTGAGAGCTCCCTAGGTCGTGTGCTTTTCTGCACCTGGTCACTTCTCACACCACCTCGGACATTGCTCACTCACACTCCTCAGACATCCATGTTCTGTTTGGTGCCCCGGAGCTTGTTTTTCACAGAGCCCAGTTTAGCACGTACTACCAGCCTCAGTCTTGCCAGGATCTCTAAGTTCAGTTGATGCCACTACCTGGGACCCTCAGCTCCCGTTCCGGCACCTGTTCCTTTCAGTCCTCTCATTACTTCCTCCGCGTCCGAGTCTCTCCTCCTCTGCTGACTGCCCTCAGACACCATTATCCCAACATCGTGCCACCTTCTTAGTTATATCCCCTCACTCATGAAGGACTTTGGAACCTGGGTCACAGTCCATCTCCCCACCTCTACCCATCCTGCCCCATCTTGAACAAGTTTCATGTCAATGTAGAAGAACCTTCCAGAAATGCTATTCTAAGGTCCTTGACCTCCTGGATCTTTGCTGGCAAGCTCTTTAGTTATGCATCCCCGTGGTCATATCCTGGCCCCATTAATGCAAAGTATTGCTCTTAAATCACAAATTCTTCTTGCCATGATTATGCTAACAGCTTCCTAAGTGTTCTTCTTTTACCTTTGTTTTCCTGTTCATTCCTCACACAGCCTCCAAAAGACCCCTATAAAAGGAAAGTCAGATCGTGTCAACTCTCTCTCCACTCAAAACTCTCCATTGGCTTGCTATGTCATTCAGAGTGAACTCCAGATAATTTATATTGACCTACCACACCCAACTTAATCTGGCCCCTTGCCACTTACCTTTTTATATATAAAAAAAGGATTTCTTTATAATTTCAATAGGTTTTGGGATTCGATCTTTTTTATTTTTATAAAAAGAAGAGTTAAAATAGGAAATAATAAAAAAATGAAACAGATTATTCCGAGTATAAGCTGATCACAGCAGGTCTTTCTGACCACATAGGGTTGTCACTTTTACATAGCAGAGGTTGCTCTGGGCTTCTGGATCAGTGTGGCAGAAGCATCTCCTCCTCCTGAGTTCACCTCCCACCACGCTCCTCCTCACCATGGGAACAGTCTCCTGCCTCAGTCTCCTTCCCAAGTACCACTTTCTATCCCTGGAGCACTCTCCCTTCATTCCTTCAATTTCCTATTTAAATCTCACTTTATCAGAAAGGCTTCCCCTATGATCTGTCCTTCCCTCTCCCCTTGCACACCCCCTCCCCGCCAGAGCCCTGCCTGGCCCTTCCACTCTCTATTGCATAACTCTATTTTACTTTCCTTCAAAGCACTTTTACCACTGGACTGGTTGTTATTTTGTTTGTTCAAATCATTTGCTTATTAGCTCATGTCTCTTCTCATCAACAGTGTAAACCACACGAGGGCGGGCAGATTTTGTTTGTTCTGTTTACCGCTGTATCTCCAGCACATAAAACAGTACCTGGCTCATAAATGGTGCTTATTAAATAACTGTTGGATAAATAAATAAACTCCACTGTACCACACTTATTTCACTCTCTTTCTTTCACAAAACCCACTCTTTGACTTTACAGAAACTGTCAATTCCTTGACAGTTAAATGAAACCTCAACAATAACAATTTAAAATTAATGTGGTACTTCATTCAGTGCCCAACATAAGTATTTTTCATGTATTATTTATTTTAACCTATGTGGCTGATACTCTTATCATCGCTACTTTACAGTTGGGGAACTAACTTCTCAGTTAAGCCTCGACCCTGAGGCACGTCACTCAACCGTTTGTTAACAGCAGCTTCCCCAACATCTACTCTTCACTCCACTGTCTCCGCCTGGAAAATACCTGCAATCTTGAAATGGTTTAACAGTTCACCTTCTCTGATTCTCTATGCTGGATACTCAGCTCTGCTGAGCTGAAGAGGAAAAGAACTGATCAAGTATCATGCAGATTGATCCAAAGAATTACGGTCTCTGTGACACGTGGTTTTATGTGCCAACTTGGCTGGGCTGCAGTACCTAGTTATTCAATCAAACACTAACCTAGGTGTGGCCATAAAGGTATTTTGTAGATGTGGTTAATGCCTACAATCAGTTGACTTTTAGTAAAGGAGGTTATTCTCAATAATGTTGTTGGGCCTCATCCAATCAGTAGAAAGGCCTTAAAAGTAAAACTGAGGTTTCCTGAAGAAGAAATTCTGGCTCGAGACTATGGCATCTGCTCCTGTCTGAGTGTTTCCATCCTGTAGGCCTGCTCTACAGATTTTGGAACTGCCAGCTTCACAATTGCATAAGCAAATTCCTTGAAATAAAGCTCTCTATATACATATGTGTGTATGTATATACATACGTATATATGTATACATATGTATATATGTATACTTATACATACGTCCTATTGTGTATATACATAGTCCTACCCAGTTTAAAAGTTCCCGATAAGATTTGACCCTTTTTCCCTCAAATAAATGTATTGGTGGTGATTTGGAAAAAAAAAAGAGAGAGAGAGAGAACGCTGACTGATAGTCTCCAATCTTAGTTGAGTCTCTAACATCTCTTAGCAGTTCTTATTATTATCCCTGATCAACTACATCTCTCATTTCTCAAAACCTTCAAATAGCTCTTCATGCTCCCCACTCTGCCCTACTCTCTTTTAGCAGGTGACTTTGTTTTTTATTTCACAAAGACAATTAAAGCTATCAGGTCTGAACTCTTTCAGATACAACTTCACTCATATAAACATCTCTCTGCTTGCAGTCATCGTTGTCTTTTTCTCTCAGCACTGACCGTAATTCCCAGAAGGGATGACTCCTGGAACCATGTCACATTCCCTCTCTCCTTACTACAGGAGAAGATGCCCGATCTGAACAGAACTAAAATGAACATCAGTTGTTCGGCCCAGCCCAGCATTATCTCTTCCTTTGGAGGAATTATTTCTCCCTTTCTATTTGGATCTGTCAAGGTTGCCAACTCGATAATTCAGTCCCAGACCAGAAGAAGATAAGTAGCTCAGGCTGAGTCATATATAATATCCTACATGCCCATGGCATTGACAAAGGATGTAAATTAAGCCAAACAGAGCTCTTCCCCAGCAGGGTTCGGAATCAATGGTGGAAGAGCAATTCTAATTCTTCATGGATCACTTTGAGCTGTAAGGATATGACTCCGGATCTGCCAATGGTTGTATAAACCACATCGTGAAGAGCAGGCGGCCAACAGATGAGCAAAAGGGGAGAGGAAAAGAGCGCTCTGATCATATAACTTAAGTCCCAGGAATATCTGAAGGGATCTTTATTTATCTCTGGACTTTCCACTTGAATGAGCTAATACACTTGTATTTCTTAAGCTAATTTTATCTGTGTATCTGCCTCTTACATACCAACGTCTGGACTGCTATAGGAACACATTTTTCAGAAATGTGGAACAAAGACATTAAGAGACTGTTATCTGGGGAGCACCTTGGCCAAAATCGGTGGCCTGAAGTGCCATGTGTTTAACAATATGGTAAAACGAACCCTATAAGCAGACGCCCAAAAGTGACTCTGTGGGGGCACCAGCCTGCAGCGGCCCGCCCTCGCCTTGGGGGGAACAGAGGGAGACTGGGCATGTAGTGACCAACAGTGATATGATTTTTCACACCAGGGTCAAGATCTGCTCAAGCAGGAGACATGAGGACACAGAGATATTGGATGCGGAGGGTGTTAGGAGGTCAGGGGAGCAATTAAAAATCAGCATAAAACTATGAAAATATGTAGATGTTTTTAACTCAAAATTGCTCACAGATCATAACATTTTCAGAGAGACTTAATTTATGTGATGTTACCAGTGGGGTACGCTGGGTTAAGGGTACACAGATCTCTTTGTATTATTTCCTACAAATGTATCTACAATGATTTCACATGGAAGGGGAGTAGGAAACAAGGAGCAATTGTAGAAGAAAAGTGGACAACAGGAAAACAGCTTAAATTTCCACCTTAACTTGATGGCACCCGTGGCCATCAAGTTATCCTAAATAGACTCTTCAAAGTCTTTCTCATCTCTTTTCTCTCCCTATCCCATCTTTTCGCTCCATCTCTAATCTTATCAATTCTACCGCTAGCATCTCTCTGAATCACTCGGTTCTTCCATTACTATTGCCACATTCACTGCCTCAGAGCTCTTTTATCACTCACATTGTTGTAACTTCTTTGACCTCCCTTACTCTGCCCTCACCCCACTCTGTATCCACTTAATACCAGAGTTATCTTTCTCAAATATAAGCCTTATCATGCCACTCCTCTGAATAAAATCCTCCAATGGCTCATTAACAAGAGGGTAAAGAATACATTTATTAACACGGCAACCTACTTTTGTATTTTTATGTTATTCCTTAGAGTGACTTGATATGTTCTTTCTTCCTGGCTCCCTGGGGGGAATCCTACTTATCAAGCAAGATTTGGTTGAAATGTCCCTTTTGCTGTTCAGCTCTCCTGATATCTTCATACAAAATTAGGTGCCCTCTCTAATCCCAGACACTTAAGTTTTTATCATTATTGGTGCATAAACTGTTTTTCGCTCCTCCCCAGTGAAGTGTTTGGCACATTGTAGGTGCTTGTGAATAGTTTGTTGAGTGGCTGGTGTTGGAAAGGGGCTCAAAACCTTTAAGATCACTGTCACCCAAAATACCAAGGGTTTGGTGAGCACCTTAGTTTGCTCTTTTCTTCATTCTGTTGTTATATACTGGGCTACTTTTCTCAGTCTGGAGGTATCTCATTTTATTATAAAAATAAATTAAGTAAGAATCACTATATGTAAATTTTTCTTTACATCAATTTGATTGAACACCTGCATTCCAATCTTGAGACACACATAATGTCTTCATATTTTAAGTCACTTTACAAACACTACTGAAAGAATTTATTCTTTTGAAAGAAATGCTATATATCTAATGGGGAACAGTAGATAGAGGCTGTATACATATTTGGTTGGTCTGATTTATTGGGTGTTCTGTTTGGCAGTGCTTCTCAAACTTTAAAGTGTATAAGAATCACCTGAGGATCTTGCTAAAATGAAAAATTCTGATTCAGGAGGCATGAAGTGGGACCTACTGTTCTACTTACCTGACAAGCTCCCAGGTGAAGCTGATGCCACTGGTCCATGGACCATACTTTAAGTAGTGAGGTTCTCCAGGGCTTATATGAAAAAAGTGGCAGCTCTGGGCTCCTAAACATGATATCAAGCCACAACTAATATAAAAGTTTCCCTTTTCTACCAGAGATCCACACAGACATATCCAGTTTTGTGCCATGGTTTAGCTAGTTAGAAGACAGGGAAGTCATATTCGTAGACTGGTACACTTTGATATGACATCTAAATTCTAAAACTTTACCATCTGATATAATATGCTAAACATGAATATACCAATTAAAATACTCCTTTCTTTAAAAATGCTGCTTTTGAAGGCTTGCTTATAACTTGCTGTGGGACCTGCTAAATGCCCAATTAAAAGTGATTTTGGTGGCATTTTCAGTTTTTTTCTTTTGAAATTTCAGAGACTGAGGGTGATTACTTTCATTAGGGGGTGTGGGAATTGGTTATAGATTTGGAGTTTTATTTATTTTTAGTTTTTTCAGCATAAAGTGAAAATTACACCCTTGACTCTGAGGAATTAGCTTTCAAGCAAGAAAATTGGACTCTGCAAAGCACTTATTTCTTCAGAGACTTCAAGATTAGCCATAACAGCAGCAAGAATCCCAAATGCTAATGACTATGAGCACAGAAAGATATTAGAAAAGTCCATTTATGGAATGAGCTTAATCATCCAATAATGGGAACTTAGTTAAATATATACATAATATTACAGAATACCAGCTGCCAGTAAATATAGATGCATTTATTTATATAGATAGATATTTAAGCTATAGTAAGTGAAGAAATCAGATTTGATTACATTAAGTATAGTATGATTCTATTTTTGGAAGAAAGTATAAAATGTATGCAAGAGTAACACTCTGATGTATTAATATTAAGCATTTTGGGTAGTGGAATAGAAAATTTTGATTTTTCTTTTCTCCAAAGTGAACGATTTTTAAAAACTCAAATTTATAATGGGCTCAGATTATGCTGAGGGCCACTTCCATATATCCCTAGACTAAACTCTGAAATTACAAAACCCAAATGTTAAAAACATCATCATTTATTGCAACAAAAGATAAACATAGAGCTTAAGCCTGACCAGGCGCCTGTTGCCATTGGAGGGTACTGAATGCATTAAACCTGCCTTTAACTGTGGTTCTCTCCAGGACCTGATGAGTTGACATCTTTTACAAGCTTCCCAGATGATAATGACCCAAGTGCTCTCCCCATCATATGTGGAGTAAAGCTGGCCTAATGTAACCCTTCTTTCCATTGCAAGACCCCCTTCTGGATGGGTTGGAGCAATCACCACTTTCCTTCCAGACTCTAGAAGACGTGGCCTTCTCAATTGTCCTTGTCCATTACTAGACTGGATGGTGTCACCCTGTCTCAGCTGTTCCAGTCAAATTTCCTAGGCTATATCTGCATGAATGGCTTTTAAATGTGTCACGGCCCCCTGCACCACAACCAACATGCGTTCTAAGCATAGACACCATTTAACAGACTCATTAGAAGTGGAACACAAACATTTCTTTTTATAACTGACAGGGACTAGTGACTGTAATGAATAAACACTTTAAATTCAATCTATTAGAGGTGACAATTGGAGTTGTGATGAAGACCCAACTAATGAATCTG